>NC_058133.1:416332329-416334484 GCF_016433145.1 Gracilinanus agilis | reverse complement strand
TCTCTCTCTCTCTCTCTCTCTCTCTCTCTCTCTCTCTCTCTCTCTCTCTGTGTGTGTGTGTGTGTGTCTGTCTGTCTGTCTGTCTGTCTCTTTTTCTCTGTCTCTGCCTCTTTATCTCTGTCTCTGTCTCTCTCTTGAATCTCAGAATTTATATGGAACCACTGGAATTTTTAATAAATAAGGTGACTGTTTTTGAGATTTGGAGTTCCTGACTGAATTATGTTCTAGGGGCAACTCTACTAGGAGAGACATTGGTTAAGAGCTTTGCTACTTGTTTTTACTCCCAAATTTTATTGCTTCTGCCACTGATGGAATGGATTAAATCCTAAACTCTTACTTTCAGTCTTCAGCCTTCAGAGTAGAGCCCTCTACCTCAACCTGGAGGTAAGGACCAAGAAGAAAAGTGTAGAAAAGTCTGTAGTACAATTATCTTTTTCATAGGGACTGCCTGGTAGGAGTTTCTTTTTATTCTCACCTTTGAGTTATTTGCCCAATTTAATCAATTTATTACTAGTTTTGAAGTGTCAATTTATGGATGCTGCTATTCTATTGTGTAATCTCTGCTCCTTTTAGAACTGGATCATTAAAAGTGAAGAACTGTTGATACCAGAATTAGGGGCACATACTTCCGGGTTAAGATGGCGGCAGAGTAAGAAGCAGCTCTTAACCTCTCCTGACCGAAACACACAAAACTCCTCAAGGGGACATAAAAACAAGTCCAGACGAACGGAGGAACCCCACAACAGGGCACAGCGTGGAAGGTACGTGGAATTGAGACATTTCCAGGCTATAAAGGGCTCTCACTAAATCGTGGGCTGAGCAACCGCCCTACCCCCACCCCCTCCAAACTCATCTATAGCTCCGAACCCAGCTAAAAAGAAATAGGGCAAGTTTGGGGCACCCATCAAGTCATCAGCAGCTCCGGGACCTGTTCCTGAGAGCAGCAAGACTTAGGACCCCATTAAGTCAAAAAACGCACGCGAAATCTGAGCTCGCGGGAGCAGGACGCTGGGCACAGAGCGCAGGCTGAGCAGAGGCGTGGGCGGAGGCAGACACAGCCAGGAACTAAAGCCTAAGTGGGGAACCAGTGCAGACGGGTATACGACTGTGGAAGCAGCGCCCTGAGACTTGTAAAGAAACCTCCAGCAGAGGATCAAGCAAGAGGGCCCACCAGGGGGCTTGACCTTGGAAAAAACCAGAACTCAGACCTCAGGAGTCAATAGATCACGAACAGACACTGAGCGCGAGGATAAATCTGAGAAGCTGCTGGGCTAATGATGGCTACTCAGCATCAGGAAGTTCAGAAGAGAAAGAATAATAACAAGAAGAAGAAGTCTTTAACACTCGACAGCTTTTACACAGAGAAAATCCAGACAACCAAGCAAACAGAGGAGGAGAACAAACAAGCATCCGGACCCTCCTCAAATAAGGAAAACTACTCACAAGCTATGGAAGAGTTCAAAACTGAGATTCTGAGGAAAATGGAAGAGATCTGGCAAGAAAATAACAGTTTAAAAGGTAGAATCTTGCAATTGGAAAGTGAGGCTCAGAAATCAAATGAACTGATAAGCAAATTGAACACCAGAAATGACAAGATTGAAAAGGAAAACCAAAAGATTATAGCCGATAACCAGTCCCTAAAGGCTAGAATTGAGCAATTAGAAGCTAATGATCTCTCAAGACAACAAGAACAAATAAAACAAAGACAAAAGACTGAAAAAATAGAAGGAAATATGAAATATCTCAATGAGAGAGTGACAGACCAAGAAAACCGGTCTAGAAGAGACAATTTGAGAATAATTGGTCTTCCAGAAAAACCAGAAATTAATAGAAACCTGGACTCCGTACTAAAAGAAATTATTCAGCAAAATTGCCCTGAAGTCCTACAACAAGAGGGCAATATAGACATCGAAAGGATTCATAGAACACCCACTATATTCGACCCAGAGAAGAAATCGGTTAGAAATATTATTGCCAAATTCAAAAGCTTTCAAGCAAAAGAAAAAATCTTACAAGAAGCCAGAAAGAGACAATTCAAATATCAAGGAGCACCAATCTGGATCACACAGGATCTGGCAGCCTCCACGCTAAAAGACCGTAAGGCTTGGAATACAATATTCAGAAAGGCAAGAGAGCTGGGCCTGTAACCACGGAT
>NC_058133.1:416211775-416327608 GCF_016433145.1 Gracilinanus agilis | reverse complement strand
GTAAAATCGAATGTAATGGACTTCTGTACCAGCAGCAATGCAATGACACAGGACAGCTCTGAGGAATTTATGGAAAGGAAGCTACCCACATTCAGAGGAAGTACTGCAGGAGAGGAAACATATAAGAAAAACAATTACTTGAGCGCATGGGTTGGGGTGGACATGATTGGGGATGTGGACTCGAAACTACCACACCAATGCAACTACCAACAATTTGGAAATTGGTCTTGATCAAGGACACATGACAAAACTAGTGGAAATGCGCATGGGTGGGGGGGACGGGGGGGGGTTGAAGGGGAAAGGAGGAGCATGAATCATGTAACCATGTTAAAAATGAATATTAATAAATGTTAAAAAAAAAGAATTAGGGGCACAATCTTTTCTAACTAACTTAATTTTGACCCTCAAAAATATGGCTTCAGCTCCATATGGCCTTCCCTCACAGCCAATATATACATACACAAACACACACACACACATACACATTGTCATCATCTCATTTTGGTGGCATTAGTGGTACAAATTTTTCCACTAGACTTGGTAGATTCAAGTTCAAATTTATATCCTATAAAAATGAAAAACTAAACCTTATGCTGTCCTGCATGGGAAAATGAGGGCCAAGAAAACTCCATTCTGCTAATTCATAACTGTGAAATAAGCAAGTAAACATTCATGCCATCAGTAGGATTTTATTGGCTTAGAATTGCCTCTGTAGTAGAATCTAGATTGCCTTTTAGCCCATTACACTATGACCCTACCAAAAGAAAACCTCTAAAAGCTCTTAGTACTATCTTTTATTTATTTTTTCTAATAAAGTAAAAACATTATTTGTTCCAGTGATTTGCATATAGCTCTTTCCAATCCTTCAACTGAGCAACAAGGAGAATTCTGTACTATTTAGATAGAGAAATGTTTTTAAGGAAACTGAAGACTAAGTCAAGCCTTGGGGATTGGCAAATTATTGCTAAATATTCTATTGATGAGAAGAAACCACAGGACAAGTAAAAGAACTCAGTATCTTTAGACTTGTCTTTTATAAGTGTAGCTTTCACTTATGAATTCTCTCATTCAAAGGTCACATTCTAGATTTTGTGATCTACTGTATATACAATGAATTATTAAATTCAAATTACATTTCTAGATGAAGTAATTCACATGGATTCAGGTTCATAACCTAGAAAATTTTTCCTCTCAAAAGAATTCCATCTCCTATCCACATTTATCCCTTAGATTTTCAACCAAGTTAATGATTTGGAAACCTTACAATGGTTATGAAATAATACTAAATAATGCTGGTGAATTACATAATTACAAAGTGAACATCATCCTTCAAGAAATATTGGGGTTATTCTAAAGTAGAGATTTAAAAGTTTTTTTAACATTATGAACGGGGATAATATATATGCATATTCTCAGTGTTCATAGTTTTGTTTAAAATAAAGTCAGTCATTTAGATGATGACCCTAAACCTACATACCTTAAGAAAGATTTACAAAATGGTAAGTGATCATTTTCAGTGCTGCTGACCTGCAATCCTAACTCTGCTTTCCTAGTTGCTATAACTGCATTTTTATCCACTGGGGAAAATCTCTGAAGTGCATTGACTTTCACTTCCTTCCAGCTGGCAATTATCTGCAAAGCTCTCCCTGCAGACAAAGCTAAAGACCGTGGCACCACACTGAGGTATTGATAAAGCTTTAAAAGAAACCTCAGAAAAGATGGTTGTTAAAGGCATCATTAAGAGGCATGATTTTTAATCATTCATAAGAAACTCTGTGGAACTTCATATGTGTGGCACACAACATATTTTGCAGTTATGGGTTGTCAGAGTATTTGTCAGAATCATTTTTTTCCCATCACAGAAGATGAAAACTGATTTCCTGTGCATGAGTAGCTTTTTGGAAAAGGCCTGAAATTTCTGACCAAGTTGTCTTTGAAACAGATTCATGGGAGGGTGACTTCATAATCGAAAGCTTTAAACTCCAAATATAATGCTTCACATAGAGGCAACTGGGAGTACCTAATATATGTTATGGTCTATCACCAGGCCTAAATTCTAGTTTTTGCTAGATTGATAGGAACTGTCAGAATTTGCATTATAGTTTTTCTTTGAAAAAGATCTTGAGAGAGAGGGGGAAGCCAGTGGTCAGTAGTCTTAACATGGGTTAATGGTGTTAAGAAGACCTGAATTTGAATCACTCCTTAGATACTTATGAAAAATTAGACACTGACAATTATCCTTTCTGGTCTTCAATTTCTTCATCTGTGAAATGGGGATAACACTTCACAAGAATTAAAGACAACATTATATCTTGCATGTACATAAAAGTTATATATGTAGGTAATTTAAGCTACTTCAATTAAATTAAAATTGAACTAAGATTTTAGAGCTAATATATTTATACATATATGTGCATGTGTGTACATACATCCATGTATAACCCAGAATTATACATCCATACACATATTTCTATTTGAATCCCTTAAGATTCCAATTCAGTCTATTCATGTAAATGTAAGTTTTACTTGAACTATGTGTATATACACATATTTGTGTGTGAACACACATGTGGGCATGTGTTATGCATGCACACGTGTGTGAGAATTCTAAAAATGTGTATGTATGTATGTTTCTTTGCAAATTGTAAAGCGCTATCTCAATGGGAACAGAAATGTAAGGCTTAATTTTATTTTAGGCTCTGACAATGAGATACCTAAGAGAAGTAAGTTTTAAGGAGGGCAAAGTCAGGGACCTAAAAATTAAGACTAGCTTGTCCTAATTTGTGCATGCCTGTTCACTCAAGAATCCTAGAAATCGACTTCTGGTTAAGATGGCAGCAGAGTAAGGAGCAGCTGCTCAATCTCTCCTAACCGAAGCATACAGGACTCCTCAAGGGGACATAAAAATGATTCCAGATGAACAAAGGAACCCCACAACAGGGCGCACCATTGAAAGTACACAGAATTGGGGCATTTCCACTCTATAAAGGGGTGAAAAGGCTCTCACTAAAATGCGAGAGGAAGAAACCCCTCGACACCCCCACACACACCCCTCACAGCGCCAAAGCTAACGCACAAGAGTGAAAACAGGATTGGGGCAACCAGTAAATCACTAGCAGCCCCAGGGCTTGTACCTGAGAGCTGCAAGAGGTGGGACCCTAAGTGGCTGGGGGGAGCCCAAGGACTTTCCCAAGCATCTACACATGTGAAGACATTGCCCTAGGCATGGACAAAGCGTTTGAATGCAGGGACTTTCTGGAGCTTCTGCAAGGGTGAAGGCATTGCCCTAGATGTGGACAAAGATCTCAAGCCCAGGCTTGGACCTGGAGAGGGGACCCAGTGCAGACAGGAGCTCAGCTGTGGAAGCAGCACCTGAGACTGCTGAAGGAGCCTCAGGCAGAGGGGTTGACTGGGGACTACCAGGAGGCTTGACCCCGAGGACAAGGAGACCAGAGCCCTCAGGAGCTTAGAAACACATTAGAGCAGCAAGAGGTAGAAAGAGAAACAACATTTAATATCACCCTAGACAATATAAAATACTTAGGAATCTATCTACCAAAACAAACACAGCAATTATACGAAAACAACTACAAAACACTTTCCAAACAAATAAAACTGGAGTTCAACAATTGGAAAGCCATTAATTGTTCATGGGTAGGATAAGCTAACATCATAAAAATGAACATTCTACCTAAATTAATTTATCTATTTAGTGCCATACCTATCAAATTACCAAAAAACTTCTTAATTGAATTAGGAAAAACTATAACAAATTTCATTTGGAATAACAAAAGATCAAGAATATCAAGGGAAATAATGAAAAAAAATGTGAAGGAAGGGGGCCTAGTAGTGCCAGATATTAAACTATACTATAAAGCAGCAGTAATCAAAACAATATGGTACTGGGGTTCCGGGTTAAGATGGCGGCAGAGTAAGAAGCAGCTCTTAACCTCTCCTGACTGAAACACATAAAACTCCTCAAGGGGACATAAAAACAAGTCCAGACAAACGGAGGAACCCCACAACAGGGCACAGCGTGGAAGGTACGTGGAATCGAGGCATTTCCATGCTATAAAGGGGTGAAACAGCTCTCACTGAATCGCGGGCTAAGCAACCACCCCACCCCAACCCCTTCCACACAATACACCTATAGCTCCGAAGCCAGCTAAAAAGAAATAGAGCAAGTTTGGGGCACCCATTGAATCATTGACAGCTCTGGGGCCTGTTCCTGAGAGCAGCAAGATTTAGGACCCCAAAAAGCTAAAGAAAACACACAAACACTGAGTGTGGGAGCAGGGCTCAGAGAATGGACGCGGGGCACAGAGAACTGGCGCAGAGTGCGCAGACGCGGGTGGAGGCATGGGTGGAGGCAGACACAGCCACAAGCTAAAGCTCTGAAACCCTGAGTGCGGAACCAGTGCAGACGGGTATACGACTGTGGAAGCAGCGCCCTGAGACTTGTAAAGAAACCTCCAGCAGAGGATCAAGCAAGGAGGTCCACCAGGGGGCTTGAATTGCGGACAGACCCTGAGCGCGAGGATAAACCTGAGAAGCTGCTGGGCTAATGATGGCTACCCAGTCTCAGGAAGTTCAGAAGAGAAAGATTAACAACAAGAAAAAGAAGTCTTTAACACTCAACAACTATTACACAGAGAAAATCCAAACAACCGAGCAAACAGAGGAGGAGAACAAACAAGCATCCGGACCCTCCTCAAATAAGGAAAACCCCTCACAAGCTATGGAAGAGTTCAAACCTAAGATTTTGAGGAAAATGGAAGAGATCTGGCAAGAAAATAACTGTTTAAAAGGTAGAATCTTGCAATTGGAAAGTGAGGCTCATAAACTAAATGAACTGATAAGCAAATTGAACACCAGAAATGTCCAGATTGAAAAGGAATACCAGAAGATTATGGCCAAAAACCAGAAGATTATGGCTGAAAAACAGATGATTATAGCCGAAAATCAAAAGATCATAGCCGAAAAATGAAAGATTATAGCCGAAAATCAATCTCTAAAGGATAAAATCGAGCAAGTAGAAGCTAATGATCTCTCAAGACAACAAGAACAAATAAAACAAAGTCAAAAGACTGAAAAAATAGAAGGAAACATGAAATATCTCAATGAGAGAGTGACAGACCAAGAAAACCAGTCTAGAAGAGACAATTTGAGAATAATTGGAAATTATTGGAGAATAACCAGAAATTAATAGAAACCTGGACTCCATACTAACAGAAATTATTCAGCAAAATTGCCCTGAAGTCCTACAACAAGAGGGCAATATAGACATTGAAAGTATTCATAGAACACCTGCGACATTCGATCCAGAAAAGAAAACACCCAGAAATATAATTGCCAAATTCAAGAGTTTCCAAGCAAAAGAAAAAATCTTACAAGAAGCCAGAAAGAAACAATTCAAATATCAAGGAGCACCAATCAGGATCACATAGGATCTGGCAGCCTCCACGCTAAAAGATCGCAAGGCTTGGAATACGATATACAGAAAAGTAAGAGAGCTGGGCCTGCAATCACGGATCAACTACCCATCAAAATTGACTATATATTTCCAGGGGAAAGTATGGGCATTCAACAAAATTGAAGAATTCCAGGTATTTGCACAGAAAAGACCAGGGCTAAATGGAAAGTTTGATATCCAACCACAAAAATCAAGAGAAACCTGAAAAGGTAAATAAGATACAGAGGGGAAAGAAAGAAAACTTATAATTTTTAAATTTGCCTTTTTAAGGGCCTCAGTGAGATCTAATTATCTGTATTCCTATGTAGAGAAATGTTATGTATATTTCTCTGTAGTGAACTCCATTCACTATTATAATATTCACTATTATAGTAATCAGAAGAATAATTCACAGGGTGAGGGTGAAACACTAAATTATCTAAGATGACATGGGGGATGGTAAAGAGGGGGTGAATAGCAGTGGACACCAAGAGAAACTTGAGTGAATAAGAAAATAGGATATTCTATTACACACAAAGAGGGCATGGGAGGGAGAGGGGACAAATACTATTATAAGAAGGAGAGGATGAGAGCATTAAGAGGTAATAATCAAACCTTACTCTTAGTGTAATCAACCTGGAGAGGGAAGAGTAGCTATACTATCCATTGGGACATAAAACTCTTTATCTAACCCTTCTGAGAAAGTTAGAAGGGATAAACCAAGGGGAGCAGGGGAGTGGGGAGGTCAAAAAAAGGGAGGGGAGAAGAGGGAGGGAATTCATAAGGCCTTTAAAAACAAAATGGGGGGGAAATAAAAGGGGGGGGTAGAAAGGGAAGTTAATCAAGGGAGGGGATAAGGGATAGCGGCTCAATAGCAAACCACTGATTTAAAAGGAAAAAGTATAAGGAAAAAGGGGGTAGGAAGAGGGGAGGATTTGAAAATGTCAGCAAATGCACAACTGATGATTATAACTCTGAATGTGAATGGGATGAACTCACTCATAAAATGGAAGCAAATAGCAGAGTGGAGTAGAAACCAAAATCCTACCATATGTTGTCTACAAGAAACACATATGAGGCAGTGGACATACACAAGTTTAAGGTTCAGGGTTTGAGCAAAATCTTTTGGATGTCAAATGAGAAAAAGAAGGCAGGAGTTGCTATTATGATTTCTGACAAAGCCAAAGTAAAAAGAGATATGATTAAAAAAGACAGGGAAGGTCATTACATCCTGATTAAAGGCAGTATAAACAATGAGGAAATAACACTGCTCAATATGTATGCACCATGTGGCATAGCACCCAAATTCATAAAGGAGAAACTGGCAGAGCTCAAGAAGGAAATAGATAGTAAAACCATACTAGTGGGAGATCTAAATATTCCTCTGTCAGATGTAGATAAATCAAACTGAAAAATAAATAAGAAAGAGGTAAGAGAGGTGAATGAAGTCCTATAAAAATTAGATTTAGTTGATATGTGGAGAAAAATAAATAGGGACAAAAAAGGAATACACCTTCTTTTCAGCTGCACATGGCACATTCACAAAGATTGACCATGTTGTAGGGCATAGAATCATTGCAAGGAAATGCAAAAGAGCAGAAATAATAAATGTAACCTTCTCAGATCATAATGCAATAAAAATAATAATTAGTAAGGGCAACTGGACAAGAAAATCAAAAACTAATTGGAAATTAAATAATATGATTCTTCAAAACCAATTTGTCAAAGAAGGAATCATAGAAACCATCAACAATTTCATTGAAGAAAATGACAATGATGAGACATCCTACCAAAATCTGTGGGATGCGGCCAGGGCAGTACTCCGGGGGAAATTTATATCCTTGAGTGCATATATTAACAAATTAAGGAGGGCAGAGATCAATAAATTGGGCATGCAACTCAAAAAATTAGAAAGTGAGCAAATTAAAAATCCCCAGATGAAAACTAAATTAGAAATACTAAAAACCAAGGGAGAAATTAATAAAATCGAAAGTAAAAGAACTATTGAATTAATAAATAAGACTAGAAGCTGGTACTTTGAAGAAACAGATAAAATATACAAAGTACTGGTCAATCCAATAAAAAAAATGAAAGAAGAAAACCAAATTGATAGTATCAAAGATGAAAAGGGAGACCTCACCTCTAATGAAGAGGAAATTAAGGCAATCATTAAAAACTATTTTGTCCAATTATATGGCAATAAATATAACAATTTAGGAGATATGGACGAATATTTACAAAAATATAAACTGCCTAGATTAACAGCAGAAGAAATAGAATACCTAAATAATCCCATATCAGAAAAAGAAATTGAACAAGCCATCAAAGAACTCCCTAAGGAAAAATCACCAGGGCCTGATGGATTCACAAGTGAATTCTATCAGACATTCAAAGAGCAACTAATCCCAATACTATACAATTATTTGATATGATAAGCAAAGAAGGAGTCCTACCAAATTCCTTTTATGACACAAATATGGTACTGATTCCAAAGCCAGGGAGACCAAAAACAGAGAAAGAAAACTACAGACCAATCTCCCTAATGAACATAGATGTAAAAATCTTAAATAGAATACTAGCAAAGAGACTCCAGCAAGTAATTAAGAAGATCATCCACCATGATCAGATGGGATTTATACCAGGAATGCAAGGTTGGTTCAACATTAGGAAAATTATCCACATAATTGACCATATCAACAGTCTAACAAACAAAAATCACATGATTATCTCAATAGATGCTGAAAAAGCCTTTGACAAAATACAGCATCCATTCCTTTTGAAAACACTGAAAAGTATAGGAATAGAAGGACCTTTCCTAAAAATAATAAACAGTATTTACCTAAAACCATCAACAAACATCATATGTAATGAGGATAAATTAGAAGCTTTCCCAATAAGATCAGGAGTAAAACAAGGATGCCCATTATCACCTCTATTATTCAACATAGTACTAGAAACACTAGCAGTTGCAATTAGAGAAGAAATAGAAATTGAAGTTATCAAAATAGGCAAGGAGGAGACTAAGCTATCACTCTTTGCAGATGATATGATGGTATACTTAAAAAATCCTAGAGAATCAACTAAGAAGCTTGTAGAAATAATCAACAACTTTAGCAAAGTTGCAGGATACAAAATAAATGCACATACATCATCAGCATTCCTATACATTTCCAACCCACTAAAGCAGCAAGAAGTAGGAAGAGAAACACCATTCAAAATCACCCTAGACAATATAAAATACTTAGGAATCTACCTACCAAAACAAACACAGCAATTATATGAAAACAACTACAAAAGACTTTCCAAACAAATAAAACTGGATCTAAACAATTGGAAAGGCATTGATTGCTCATGGGTAGGATGAGCTAACATAATAAAAATGACAATTCTACCCAAATTAATTTACCTATTTAGTGCTATACCTATCAAGCTACCAAAAACTTCTTTACTGAATTAGAAAAAAACTATAACAAATTTCATTTGGAAGAACAAAAGATCAGGAATATCAAGGGAAATAATGAAAAAAAATGTGAAGGAAGGGGGCCCAGCAGTACCAGATATTAAACTATAGTATAAAGCAGCAGTCATCAAAACAATATGGTACTGGCTAAGAGACAGAGAGGAGGATCAATGGAATAGACTTGGGGTTAATGACCTCAGCAAGACAGTGTATGATAAACCCAAAGAGCCTGACTTTTGGGACATGAATCCACTATTTGACAAAAACTGCTGGGTAATTTGGAAAACAATATGGGAGAGATTATATTTAAATCAACATCTCACACCCTATACCAAGATAAATTCAGAATGGGTGAATGACTTGAATATAAAGAGGGAAACTATAAATAAGTTAAGTGAACACAGAATAGTATACCTGTCAGATCTCTGGGAAAGGAAAGATTTTAAAACCAAGCAAGAGTTATAGAAAATTACAAAATGTAAATTAAATGGTTTTGATTGTATGAAGTTACAAAGCTTTTGTACAAACAAAAACAATGTAGTCAAAATCAGAAGGGAAACAACAAATTGGGAAAAAATCTTTATAACAAAAAACTCTGACAGGGTCTAATTACTCAAATATACAAGGAGTTAAATCAATTGTATAAAAAATCAAGCCATTCTCCAATTGATAAATGAGCAAGAGACATGAATAGGCAATTTTCAGGTAAAGAAATCAAAAGTATCAATAAGCACATGAGAAAGTGTTCTAAATCTCTAATATTTAGAGAAATGCAAATCAAAACAACTCTGAGGTATCACCTCACACCTAGCAGATTGGCCAAAATGAAAGAAGGGGAGAGTAGTGAATGCTGGAGGGGATGTGGAAAAATTGGGACATTAATGCATAGCTGGTGGAGTTGTGAACGGATACAACCATTCTGGCTGGCAATATGGAACTATGCTCAAAGGGCTATAAAAGAATGCCTGCCCTTTTATCCAGCCATAACATTATTGGGTTTGTACCCCAAAGAGATCATAGATAAACAGACTTGTATGAAAATATTTATAGCTGTGCTTTTTGTGGTGGCAAAGAACTGGAAAAAGAGGGTATGTCCTTCAATTGGGGAATGGCTGAACAAATTGTGGTATATGCTGGTAATGGAATACTATTGTGCTAAAAGGAATAATAAACTGGAGGAGTTCCAGGTGAACTGCAAAGACCTCCAGGAACTGATGCAGAGTGAGAGGAGCAAAGCCAGAAGAACAATATACACAGAGACTGATATACTATGATAAAATCAAATGTAATGGACTTCTATACCAGCAGCAATGCAATGACACAGGACAGCTCTGAGGGATGTATGGAAAGGAACGCTACCTACATTCAGAGGAAGAAGTGCAGGAGAGGAAACATAGAAGATAAAAAATTGCTTGAATGCATGGGTTGAGGAAGACATGATTGGGGATGTAGACTCGAAACAACCATACCAATGCAACTAACAACAATTTGGAAATAAGCCCTGAACAAGGACACATGTTGCAACCAGTGGAAATGTGGGTTGGCTATGGGTGGAGGGAGAGCAGTAGGTGAAGAGAAAAGTAGGGACATGAAGCATGTAAACATGTTAAAAATGAATATTAACAAATGTTTAAAAAAATAAAAGAATCCTAGAAATCATACACTCCCTACCACTACACTTCACTTTTCTTGTGCTCTGCTTATGAAATCTGTTTTGTCCAGAGGATATGTGGTCTTACCTTTTAGACACAGAGGCTACAAAGTTCCAGATTAAGGAATTGTTCTCATTTCATTGAAGTTTGAGATCTCTGCAGCCTGTTAAGATCTTCTAGGTTATGACCCTTTAACCTAGCAATATAACTGCTATGTCTGGATACTAAAGAGATTAAATATTGAGAAAAAGAACTTATCTGTACAAAAATATTTCTGGCAGCTCTTTTTGTGGTGGCAAAGAACTGGGAATTTAAGGGATGTGCATTAATTGGGGAATGACTAAACAAGTTCTGGAATATTATTGTAATGGAATACTTATGTGTCATAAGAAATGACAAGATGATCACATAATCATTTGGCCTATTCTCTTTTTTTAAGTATTGGTTTTCTTTAATTAATTATTGTTCCTCCTTTACTAAGTTTTTGACCTTTTTTTCCCATGATTCTTATGCATCATTTTGATTTCTTTTTCTAATTTCTCCTTTATCTCTCTTATTTTTTAAAATCTTTTTTGAGTTATTTTAGGAATTCTATTTTGTGCCTGAGTCCAATTCACATTTTCTTTTAGGCTTTTGTATGTGGCTACTTTGTCAATGTTGTCTTTGTGTTTGGATCTTCTCTGTCATCACTATAATTTCATATAAGAAGGATTTTTTACCCATTTTTCCAGCCTCTTTCTTTTATTTTAACTTTGTGTTAAAATTGAGCTCTGCTCCTAAGATGGACAGAGCATTACCCCAAGTTTAAGGTTTTCCATGCTTGTGTTTTCTGAGGTAGTTCTTGGGCTCTGTAAGTTTTCAATTCGTGCAAGATGGTATAATCTAAGGATTAGTGTTATCATTGCTCTTTTGGCCTGTACTCTCTTCTTTGACCAACTACAAGCATTTTCTTTTTCCTTGTAACTCAGACCAGGGTCTTTTTCTTGTTAGTGCTCCTCTTTACTATGGGACTACAACCTTGAAACCATGGATGGGCAATGCAATGGAATCCTGCACCCACTGCCAACAAAGGATGCCCTGTAATCTCCTTTGGACCAGTGGTCCAAACCCCTTACCAACTATGGGTTGAGAGCCCTAGAAACACCATCATAAATTTAGTAACCCCCCCCCAATATCTGCTGTGGCTTTTGGGATACGACCTATACTGGACTGTGGTCTATTCTCATTGTGGTGAGATAGCTCTTTCCTCTCAACTTTCTAAGTTTTATTGGCCTGGAAATGGTTTCATTGCATCCTTTTTCTAGTTTTTCTTCTCAATTTGTTTTAGGAGTCATTTTAAAGTTGTTTGGAGTAGAATTTGGAAGAGATTGGTGGAATTCCTGCCTTTACCCCCTGATCTTGGCTTTGTTGTCAATATGTTTGATGGATACTTTTTAATACAATAAAATAATCTATCTAAAATTCAAATCAACTGTTATGTGCAATGGAGAAACAAAAGTTTTCTACCAATATTCAGGAATTTTCTGATGATATAGTGCTTTATTCAGAAAACCATAAATAATAAGCAAAAATAAACAAACAGTAAAATTAATAACTTTAGCATAGCATCCAGCAATAAAATAATCCCTACCCTCCAAATCTATAGTATTTAAAAATAAGAAGAAGAAAGCCTTGCAAGTAATAAAAATGGAAGTCATCTTCAAAAACAACTAAAAATGCATAAAGATTGGAGTCAATCTATGTGAACACATTCAATAAAGACAGATTTAGCATTGCTCTCTGGAGAGCAAAATAAATAGTTGACAAATAGCTGCTTTTTAAATATAATATGATCTAGAAGTCTTAACTCATCTTAATTCCAAAATTATGTTTATACTTTGTATAATTATGTGCATAATTACATGCATTATGTAATTATATATTAGATACAACTACACATGTAATTACATTTATTATTATTATCATTAAAAATAATTGTCACTCATTAAAATATAAAAATAAATCAGTAAAATAGATTAGGGAAAATGAAAATAACTATATAGAATTAATCATCCCAATGTTTAATAAATCTCAAAATATAAACTATGAAAGAAATTCCTATTTGACAAAACTTTCTGAGAAAACTAGAAATAGCTGGCAAAATTACACTCAGAAATTCAAATTTGAGTCATGAACTTACATCTATGAGATTGGATAACATGACAAAAAAGGAAAACAGTATGTGCAGATGTGGGAAAATTAGAACATCAATATAATGTTAGTGGAGTTATGAATCAATGCAACCAGACCGGAGAGCAATTTAGAACTACTTCCAAAGGTCTACAATACTGTGCATATCCTTTAACCCAGAAATATAACTACTAGGTCTGTATCTCAAAGTGATCAACTAAAGTTTAAAAGAACCTATTTTTATAAAAATATTTATAACAGCTTTTTGTAGTGAAAAAATTTCAAAACTTAGGGGATGTCCATCAATTGGGGAATGGCTGAACAATTCGTGGTATATGATTGTAGTGGAATACCATTTTGCCATAAGAAATGAAGAAAGAAATACCCTCAGAAAAACTTCAAAAGTCATATGAACTGATATAAAGTGAAGTGAGTAGAACCCAGAGAATATAGTATGTAATAATGATCATTCTGATCAATTATGAATGATTTAACAATTACCTGAAATGCAAAGATCAATGACAACTCCAAGGAACTAGGAAGAAAAATGCTATCAGCCACCATCAAAAGGATTGATTTAGTACTAACAGTATAAATAAATAGTTCTCAAAAGAAGACTTGCAATGTATTATCAACTATATGATATTGAACTAATATTGAATATGTACAGATGTAGGAAAATTAGAACATCAATACACTGTTGATGGAGTTATGAACTGATACAACTAGTCTAGAGAGCAATTTGGAACCACACCCAAGTTGAAATAAATACAAGTCACAACAATTCTGAGATTTTCCCTAATATTCATTAAACTGGCAAAGATTACAAAATATACAAAGTCATTGTTGGAGAGGATGTGAAAAGACAAGAAAATAATGCATTATTGGTGGAGCTATGAATTAGACTGTTGCAGTTTGGGAAACAATTTAGAATTATACATAAAAAATTGACTAAAATATCCATACATTTTGACCTAGAGATTTCAATTGTTAAGCATATGCTCTAAATAGGTCACTGACAAACAACACCAAGTTTTTTTATGGCAGTATTTTTGTGGTATAAAAATAAACAGAGAAAACCCACTGCAAAGATAGATGTTCACTGATTTGGGAATAACTAAAAATATTCTGGTACCTGAATGTAGGAGAATATTGCAGTATCTAAAGAAATAATAAAAATAATGAATACAGAGAAAACATAAAGTTACATGAATTGATGTAAGCAGAACCAGGAAAAGACTACAATATTTTAAATGGAAAGAACTATAATTCCCAAATGATCAAAACTGAATGCTGAGAAAATATAAAAATAAGTTTAACCCCTAAGGAAGCTTTGTGAAAATAATCTTGTCCCAACTTCTTTGGAAAGGATGGAGGAGGGAAGTCATGGGTCAGGAATATTGAACATAACATCAGCATTTATCAATATATTGGTGGATTTTTTGTTTTTATTCATTTATTGTTTTAGAATATTTGTAATAGAATTAGCTCACTAGAAGAATCTTTTGGAAAGGATATAGTTGAAAATGCAAGCAACATAAAGACAAATGACATCAATAAAATCTATTTTTAATCAAAGGGAGGCAGTATTATAGGCAGTGAACTGGACATGATGTAAAAATGATTTGGATTCAAGTTTGCCTTTGGCACATACTGACAATATGTCTTTATGAAAATCACATCATTTTTATGTCCCAAGCAACAGCTTCAGAATATAATTTTTTAAACTCTTACCTTTGGTATTGTAATTGATACTAAGATTTGGTTCAGAGGCAAAGGAGAGTAGTAAGGGCTAGGTAATTGAAGTTAGTTGATTTTCCCTGAGTCATACAGCTAGGAAGTGTGTGATGGCAGAATTTGACCAAGTGCCTCCTGTCTCCAGGCCTGATGCTCTTTCCAATGAGCCACCAAGCTTCCCTTCAGAATATAAATTGTAAATCTATCACTGATCTGCCTTGTGAGTGGGAATGTCTTCACCTCAAATAAAATATGGCAGCATTGGCCAAATATTGGCATGTGTGCCCAGCTCCCCCAAAACCCCTATTTCTTTTTCATATTCTTACTTTCTAACATTTTGCTTTTCCTATATTTGTACAGTGTAGGTTTTGAAATTAGGATGAGATTTTAAATTTATCGTAATTTAATTTGATTTCATAAGGATAAGCCACTATTAAATCCATGATTTTTATTTAAATGCTTATTTAACATTTTTATATTACCTACATTCCCTAATACACCTCTTCCTTGAATTACCTCCCAAAGAGCCATCTCTATCAAATATAATTATAAATAAGGAGGAAAAAGTTTAGCAAAATTATTGAAAACAACAAAAAACATAACATTATATATGGTGTTCTATACCCATAGTATCCCACATAAGCAGTGGGAATAGCCCTTCATGTCTGTTTTGGGGGTGCCAACCTTAGTCATTAATTTATTGGCATTCAATTTAGATTGTTTATCATTGTTTTTCATTCAGTTCACAATTTTGTAATTGTATTCATCTTTTTCTTGATTTTGCTAACTTGTTGAATGAATTCATATAAATTTTTCTCATGGTTCTTTATAGTCATAGTCTTTGTGTCTTATGGTACAGTCATGTTCCTTTACATTCATATGCACAATTTGCCTAGCAATGCACTGGACATTTACTTTGTTTATAGTTCTTTGCCACTACAAAAAGTGCAAGTATAACTACTTTGGAGTATTTATATTTATATTTTAAGCCTTCCCCTTTGTCTTTGACTTCCCTGGGATATATGAGTAGAAGTACCATCACTGAATTAAAAGGTATAAATATTTTAATTACTGACTTCCCATAATTCCAAATTATTTTTGAGAATATATATTCTAACATAATAGATTTGTGTGCCTGCCTTTCCACAACCATTCCACCATTTATTATTCCCATCGTTTGTTATCTTTTACAATTTTCTAGGTGGAAAGTGAAACTTTCAGATTATTTTTATTTGTATTTCTCTGTTTGGTTATTGGCAGCACTGTTTCTTATTTTTTAAAATAATTTGTTATTTTCCTTTAAAAAACATTTGCTCATATTCTTTGACCACAACTTTATTAACTAGTGAATATTTAATTTAATCCACTCAATCTAATTTAATAATTATTTATTACAAACATATTCTTATCTCTCCCAAACCTAATCTATTCTTCATAATTAACAAAACAATTTTGATGCAGAAAGTTTACAGTATCCCCTTTCTCAATGTTAGAAATACTCAAAAATTAAACAATTCCTAATATCAAGAAGTGTTTTTTTTTTCTCTACCTGTGTCAGTTCTTATGGAGAAGAGAGGAATACTATTAGATGTACACAGGTAATTAGGATATAAGGTAGGGATCATGGGGACAAATGAAATATCCTAGGGACAAAAAATGAGTTAGAATGCGTACATTGTGTTTTGTAGTCCAGTTTGGCAAGAAGCAAAAGAGGGAGAGAAAGGTAGTAATGTTGGAAAAGAATATTGCAACTACCTGAAAAAATTGTATTTTCTTAGAGATAATAAATAAAAGTTCAAGGTTTTAGCTCATGAATATGGCATGGCTAGTGTAAGAGGGAAGTAGGTTTGAAGCATTTTGGAAGCTTAGAAAGCCAGGTAGGAGTTGAGATTCCAACTGGAACACAGTGAACTCCCTCAAAAGTCAGTTGGGTTTTTGAAGGGTTTCGAGAAGCCACTGACCTGAGAGACCTGTGGATTTGGGGTATCTCAAAGCAAAACCTGGGACCTTCCAACTTCCAGGATCAAGGAGTAGAGGTTGAGATTTCTGACTTGCTTGGTGGACAAGCAAAGTCAATCTCCCTGATTTCCTCTGAAGAGTTCTTTGGCTGGTTCCTGTGCTCTTAGAGTATACTTTGACTACATCAGATCAAGATATCAGATCATATCTATGAGATTCCATTTGTCCCTTGTGTCTAGGCTGCATATTTAGAGTAGTGTAGGGATTTCCCAGATCTTCAACTTTTAACCCAGAGTTTGATCCTTACTGTTTTAGGTTAAGTGTGACCTCTCCCATCATTTCTAACCCTATAGTCAGTATAAAACCTGTCTTTATAAATCTTTGGTTTCAGTCTACTCACTTGTTAGTTTCTCAGACCCCCAGGCTAGATGGATCTGTGGTGGCAGTTGGTCTCAACTGCCAATCCATAATCTCCCATTCTTTGTTCTTTAGAGGGGTTTGTGGTTTCCCAGTTTGTTTTTCCCAGTCTGTTGCCCTGTCCTGTCAGTTCTCCTTCTCCCATTTCTCTAAACCTAATATTATTTGTTACTCATAAAATTTTCCCCATAAGACTAGAAGTGTACTTTCAGAATATTATTTCATAGTCCACATGATAATCAGGTTGAAGAGGGGAGAGACTGACTGAAGGTACAGAAATCGATGAGACAAGTATTACAATAAGTCAAGCAAGTGGCAAATATTCTGGATCAAAAGCTTATCACCCATTGTGCTAATTACCCATCCTAAATATGTGTCCCCATCAGTATGAAAAGTATGCCAATATTAAGGTACCACAGTTCAAGTAACTGGTAATCGTGTGGGAACCAGAAACAGAGAGGTCTTTTTAACTGCAACTAGAGATTTTGACTCAAGGCCAAATTGCTCCATTAACTGGCATATTTGAGTTATTAATGACCCAGTTCCAGAGTTAATTGTTACCAACTCTATAATGTCCTCTCGTTTGTTTTTCAATTCCTTATCTAGAAAAAAAATTATTAGAGTATGTGTTACATTCTCACCCAATGTACATCTTTATTATATTTACACCAATCCCTTAACTTATGAATATAACAAATCTGTCCAAAACAAAGAGGAAATGGGGTTATTCTAGCACTATCTTTTATTTATAAAGCCACTAATAATATTACTTTCCTTTCTGCTCACCCATGTAAAAGTGGAATTTTACTGGGATACAATGGAACCCCAAAAAGCAAGTTCAGTTGAAGACTGTTGGAACCAAGAGTATAAAATGGGGAACCCTCAAGCAGGAGGGGTTGGTTTTAAGTAACTGGAAGGAGAAGGAGGTTTAAACCTATGACTCTTGGATCAAGACTACTCAAAGCCTTGTTCCAGGCCAACAGTTCCTGTGGTCATCTTTGGATATTTGCAAGGACTGACCTTGCTCTGTTGCAACAGCTGAGAGATTAGAGACTCCTTTGAGAACCTGTCTCTCTACCACAGATATCAACATCTGTCCCCTTTCAATAATCTCTCCAGTGATCAATAATTTACCTTGAGACAGTTAGGAATAAGGATTTTAGTGGGAAGGGGGAGAGAAACTCAGTTTGGGGCAATTTGCCCTGACTGAGCCAAGGACTCCTTAGGCAACAACAGATAAATCATTAGTTGTCCCTTATACTCTTTTTCCTTCATCATTCATCCCTTCCCTCAGATCAATCCTATTATTAAAGACATTACAAAGTCAGATAGCATTTTGATCCATCTAGTAAAATAATTAAGGAAGTGAACAAGCCTGCTGCCTTACCTAAGAAGGTTCCTCCATCTTGTTCAACTGAATTTCAGTTGAATCAGAGAGGTGCTCTGTGGGGAGGTTTATCCTGCTAATACTGGCTGAGAACATCACAGACTGACAAGAGATACCTCCATTAATGGGGAAACATCCCCTTTCCAATACAGGGCTGTAGGAGTGAATCAACTCACTCTTGCTAGGAAAGCCATTAAATAGTAACCCCCAAAGTAACCAGGAGGCTTAAGTGGTGACTAAAGAAGGAATTCCACTCTGATTTTCTCTCTTTCTCACCCATTCCCCCACTGAAGCAGCTTCTTTTTTACACCCATGAAGGGTATGTTTCAATACCCATTCTAGAAATTTACTAGGCATCAACATCATGTCTCTTGCTATATATTATGAAGTATTGATGTTCTACTTCCTTTAAAACAGTAATATTGTTTTCTTGCATCATAAATGGGGACATCTCTCCTTCACAGTTCTTTAGTAATGACTGCCAATGACTCATAATTTTTATGACAAGTTCTTTATATCAGGTAAAACTCATTAGAGGCAAGTATCATGAGCTCTTTCTAGGCAGCAAGATATGCTCTTTACATCTAATCACTAGACTTAGGTTTCAATTCCCAGTTAAAGGTTTTTGTTATATACTAGCCAATGTAAAAATAACTCTTCTTTGTAGGAAAATAGTCTTTGAGTAGTTCTGCTTATTTTCTCTTATTTATTATTTTCTGACCAAAGATTCTTTCACTTGATCTTCTTCTCTGCATTTAACATAGCTTTAAAATACAATATCTTTTGGTCTTTTTTAGAATTTATTGCAAGTTTTAGCTCATTTATGGCTTTAGCTCTCCTAATCACATTCTTGAAAGGAAATGTGTATAGTATACAAGATGTGGGCATTGAATCTTATTAACGCTAACACCCTATTCAATATTCTGACTGATCTTGAATCAGTTATTCAACATCTCAGTGATCCAGACATTTCTTGAACAGCACTATTTGAAGTGCTGCCAATATTTCTTGGTAAAGGAAGTTTCCTACCAGGAATTCTATAAACTGACAAAACAAATTTGATTGATTTTGTTTTCAATTTTTTTTCTTATTGTATCTTGTCACTCATTTGTATTTGCTCTGCTTTTTTTTCTTTTCATCTCATATACAATTTTTTCAACTCAGTTTTTCTGCAAATTTCCTATGCATCCATATTTTACTCTATAGACATCTGCCCCTTTTATCTTTAATTTGCAACTGTTAAATCACAATTTGTTCTGCTTCATGAGATCACTGTGAAAAAAACACTTTGTAAACTGCAAAGGGCTCTATAAACATATTTGTTAAATGTTTTATCTGTATGTGAGATTCTGTGGTTTCTATGATGCAATAAGATCTGGAAAGGGAGATTTCATTATGAATTTTCCCAGATGGTGCTGGTTTTTACAAGTTTTCAGTGATAATACTCCTTATTTGGAGAAACCATTTTTTTTATAGAACTTGTAATATTGCCTGCAGCTTCTTCTTACTCTGGCAGTATTCCTAAATTTGAAGAGGAAAATTGCCTCAACTATATAGATTGGGAATGTATATTTAGCCATGAAATTGAATTGCATTGGACGTAAATGAAGGACTTTAGGTTCTTTCAAAGAAATATGTAATTTTTCCTTTTGGATGAACAGTTAATATGCTAATATACTAAATATATATAGTTAATATACTAAATATAAAAATATACTAATATATATTTAGTTAATCTACTAGAGATTTGCATTTTGAGAAAAGTTGTGATAATAAAATTAAAAACAATTACTTGTCATTAAATTATTTCATCTTAGAAAATGTATTCATGAAGTCTTCTGTTGTTTTTCAGTCTTTCCAGATGTGTCCAACTATTCATAAGCCCCATTGGTCTTTTTTGGGGGGGTATAGATATTAGAATGGTCTTCCCTTTCTTTCTCCACTTGATTTTACAGATGAATAAACTGAGGTAATAGGGTTAAGTAGCTTGAATAGGTCACATAGCTTTTAAGTGTCTGAAGCTGTATTCGAACTCTGATCATGAAGACTCCAGGCCCAATCATTGTCCTAGCAAGTTCTTTTTGTACTCTAGAACAAAGTCTCAGTGGCAGCCTACTGGGCAAGTTTTTAATTTGGGTTTAGACCATTAATGTAAACTTTTTTCTCATTTTAGATCCAGTCTATTTCTACCAGATTCAACAACTATCAGTCAGCTAGAAAATGCAGCAGATTCATATGACAGAACTGTCAGCTACCCTTTGTTCTGGTCTTCTTGATTTTTTTTTTGTTCTGCTTTTCACTTTAGAGAGGCTGGAGGTCAACACTGAAACCATTGCTCCACTCCTGGGATTGGAGTAAAACAGGTAGTATTTGGTTCTCTACTTGATGTATCAAGGCTCACAGCCTAGGGTTTATGACTGCTTCTTGGCTGGGATTAGTACCCTTCTCTACCCCATACATGGATCACTGCCTCAACCTGCCCTGGATCTAAGACTTAGAATTGGGCAGTGAGTGATAGATCTGCCATTTGGCATCTATTCTTGCTCCCTGCACTAAATCAAACTTCTCTCTTCCAGATCTTAGACCTATTTATCTCACACATTTAGGCCGTGAGATGGAATATTCCTTGCAGCTATTCTTGACTAATTGTCATTGTCCATACTTTTTTGTTTCATGCAATCTGAGCTGGAGATAAAAAGGACTCACTCTAACTTTTTTTTTTCCTCCCATAAATTTCCCAGTCAAAATCAGTTCTGGTGCATTTTCTAGGTCTTTGTGGAATAGTTTAAGAGAACTCAGCTGTACTTCTTCTGAATAATCTTCCATCTTGGCCTACTCAGAATTTTTTTTAACTCTGCATGTTGTATTTCCCTTTAGAATATGATCTTGAGGGCAGAAATTATTTTTTATCATTAGTTTTATACTCATTATTTAGCATAGTTAATGGGGTATGGGGAATAAATTAGATTTTCTTTTATTTGATAACCAAAAAATTCACCAGGAAATCTGCTTCAGTTCTATTTTTTAAAAAATCAAATCAACTGCAGGTAATTTTTAATTATAAGTACTCATAGAAAGTCAAAATTTTCAAGTAAATTAATTAATTCAAAAGAACATTGGGGGCAGCTGGGTAGCTCAGTGGAGTGAGAGTCAGGCCTGGAGATGGGAGGTCCTAGGTTCAAACCCGGCCTCAGCCACTTCCCAGCTGTGTGACCCTGGGCAAGTCACTTGACCCCCATTGCCCACCCTTACCACTCTTCCACCTATGAGACAATACACCGAAGTACAAGGGTTTAAAAAAAAAAAGAACATTGGTGGAACTTCACAAATTTTGTTCTTCAACAGTATCTGAGATACTTCCTCTGATGTATTTCACCCTTTGATTTTTTAGCTAGATTGTTCTATATTTCTTCTGAGTGGAAAGATTTTTTTTCTGGTGCTTTGTATATTGGTTGTTTTTTTTTCCTCCTGGTGCTAACTGAATTCATCATTTCCAATAGGTTAAAAATCTGAATCTTTGTTGCTCGTAATTCCTTCCATACCCATAATCACAACCCTTCCACACCTTAGTAAAAAGATTCCTAATATGAACTAACCATTCTTTAAATGTTATATTATGTTTACAAAAGGAATATATTGCATTTTATGTGACTGAAACCCAAACAAACAATTAAAAACTGTATAATAAATATTGAATATGTCTAAAATAAGTATGCTTTATGAGAACAATTAATTTATATTATTTATTTTGTGTACATGCATGGTAAACTCTAGAATTGGTTTCTTTTTATACTAATGGGAAAGTTTACTGAAAGCCAAGAACTATAGAGAATTAAAATATTTAGGAACTCTTCCCTTAGTAGATGAACCAATTAAATGATTTGACTGAAAAAGTCATCATTTGGCAGTTAATTTGGTGAAGACTTTCTTTTAACCTTCATGGTATGATGCTGATATGAAAGTCATACCATCTTCTTCAGTAGGGGATAGATTGTCAGAACTGAAACCAAGACCAGGATTCAAATTTTGTCTCAGAGGCTTCCTAGCAGGGCAAATCACTTGGCCTCTCAATCTGCATTTACTTATCTATAAAATGGTGATCATAATAACTACCTGTCTGAGAGAAGGCTCCTGAAAATCAAAATAGAGGTAACATATAGAAAGAGCTTTTCAACTCTAAAACTGCTACATAAATATTAGCTTTAATTACTAACATTCTTCTAATCCCATATTTGAAGACTTGACACTTCCTAGCTTAGTCAGGCATACTGAAACTTGGATTTCACTGTGCCGATAAGAATCCAGGGATGCATGGGTATGAGAAATCAGAAGAAGATGTTAAAATGCAAACAATTCCTGGTACTGTAGGTCTGGAATTTTGTCACCAAAATGAATTAGTTCCAATTTCTGCTAAATGGAGATTTTTCTTCTCATTTTAAAAGAAAAGATAGAAGAAGATATCATTTTCAGACACATTGGGTATGTGGATTTGTTTTTCCTCACATTTATGAGGGAAGGAAGAATTATGGAGCAGAGAAGGTGATTAATGACAGTGATGCCAAACCAAAATAAAAAGTTGAATAGGAAAGGAAAGTGTAGCAATGAAACATTTTACAAATACATAGAAGAGAGCAGAAGGTCAGTGAGAAATCCCAATAAACAGGACACATTTGAAAGAACTAAGTCAAATTGTATGTATGAATAGGACAGATACACACACATATACATATTAAAAGAAGCTGCATGTACTTGAGTTTTGCAATTTCACACACATCCTCTTCTCTACTCTGTATGTGCAAATAGTCATATTTAATACTGGCAAGGGTCATAATAATAAAAAATTAAAGAATGCTAATTGGAAACACTTTCAGAAGAAGTTAGGTCATATATTTAGAAATGAAGAAAATGAGAACTCTCATTTTTAAAAGAAAAGTTATTTGATTGCCCCATTTTGTTGTTTCAAGTGAATAGGTTTAAAAAAAAGTTCCATCTAAGTATTAATGACTTCAATATGTGTTTATTTTCTTACACAAACAATAACTATCTGATGACAAAAATTCATTTAGTTTGATATAAAAATTAGACCTATTTTATAGAAGATTTTTGAGGAGATACTCTTGTTTGATAATAGCCTGAATAGTCTTAACACCTCAGGAAGGCAGCCAAATATGAAGGAGGAAATTTAATGGCTGTTCAGTGTTTCATTTGAAACTTTCTTCTTTGCCTTGACTTAGTTAATTTACTAGGCTGATATTCACACTTCATTTCACCACCTCTTTGTCATCATGTCTTAAAATTTAATGGACCAAGAAAGGAGTTTTTGAAATGTTAATTTTCACCATCACCTCCTAAAATAAGTTTAAAAGATTGAAACCTAATCTAGTGAATGAAGTCTGTCTTAAAGAAGATGGAAGAGTGATGATGGAGTAAGTCATTCAGTAGATGAAATTTATACCTATCGTAATAAGGAAGCATGAATCTAAAAGTTCAAATACTGCAATCAACAGACTCATAGAGTTGAATAAAATCAATTAACAAGCATTTATTTATAAAGATATTTGAGTGCAAAATCAATGCTCTTACATTAATGATTTAAAAAGTAAGAACCAGTATCATTTATTATGGAATTTCTTGTTTTTCAAAAGCTGAAAATCAGTGACATTGACTAATGCTTAACACTGTGGAGCAACAGTGTAATATTTTAGAATATTCAAGCAAGATAGTGAGTGGAAAAAATAGAATGACTTTATAGGTCTGCATTCTTTTTTTTAATTTTTACTTAGAATATTTTCCCATGATCTACTCTCCCTACTTTCTCCTCTCCCCTCCCAAAGCTGACAAACAGTTCCACTGGGTTATACATGTATCATTGTTCAAAACCTATTTCCATGTTATTCATATTTGCAGTAGAGTGCTCTTTTAACATCAAAATCCTGAACATAATCCTATCAAACTATGTGATTCATCATATATTTTTCTAATGCATTTCTGGTCCCACAGTTTTTTCTTTGGATGTGGATAGTGTTCTTTCTCCTAAGTTCCTCTGGATTGTCCTGGGTCATTGCACTACTACTGGTAGAAAAGTCCATTACATTCGATTGTGCCATCATGTATCAGTCTCTGTACAAGGTTCTCCTTGTTCTGCTCCTTTTGCTCTGCATCAATTCCTGGAGTTCATTCCAGTTCACATGGAATTCCTCCATTTCTTTTTCCATTTCAGCATTATAATATTCCATCACAAACATATACTACAATTTATTCAGCCATTTCCCAATCAATGGACACCCACTCATTTTCCATTTTTTTGTTACCACAAAGAGTGTGGCTATGACTATTTTTGTACAAGTCTTTTTCATTATTATCTCTTTGGGGTACAAAACCAGCAGTGGTATGACTGGATAAAGGGCAGTCTTTTAAATCCCTTTGAGCATAGTTCCAAGTTGCCCTCCAGAATGGTTGGACCAATCCACAACTCCACCAGCACTGTGTTAGTGTCCCAATTTTGCCACATCCGCTCCAACATTCGATGTCATATTGACCTTTACTGTAATATTGGTCAATCTGCTATGTGTGAGGTGGTACCTCAGAGTTGTTTTAATTTGCGATTCTCTACTCAGGACAGATTTAAAACACTTTTTCATGTGCTTATTGATAGTTTTGATTTCACCACCCTGTGAAAACTACCTATTCACATCCCATTTGCCAATTCAGAAATGGCTTGATTTTTTGTAGAGTTGATTTAGTTCCTTATATATCCTTATATATTTGGGAAATTAAACCTTTGTCAGAGAGTTTTGTTATAAAATTTTTCTCCCAGTTTGTTGCTTTCCTTCTAATTTTGCTTGCATTGGTTTTGTTTGTACAAACCCTTTTTAATTTGATATAATCAAAGTCATTCATTTTACATTTTGCAGTGTTCTCTATCTCTTGTTTGATCTTAAATTCCTTCCTTTCCCACAGATCTGACAGGTGTGTTAATCTATGTTCACCTAATTTATTTATGGTTTCACTATATTTAGGTCATTTACCCATTTTGAATTTTTCTTGGCATAGGGTGCAAGATGTTGATCTTGTAAAGGTTAAATTTAATGGTTTGACTTAAATTATATGAAATGACATGGTCATCAGTGTTATTATATCTCAAGTCAAAAATGTATTTACAAAATAGAGTGGAAAAAATAAAGTAGAGAAATGTGAGAGAGGTTAGAGAAAATACCTATACTAATCCTCAGCCAGGAGGGCCAGTAGTGAGTAACTATGAGACCTCCTCCAAGATAGAAGCTAGTCTCTTAGGAAACTAGAAAAGTAGTCAGCCCTTTTCACTCACCCATCAAAGTAGTCCAGGAGTCAGAATCCAATTGATTCCACAATCCAAGCCGCAGTCTCCAGTGAAGTTCCCTCAAAGACTATCTCCAGGAGACACTCTCCACTACACTCAACTTCACCAGCCTGACTGCTCAGGGATTTCATGGCTTTTATGGTGGTTTCCTGTTCTTGCCTCTCTTCACAGGGGCAAATCACAGTTTCCAAATTGTCCAACCCTGCCCAGGGTCAGGGTCTGTGGGATTGAATTGTCACCTTCTCCTTTTAGGATTCACAGGTTTCTGAGTTATCATTCAGTTTGGAGAGTTTCCCTAATTTTAGGATTAAGTATGGGTATATTCACTTTTGTTGATTAATTCAAAAGTAGACAGAGGAGAGTTAGTCATGTCCTCACAATCTAGAGAGGTACTAAGTAGGGGCATTTAAGTTATTGTTTCAGAATAGACAAAGAGAACCAAGAATTTCTTTTCACAATCTAAACCCAATTTCCCTATACTATTTTCCAATTTTCCCAGCAGTTTTTGTGAAATAGTGAGTTCTTATCCCAAAAGCTAGAGTCTTTGGGTTTATTGAATACTAGCTTACTAAGGTCATTTACCCCTAGGCTATTCCATTGATCCAGCCTTCTGTCTCAGCCAGTGCCATATTATTTTGATGACCACTGCTTTATAGTACAGTTTAAGATCTGATACTGCTAGGCCCTCATCTTTCACATTTTTTTCATCATTTCCCTTGATATCTTTGATTGATTTTTTACATGCCATTCATATGCATACATATAATACATATATATCATTCCATATATATATATAATTTATATATATCATAGTATCATATAATCATACTCAGCTAACTTTTCCACCCACTTTCTGAGTAAAAAAAATATAAGCAGGAAATAGGAAAATAATGTTCAACCCGAACATATTGTAATATGATAACCAAGGTGTTTTCTTCATCATGGCTTTCAGGTAATCTAATAATTCTCAGATTGTGTCTCCTAGACCTGTTTTGTAGGTCAGTTGTTTTTTCAGTAAGATATTTCATCTTTTCCTCTTTTTTTCATTTCTTTGATTCTTCTTTATTGTTTCTTGATTTCTCATATAAACATTACTTTCTACATGGTCAATTTTGATTTTTAAGGACTGATTTTCCTTTGTCAGTTATTGGTTCTCCTTTTTCAATTGTCCAATTTCTTCTTGCATCACTTTCATTTCTCTTCTCCACTTTTATTCTACCTCTAATAATTGGTTTTTGAAATCTTTTTTCAGCTCTCTGAGAATCTTTGTCCAATCCTTATTTTTCTTTTGGATCTAGGGTGTATTTCCTTTGCTTCCACTGTCCCCTTCTGTGTTTCTACCTTTCTCTTTGTCTCTACAAAAAAGATTTAAAATTGAATGCTTTTTTTGATTGTTTCCTCATTTTTCCTATTTAATTATAGGTAGGTTCTGTTTTCTGGGGAGTTGGGATATCCTCTTAAACTTCAGTTCTTCCTTGATGTTATTTTCCACTTATTTTCACAAGAAAATAAGTCTGTGAGCTGTGACCTCTGAGAGTCCCCTCCCCATGCTAATTCAATTGACCCTTAAGATGCTGATAGCTTAAAGACTTGCCTAGAACTTGGGTGTGAACTTTTGATCTCAGTCTGAATTTGATCAGGTCAGGGGTTGATCCTAAGCCCCAGGCTTAGGCTCAAGGAGGTCTTTATTCAACCTGACACACAATTGATTGTCTTGTCCTAGAGCTCCACCCTTAGTTTTAGACAAAAAGATCCTGGGGAAGCTTCTCTTGAGAACTGTGTCATCACTCTAAGCCCAGAATGGGATTCCTGGCTTTTCTCTGGGCCCATGTTCAGCCCTCTTCAGCCCAGATTTCCCTGGGCTGGGACTCCAGACTTCTGCACAGGTTTGAAATTTCAAGTGGTGTTAGTTGGCTTGGACTACTATTTGCTCAGCAGGATCTCAGGGTCTGACTTAGCTTGAGATTAAGTTCAGAACCTGTGAAAGTGGATGTTTTGGGCAATGGGAGGTGTGGTTTGCTCTTAGCTTGCTCTTCCCTTCCAGCTATGCCTTCTGCTAGTTCTGTTCCCTTCTCACCTCAGTTTCCCAGATGATCTCTTCCTACCTTTTGAGTTTTTCTTTTTTTGAAGGTTATTTCCTTCTTTTTCTGTTGGTTCTTTCACTACTGTATTCATTTTGTGGTGCTATTTTACTCTTGGATGGAGAGGATTATCATGGTGAAACTGCATGTTTCTGCCCTAGTTACTTCTCCATCTTAGCTCCACCCCTGTAAGTAGGCTTGGATTCTTTAAAGAAATGGCAACATTCTAGGACACTGGATAATGCCCCACTCCTTTTTTTAGTATACCAGAAATATATATCCAAACTTTGCCTCAAAAATTAAGGAGAACTTTTAAGTGACTATAAAATATAATTCTCAAGAGCAGCACTAGTATGAATTTGCTAAGATCTAGATCATTATGTTTCCTCAGAGTTGTACAGAATTTTTTAGTTGAAAGCAATTTAAGTAGCCATCTTAGGTAAACTATATGAAAAAGGGGAATACCCAATGTAACTTTCCCAACAATTACTAAACCTGGTTGAAGAACTCCAAGGAGGGAGAATCCACCACCTCATCTGGTAGCCCACTATACTTTTGAATGCCTCTAATAGTTAAGGATGCTTTTTTTTTCTTGAGAGCAAATATAAGTTAACTTCTTTGCTTCTGATTCTCAACTCTTTAGAACCAAGAAGAACATTATTATCTTTCCCATATGATAGCCTTTTAAATACTTGCAGTAGTTCTTATGATTCACTGTCTTTTCTTCTCCAGGCTAAGAAATCCTAATTTCCTTCACTCATGTAATCTCTCATGTAGCATGGATTCAAAATCTTTTACCATCCTAGCTGCCCTCCTCTGGATGCCTTCAGGTTTATAAATATCATCCACAAATTTTAGCTTTATTGAAGTTTTACAAAAGTTGATACAAATTTTCTAGGATATTCAGGGACATATACTTTTGCTACAGGGTTTTTCTCTTGCATTTTGCTACTGATAATGTTAGTTAAGCTTTGAGATTTCTCTTCAACACTCATGTCAGTCAAATACAGTCTGAGAATTTATAGGTAGCCTCTGTATTCATTTAGGAATGTTTCTTTTCTTATGATAGATCTGCTGGTAACTTAACTAGTGCCCTAAAAATGGTATTATTGCTGTTTCCTAGGGAAATGAAGCAGGACAATATTATTGTCCTTAAAATATATTAGTCATATCGATATGATAGTAATGGAAAGATCACTGAATTAGTAATTGGGATATGGAGATTAAATATACTGGCTACCTAAACCTCCATGGACAAAAAAACTATATCCCTCTTAGCTGTCATTTTCTTATCTATAAAATGACACTAATACTTTTACTATCTGACTCACAGGGTTCTTGTGAGGAAAATGATTGAGTTTAACATAATGTCTAAATGTGAGTTGATCTATTTTCTTAGATGTAAATGATGCTAAGTAAAAGAGCAGGAAATAAGGAATTATTTTTACTTAAAAGGGAGCAAATACTCCCCCAAAGCATAATGTAGGTAGAGATTAAATTGTCTAAATACAAATTCTGGCCATATTTACCTCTTTTTTCTTAGAGAGAGGACATTTCTCATCTACCAAGACCAGAGTAAGTCAATTAGATGAACTATTCTTTCCAATTTCCCTCCTCCCCAAAATATATTATTTTCATATTCCTCAACCTTTTGCAGGGCAGAATCTCCTTTTAATTCAGTTTGATGTATTTTAACCTTAGTATGTCACCAAATTCTGTTCATGCCAGTGAGTTAAGAACTGGAGATTTCAAATATGGAAATGGAAAACATCAAGGAGATCATAGTTCACCAGGGGAACATGTTCATAGATGAAGAACTACAGGAATTTGAGGAAGGGAGGTGTATTATCAAGGTACATGGTGGAGGTAATGGATAGAATGTCAGTGAAGGCTTCACAGGTGGTACTTGAGCTAAGATGTGAAGGAAATCACAGGATCATACAACTAGAGCTGAAGCTTGAGAGTTGCTTAAATCATACATTTTCCTGGGGAATAAACTGAGATCTTGAGATGCTAAGTGATTTGTCCAAGGTGATAATCTTGGCAAAGGCAAAGTTTAAAATGACTCTTGGTTCACTAAGTAATCTTTCTGTTGAGCCATACTTCCTCCAGGTCAAAGGAAGGATTTTAAACATTAGAGGGGTAGATTAAGTATATTAGGGATGTAGAGGTAGGCTTGTTTAAATAATCTGCATACAAATTGTACTTTTAAAAGTAATATTTTGTTTTTTTCCAAATTACACAAGTTTTAACATTCACTTTAAAAAATTAAATTCCAAATTCTTTCCCTCCTCCCTCTCTCCTTTCTTCACACCCTTCTCTTCCTTACGAAGAAGATAAACAATCTGATATATATTTTTATACATGAAACCAAATAGTTTATACTTTTAAAAGGTTTTCTCTTTCCTGCTGTCTGTTGGGATAAAATTATAGCAAAGTGAAATGAGGAGAGCTGTTTTCCCAACTCTTGTTATGCTCCTTATAATAAATTTAGTTAAGTATTAATTCCAAACTAATACTATTCAGAGGTATCCTTAAAATTATTTTTAGGGAAAGACAATGTGAACACTTAATATTTTACCTAGCCATCTAATATCTATCTATCTATCTATCTATCTATCTATCTATCTATCTATCTATCTATCTATCTATCTATCTACCTACCTATCTATCTATCTATTATCTATCTACATATCTACATACATTTATTTATACACACATATACATGCATGCATGCATGCATACATACATACACATACAGTAATGTAGCCTGAACAGAGTTATTTCCTTGTGTTTCCTAGAACTGAATGGTTTAAGGCTCTAAATAAGTGCACACGCATATATACACATACATACACATACTTATATATACTATATATATATATATACATACACATGTGTATTGTATGTGTACATATATTTATTATAAAACATTTATATTACCTAATTTTCCCTATGCATATAAAATATATATGTTTTCTAGACCCTGCACTAGTTTATATATGTATATATATATATATATGTACACTCATATATATATCTTAATCAATGGTTACTAATTGATTAGTTGATTAATTTGGATTGATAAGCCCTTAAATTTTTTCCATATTGTCTCCAATCTTATCTTTGTTTTAATTGCATCAATGTTTCCAAAGATATGCCTGAAAGGAGCCCCCAAATTCTACACCATCAATAAAGATTTCAATATTGACACTGAGCATCTTTTATTCTGTACTACATAAACTATAGAAGACAAAAATATTCAAAGGGGTCTACAGAAAGATACAGGAAACAAATTATTTGAAATAATTGCTTATAAGACAATCATATTTTGGGGACTACTGAACTAGCAATATTTTCCCTGAACCTACAATTTCTACTTTGCTCCCTGTGATGGTATATTTGGGTAGGTTCCAACCTCTTTAAAAAATATATGTCATGGTTTTGCTCTTTTGTTTTAGAAATCACATAATACCCATTCCTTTACAAAGGAAACTGTAATTCAATAATATTTTCTATAAGCTTCTCTTTCCGGACAAATGCTTGTTTGTGTGTGTGTGTGTGTGTGTGTGTGTGTGTGTGTGTGTCTTCTTCTACCTCATGTTCTTATTATTCTTGTTGATCAGTCATTCTTAGTTGTACCCAACTCTTTCTGACATAATTTGGGCTTTTTTTTAGCAAAGATATGGAGTGGTTTGCCAATTTCTTCTATAGCTCATTTTATAGATGAGGAAACTAATGCAAACTAATGACTTACCCAAGACCACATAGCTAGTAAATGTGTGAGGATGGATTTTAACTTAGAGAAATGAGTCTGTTTGATATCGCACCTAGCACTCTATCCACTGAACCACCTAGCTGCTCATTGCTTATACCACATATAATAATTCTATGGCCAATCCCACCATGTGACCTCTAGATCATTTTCAAGAACTTTTCTTTCAGGCCAAATGATTGTCATAGGGAACACTTGTGTGCATCTGCCCCAGACCAACCATTGATAGGAAAAGAGTTCTTTATATACACAGGCTTCCTGGTTCCTTAGTATTTAGAACAGAAACATACTGCCTACATATGGTTTACCTTATGAAAAGGGGAAAGGATGAAAATGTAATAAAATAAACAACTAAAAACATGCATGCTAAGAAGAGATTTTTCAAATTAATTAATTAATTGATTGATTGATTTAGAGTGTTTCTCCATGGTTACATTATTCATGTTCTTTCTCTCTAACCTTCCCTCCTCTCTCCTGGAGCTGATGAGCAATTCCACTGGGTTATACATGCATAATTGTAAGAAGAGACTTTGTTCTCATTTATAGACTAGTATATATGGATAATGCCTTTGACCTCCTTGGGGCTATCCAGATAGTTATCTTGGAGATTGCAATAACAATGATTATATAAACAAATAATGTATACATTTATACACACATATATACATGAACTACTCAACTAAATAATGCCTTATCTGAGATACACAATCCTTCCGTGCTTTGAATACCCATCCCCTAGTATGGCTACATAAGCCTCCTTTTTTTAACTATTAAATGGATTATATAAAGATCTCATTCTCCCACCAATTTCAGGCCAGAACAACTACAAAGGAAGTAAAATCCAGTCAATTGCATGGGCACACTGTGCACTAAGAATTATTCTAGGCACTGAAATTCAGAGACAAAATAATCCCTGGCCTCAAGGACAGTATTCTGACAAGGACAGTAGAATATTGAGTATTCTACTGATTATATATTTATATAAACAAAAAAAGGGAATAAGCATTTACATATGTTTATTTTGTGCCAGACCCTGTGCCAGTACTTTAAAAATGTCTCATTTGATTCTTATAATAACTCTGAGAAATAGACACTAGTCGTTCCTATTTTGTAATTGGAGAAATAGGCACACAACAGTTAAGTGGCTTGCCCAAGGTCACAGAGATAATAAGAATCATGCTTGAACTCAAGTCTTCCCACCTTCATATTCAGTGCTCTATCCACTACACTACCTAATGTGCTCTACACACTACCTAATAGGTAAGCTTAACACAGCAAAATATAAAAGAAGGATTGGTGAGCCAAGTTAGAGTTTCGTGATGGTGCTCTAGGACTACTCGAATCAAGCTGGAACACTATTAGGTGAAAACAAATCAGAGAAAAAGGCAGCAAATCTTGGTCCTAAAAGGAAATAAGTATTTTTAAAGATAGAAATGAGGAGGGCATGCATTCAGGCATGATGACTTGATTTGTGACCAGGTGCAGAGATGAAGGATGGGACATAAAATCCAGGGAACAAAAACTGTACATCGAGTCAATGTCTTAGCAGTGACAGTTAACCTTGGAAGACTGGGTGATTATTCTCCTCCCTTCAAGTCTCTAACACCTACACAAAGAACAATCAAATATACCCCAAACCTGGCATGGGGTGAGTGAGCTTTTCTAGACTAATAACCTCATCCTGATAAATGTGTGCCTTTTAGAGAGAATAGAAATGTGACTGAACAGAGTGGTATCCTAACAAACATCTCTCTTATGATCTCTGAAAAGCTGTCAGGGCCCATGGCATTTCCTCACATTTCCAGCAGTAAGGAATTGATAAAATTAGAGTATGATGCTCTGGGGAGAAAGAAGGAGTTTGTTGTTTGTGACTCTTGTTCAGTGTTCCATTATGACAGAAACACTTCAGGCTGTCACATGGCTGACAAGATCCAAGGAGAAGATCAAAATGGCACATTAACCTTATACTTTATAATTGCAGGTTTTTTCCTGTGTTAGCAGACAGAGGCAGCCCTATCCCCATTACTTCTAACCTCTCTTAAATGCATATTGAATAATAAGCAATCTCTTTTGTGATGCTACAATTCCCAACTAATGAAATGATTCTTCTACACTGATATTTTGGTTACCAAATAGAAAAATGGAAAGCAAAATTTACACCAGAATGCAGAAACTCCTTTTAAATTATCAAAGAAAATTGATCATATAGTGAATTTCCTACAATACCCCTACCCGTTGATAAAGGGAATACCTAGTGAAGAAATTCCTTGTATAAACAAAGATTGGCAAATACTATATAATTCAAAGATTTTAGTGAGTTTCTCTGAAAGGTATCATGATATAGTGCAAAGTATCCTTCCTGCCTTCAGAAATAGAAGATTGGGTTAAAATTTTACCCATTAGTTACAATTTATCAAATTTTGTTGAGCCTTAGTTTCTTCAAGTTTAAAATGAGTGGGTTGGATTAAATACCATTTTAGTTCCTTCAAATACTAAATCTATGGAATTATGGTCTTGGGGGCACTGAGTGGTTAAGTAATTTGCTCTGGGTCACACAGTCAATATTAAGGCATAATAAACACAGAGGCAAGACTTTATTAAATTTAATCTCATTATCTACTATGCTTTTCCTTATTATTGTTTGTTCTTTTGATAATGATCAATTAAAAGATAGTCTCTAAGGAGATAATATTTTATTCCTTTTATTTCCTTCCTCTTGTTTTTTTAATAATGTGTGCAATAAAGGGTGGGAGACCACCCCTCATGTGGATCAGCTTTCCACATTGAAAATTTGGAGGCAGAGGGTATGAGTAGGAAAGACAGAGTTTTTATTTCTTTTTTCATGAAAAAAGGGTACTAAACTCTAATCATAGGCAAGTGCATCCCCTTATGGCTGAACCTAGCCTTTCATAGGTTTTAATCTCAAGACTGCTCCCCCCCAACACCCTTCCTCCTTTCCTTATCTGCCTCCCATAAACCAATGAACCAAGACTTAAATCTAAGGTTTTAGCCAATCAGAAAACAGCACAACCACAACTTATAATACCTGTAGCATACTGGGACATAATTATGGGCATAACTAGCAAAAGCAGGCTGACTTATGGTCAGGGGTTTCCAAGGATGTCACACTTGTCGGCATGCTTGGAAATAGTACATTGCTAGCCAGGGTTTTTTGAAAAGCATATTCCTTTAAAAATTTATTTATTCAGAATATTTTTCCATGCTGACATGATTCATGACTCTTCCCAGCTCTCTTTCCTCCCCACTCCAGGAGCTGACAAGCAATTCTACTGGGTTATACATGTATCATTGTTCAAAACCTACTTACATATTATTCATATTTGCAAGAGAGTGATCTTTGAACACCAAAACCCAGATCATTTCCCCATCAAACCATGTGATAAATCATATGTTTTTCTTATCTGTTTCTACTCCCAAAGTTCCTTCTCTGGATGTCAATAGCGTTCTTTCTCATAAGGTCCTCGGTATTGCCCTAGATCCTTGCATTGCTGCTAGTAGAGAAGTCCATTACATTCGACTGTGCCATAGTGTATCAATCTCTATGTATAATGTTCTCCTGGTTCTGCTCCTTTTGCTCTGCATCAATTCCTGGAGGTCTTTCCAGTTCACATGGAATTCCTGCAGTCAATCATTCCTTTCACCACAATAGTATTCCATCACCATCTGATACCACGATTTGTTCAGCCATTCCCTAATCAATGGACACCCTCTGATTTTCCAATTTTTTGCCACCACAAATAATGTGTTTATAAATATTTTTGTATAAATCTTTTTCCTTATTATCTCTTTGGGGTACAAACCAAGCAGTGGTATGGCTGGATCAATGGGCAGACATTCTTTTAAAGTCTTTTGCACATAATTCCAAATTGTCTTCCAGAATGGTTGGATAAATTCACAACTTCACCAGGAATGCATTAACATCTCAATTTTGCCACAAACCCTCTAATATTTATCACTTCCATTTGATGCCATATTGGCCTAAATCTGCTAGGTGTGAGGTGGTACATCAGAGTTGTTTTTATTTGCATTTCTCTAATAATAAGGGATTCAGAACCTTTTTTCATGTGTTTATTGATAGTAAAATTCAAAATGGGTAAATTACTTAAATATAAAGGATCAAATATTGAATAAATCAGGTAAACATAGAATAGTATATCTGTCAGATCTGTGGGAAAGGAAGGAATTTAAGCCCAAGAAACAAATAAAGAACATTACAAAATATAAAATTAATGATTTTGATTTCATCAAAAAAAATGTTTTATAGAAACAAAACCAATGCAACCAAAATTAGAAGGAAAGCAATGAACTGGGAAAATTTTTTCATAGCAAAACTCTCTGAAAAAAAATTTATTTCCCAAATATGTAAAAAACTAAGTCAAATTTACAAAAATTAAAGTGATTTCCCATTCAACAAATGGTCAAGAGATATGAATAGGCAGTTCTCAAATGAGAAACATATTCTTAGAACAACATCTAGCACATTTCTCACAATAATAAATTCATAATTTTTCAGATTCCATGTGAATACAATTTCATAATTTTTATTTTCTGATATTTTGTAATACATGTTCTCATCCTCCTTCCTATCTCTCTCCCTGGCAAGAAGGCATGTAATATGGTATGGGTTGTACATATATTATCACACAACATATGTTTCCACATTCATCATGTTGTGAAATAATACACATATTGATTACACTAGAGAAAAATCCATAGAAGAAATAAAGTAAAAAATAGTATATTTCTATTCTTATTTAGACTGTGTCTGTTCCTTCTATGGTGGTGGATAACCTTTTTTTTTTTTTAATGAGTCTCTTGAAGTTGTCCCGATGCCTTTACTTATTGATAATAGTTCTCATTCCTAATTGATTATCATACATTATTGTTGTTACTTTGTACAATTTTCTCCTTATTCTCGTCACTTCACACTGCATCACTTCATATTAGTTTTTCTAGGGTTTTTTTTGCGATCATCTTGTTTGTCATTTCTCATAGCACAACAGTTCCATTACAATCATATTCAACATGTTCCACCATTCCTGAAATGATGGACGTCTCTTCAATTTCCAGTTCTTTGTCACTACAAAAAAGCTGCTATAAATATTTTTGTAAAGGAAGGTTCCTTTCCCCTATCTTTAATCCTTTCAGGATATACACCTAGTAGTGGTATTGATGAGTCAAAGAGCATGTACAGTTCAATGACCATTTGGGCATAGTTCCAGGTTGCTCTCCAGAATAGTTGTATCAGTTCACAGCACCACCAGGAGTCTATTAAAGTCCTGATTTTTTTTCACATTCCTTTCAGCATTGATCATTTTTCCATTTTTTCTTTGTTTGTTTGTTTGTTTTGTTGTACTAGCCAATCTAATGGGTGTGAGATGGTACCTCAGATTTTCTTTTTGTTTGCATTTCTCTAATCAATAGGGGTTTGGAGTATTTTTTCATGACTAAAGATAGTTATAGTTTCTTCGTATGAGAATTGCCTGTTCATATCCTTTGTTTATTTGTCAGCTAGGAAAAGCTTTGTATTCTTATAGATTTGATTCATTTGATTTGAGATATAAAGCCCTTGTTAGAAAAATGTATTATAAAGATTTTCCCCAGATTATTGTTTGCCTTTTAATCTTTGTTGTGTTGCTTTTGTTTGTGTGCAAACTTTTAAATCTAATGTAGTTATTTATTTTACCTCTCATAATGTTCTGTATGTATTGTTTTGACCTAAATTCTTTTCCTATTCATAGGTCTGATGGGCAAATTATTTTGTGCTCCTCTATAATCCTTTATTTCTAAATCATATGTCCATTCTGACTTTACGTGGTATGAGGTGTTGATCTATGTCTAAATTCTGCCATACTATTTTTCAGTGTTCCCAGAAATCTTGTCAAAAATTCATTCTTCCAGAAGCATGGATCTTTGGATTTGTCAAACAGTAAGTTACTATGGTCATTTACCATTGCATTTTGAATGCCCAGTCTATTCCATTGGTCTTCCACTCTATTTCTTAGCCAGTACTAAATTTTTTTCATGGTTGCCACTTTTATGATAGTTTGATATCTGATATAGCTAAACCATCTTCCTTCATTTTTTCATTTTCTTGATATTCTATGCCTTCTGTTCTTACAAATGAATTTTGTTATTATATTTTCTAGTTCCATGAGAAAATTTTTGGTTGTTTGATTGGTAGGGAACTGAATAAGTAAATCAATTTAGGAAAAATTATCATTTTTATTATACTGGCTTAGCCTTTCCATGAGCAACTAATGTTTTTTCAATTATTTTGAGTGGACTTCATTTGAGTAAAAAGTGTTTTGTAATTGATATAATATAGTTCCTGGATTTGTCTTGACAGATAGATTCCTAGGTAGTTTATATTGTCTACATGTATTTTAAATTACATTTCTCTTTCCATCTCTTGCTGCTGGGCTGTATTGGTAATACAGATAAATGCTAATGATTTCTGTGGTTTTTATATCCTGTGACTTTGCTAAAATTGTTCATTCTTCATATTAAGTTTTTGGTTGATTCTCTAGGATTTCCTAGGTATACCATCAACAGTGATGGCTTTATTTTTTCATTGCCTATTTGAATTGCTTTAGTTTCTTCTTCTTTTATTGCTATAGCTAGCATTTCTAATACAATATTAAATAACAGTGGTGATAATGGGCATATTTATTTCACTCCTGAGCTTACTAGGGAAGTTTCTAGTTTATCTCCATTACATATAATTCTTGTGGATGATTTCAGTCAATATTTATCTGTTTATAGAATGTTCCAGCTATCCCAAAGTTCTCTAGTGTAATTGTCAAAAGACTTTTTTGTGCCTATTGAAAGAATCATGGTTTCTGTTAAATTTCTTATTGTTATCGTCAATTATGTTGATAGTTTTTACTAATATTGAACCATCCTTGCATTCTTACTACAGATTTTTCTGATCAAGGTATGCATGATCCTTGTGATATATTACTGCAATCTACTTAATCAGTATTTTTTTTAACTTCACTGATGTTTTCAAGGATTGACTGCCCTTCCTTTCCCCAGTCTTCATTTTTTATTTTCCAATTTTTAAAGTCTTAGCATTTTTTATTAAAATATCAAAATAATTTTGCTTTCATTAACTGTGACTAAAACATCCACAACTATTAAAATATTATGAAGAGAAATATCAGAGAAATGTAAACATTTTCCTCCTTTTGGAAGTAGTAAAAGAGTGATGGGCTAGAATAAAGTGTGTAGTTACCCAGCCTGTCATTCTCAAATTTGGCATTTGACATATAGAGTCACAGAAATGAAACTAACCTCAGAAGGTCATTTAGTGCCTTTCTCCTACTCTAGGTTGAATTTTTTCTCATCCATCACAGAAAGATAGTTCACTATTTCATCTAAACTATTACTTTTTTCTACTACTTCAAGGACCTATGATTTCAACCTACACACCTAGCAACATCTTTATGAATTACTAGATGATTGTCAAGAGTTAAAGTGGCTGGAAAAAAGAATCCATCATCACTGGAAATGAACCTCTTCAACTTGCCTATGATATTTCTTATTGACAGACATATAATATATCCCTTGGAAACTTGCTAGGACCTGACCCAGCTTGTGCTCTGTAACAGAACATATGCTATGGATATTTGTTAAACTAACTTTCTTTCTTTCTTTTTTTTTTTTGTGTGTCTTTACATAGTCTAATCATGGAACAGAGGGAGAGTAGCATAGCTTAGTTGAAAAAAATAAACTCAGCAACACAATGATCCAAGACAATTCCAAAGGAACTGATGAAAAATACTCCAGAGAAAGAACTGATGGAGTCTGAATGCAGATGGGGCATAGCACATTTAACTTTATTTTCATTATGGTCTTTTGATAAATATGTCTTCTTTCACAGCATTAAAAATATGGAAATATATGAAAGGACAGTTATAGTCAATATTAAGTTGTTTTTTGTCTTAGGGAGGGGAGAAGGGAAAGATAAAAGGACAGAATTTGGAATTCAAAATATTAGAAAAGAAAGGATAAATTTTCTTTAATATATACCTGGGAAAATTAAACACTACTAAAGGAAAAAATAGGAACACTTATAATGTAGTGCTACTATGATATTGGCCTGCTTTGTGACATTGGGAAAGTCTCTTAACATCTATAAGCCTCAGTTTCCTCATCTATAAAAATAGGGAGAATAATTCTTGCCCTAACTATTCCTATGGCTATTATTAAAAAAAGATACTGCTAAACATTAAAACGTTGTATGTATATATATATATATGTATGTATGTATGTATGTATGTATGTGCACATTTATACTTACATATGTATATGTATAATTACTATGATTCAGAGATTATATCTTGGCAGATCATATACTGAGAATTGGAATGGACCTTTAAGGCCATCTAATCTAATGCATTCATTTTTCAGATGAAGGAACTGAGTTACACAGATATTAAATGACTTTCTCAGGGTCAAACATTATTACCAGAAAAAGAATTAGTACCTAGTCCTTCCTGTCTCTAAATCTAAATTTCTATCCCATTAGGCCATGTTTCTATTTAGATCACAAAGGAAATGTACTGATCTAGTATGAATGTCAGAAGAGAGTTGAGGGTGTTGCCAGAAGGGCCCCTTCTAGCTAAGTAGTGACAATCTAGACCTAGCTCTGCTGCTTTCCAATATTCTTTCTACTACTCCATTTAAAGCAGGAGGGAAGGCTTTTTTGGGGGGGAAAATCACTAAATGTACAAAAATGATCAATTCTCCCCCAACTGATTTTTGACAAGTTTCATTTTCTATATTTTTCTCAAAAACTATTAATCTACTAATATTAAGCTCATCATTCTAAGTTGAGATAAATGAGGTAGAAAAATCTGATAAATTCTTCTTCAGTTGAAAAAGTTACAGGATCAGGGAGAAAAATGGTAGTCTTGTACTTTGCAAATACTTTCATGAATGTTAATGTCATGGAGTTCAATCAGAATAAATGGATTAAAGAAGTAACAAAGGAGAGGATAGTTGGAAAAGAGTGGTATGTAGAGGGAGGACTGGATTTGGAGTCAGAAAGACCCAGGCACAAATAATCCCCAACACTTACTAGCTGTGGGACCCTTGGATAGGTTACTTAAACTCTCTGAGCTTCATCTATAAAAAATAGGGTAATAATAGCACCTACCTTATAGGTGCTATTGTGACATCAAGAGAAGATTATATATGAAAAGTTCTCTACAAAGATTAAAGATCTTTGTAAATGTCACTTGTTAATAATATTGATTCATTAGTTGTTGTACTTCATATAGGAAGAAGACCAAAATAGCATCATTATCCCAACAGTGTATCCAACTGTGACTGATCAGACCATTATGAGCTAGGGATGTTCTGGCATAGGTCAGGTACAAATAGTTCATATAAGCATTTGGGATGGAGATATTGCTAAATTTGTATATAGTGAGATCACAAAATACTAAATGTAAAATGGTGTTTGTGATGTCTTTTGACTTTTGTATAAATTAGATTTAAATGAAGCAGAGTTATGCAAAGTCTTCAGTCTAACTCTGTCTTCTAGAAACATTGAAGTCCAGCAGCAAAGCAAAATTCAGGAGGACCAAAGATGGCTGGGGATGCAGTGGATGACCTAAAATTTTCAATGTCTAACCAATGTCTAAGTGCTCCCCACACTTGCTTCTACTACTCTCATGGCTAATTGGATCAAATTGTCCACATCCACCTATTCCACCAGGAAGGTCTTTACATGCTTAGGGCAGACAGCCTCCTAACTTATGGATAGTTTTGGGGCTTATTTGTACCTTCAACCTGGTTTAGCCTGCCTACCAGGACAGCTTTAGTAATGTGTGGTCACTTGGTATCTCCCTGCAGCAAGAGGTAATATTCTTTGTTAAATATACCATATGCCCCTATTAATAGGGATTAATTAGTATTAATCAATATGGCCATTTAATCAATATTAATAGTCAATCCAGATAATAGCCTCCAAAGCCATTAAAATTACTGATCCAAACTTAACAATTTGTATTTAATGAGAAAGTCCCTAGAGTTTAGCATAGTAAATAAATAAATGAATGCTGACCTGTTAAAAAAGAAATGGATCTCAATTATAGGATAGAAGAGAAAATGTTAATTTAAGGAGAAATTAAATGGGAACATATACACATAAACACATATACATTATCTCTATATATGTATACATTCATACATATACATGTCTATACATATACATACATTTCCATATATACATAGAAATATATGGGCAGCTAGCTAGTACAGTGGATAGAATAATGGGCCTGAAATCAGAAACATTTATCTTTCTGAGTTCAAATCTGAAGTCAGACACTTACCAGCTCTGTGACCTTAGGAAAGTGGCTTTATCCATTTTGCCTCAATTTCCTCATCTGTAAAATGAGTTAGAAAAGAAAATGGAAAACTACTCCAATATTTTTGCGAAGAACACTCCAAAGGAGGTCACAAAGAGTTGGGCATAATTCAATAATAAATATGCATGAATACATAGATAGCATATATACAAATACATATATATTTAGCATATTAATAGCAAAACCCCTCTTAAGCCTCTATATATACACACGCGGAGGAAAAAAAGAATACCTTATTAAAAAAAATGTTGTCACATCAATTACAAGAAAGTGAAAGGATGCATCCCTATGAAAAATAAACAAAATTGCATCTCAAAATTATTTCATTACACTTAGAAGCCATTGTCTATCTTCCTTTGCCAGAAAAAAATGCTTTATGTGCTTTTACACAGAGCTGTAAGAATAGTTTTTTTTTTCCTTTTTTTTACATGCAGTATAGCTCACACTATTTGGGTTAAAATATCTTCAGTTTAAAACTCAGCACAGCTAACATTCTTTTAAATTTTAAGGTTATATTTTCTGACATTTTATTTGCTTAAAATGTTCTTCAAAACTATATACATATATATATATATATGTGTGTGTCTATATATATATATATATATATATAGACACACATACACACATACACTAGGTTTCAGGGCTGGTTTACTGGTGATAGAACAAAATGCAGAGCAGGCCAAAAAAGACTAAGAAATACCCAAAAAAATATTTTCCCCTTAATTGTATGGGCAGAAGAAAGGAGGAAGCAAATAAGAATACAGAAGAAGAAATAAGCCTAAATATTAAGATTTTTAGTAAAATGTGTAAAGTCACTAGTAAACTGGCCCTATTGTAAACATAACTATTATTTTCTAATGCTAGTGCCAACAAAAGAACTGGCTTGCTTGACATGGTCTAGGGAGAAGTCCTGCTATGAAGAGAATTAAATACTGCACCTGCTTCAAAGAAATCTGAGTTTGATTCACTTCCTCATAAGTAGTTCTGTGACCATGAACGAGTCATTTGATGGATAGAAATTATTTTGTTTTTGTCTTTGTATCACCACTGCTTAGCATAACAAGTAAAAATGCACATTTATTAAGCACTTACTATGTGGCCAACATTGTGTTAATCACTAGAAAAACAGAATGACAGTCCTTGCTCTCTTGGAGCTTACATTATAATGAGGAAAAGTAGAGTTGGGGAAGGAATAAAAGTACTGTTATGATTATAATAACAGATAGTTTGGAGAAGCAGATAAAATGTTCAGGGCCAGATAGCTGCTTTAAGTTAAGAGCCAGAGATTGACAGGTTACAGTGAGGAAAGGAGGGGGGTAAAACACTCCTGGCTCTCAAGCCCCTCCCCCTCTAACTGCTTCTGCTTCAGTTGGTAATGAAGACAGCAATAGGATCCTTCTGGTAAGTTTCTCTTATGGCTGAAACCCCAATAATGTTCCTTTCTTAAATATATATTCCTCTCAGGTCAGTTAGAGGAGATATATAGAAATTATTTATCTAACTGTTGAGGACAGAGGAGATCTTAAACTGGCAGCCAACAGGATTCAATCTAGAAGTTCAGACTGAATTGTAAGTATCTTCCAAATGATTATCAAGCACAGATTTGAAGGGTAAAAAGTTATATTAGGAATTAACAAGGATAATTATATAAATCCAGGAATGGTTTAGGATATATGAAAGGTGCCCCTAAACTGTTAAATTGATGCCCCCTTCCTCCTCCTCACTGGAGAAGATGAAGCACTTAACTAAAACTGGCTCTATTGCTATAGATAAATATCTTACTCTCTAATTACTAAATAATTATATAACTATATTAATGAAGAATAGAAATGACAAATAGGCTAACTCTATGAGTAGAAACTACTGGCTTAAGCTACAATGGTTTCTCAGGAGAAACCCCCAAGTCAGGAGAAACAAGCAGAGTATCTGCTCACATCCAAACCCACCAATTAACTGTCTTCAACCCTTCTCAACTGCCCCTCACCCCAAAGTTCTCCAGGGGGGTCCCCTGGAATTCTGGGTGAGGCTCTCCCTGTACCTTTGCAGGGATTCCATGCTTTGCATCTGCACACAACAGTACCTGGCAATGGGGTAGAGTAGTAAAAGTCTCGCAGAGAGTTAGCAGTATAGTTAGAGAAGCACCAGTGGCCTGGGTCTCCTTAAAAATGGAGGAACCAATCAACTGGAGAGAAAAAGCTGAAAGGGTAGAGGTATTTACAAGGTGAGAAATAGTCCAGGGGTAGAGTGAATTTCTAGGGCCATAAAGATGAACCTATGGCTCATATGCCAAAGATGGCACATAGAGACCTCTCTGTAGGTGTGCAGGGCCATCCCTGTAGAGTTGTTCCCTTCCCCCTCTCCACCTTGCTTTCCCCATCCCTCTGCACTTACTTCCTCCCCTGAGCAGAGGACTCAAACCACTCCCCTCCCTTTATCTTACCCCTAGGACTAGGGGCTGCAGAGAGGATGAGAAGGGGTATCTTCTCTACGAACATTCAGGGCCGGCTCCAAACCCTAAATGATCTCCACTTTATTCCTCTTTCCTTACCAGCCACCAGTGTGGGGGGTGACCCCACTCCCCAGAAGCTAACTTCACTCCCTCCACCCTCTATTCCCACCTCTATGTGGGTCAAATCCCAATAGGTAGGTGTAACTGGATGCAGGGGTAGGTCCTGTGACCACATGAGACAGCTTCCTCAGATATGAACCATCTGGTAGCTAGCCCTGCTACCAAAAACAAGGGAGCTAGGTCTCTGAACCACCTACACTCTACCTTTTCCCTACCTTCTGGGCCAACTGAAACCTGGCAGCAGCCCCCTCATTTGCCCAGCCCCTGGGGTGCCTGAGTGCAGGGGGCAGGTCCCCATGGCTTCAGAAGGTGGTTTCCCCAGGTTCCAACTGGCTGGGAACCTGGCCCTTTCCCCCTCCATTGTATGGGGGAAGTAGTAGGGGGGTGAGGCATGGGCATGCAGTTCGGGGGTTGGGGTGGGGCACTGTACGGGGTCCCTAAATGTTTCTAAAAAGTTCACCATCACTGTTCTTAGGTATTGTTGTTTCAATGTCATGATAAAGTCCTGTAGAGATGAATCAGCAGTGAGAGTGGAATAGAATGCCTTGCATGTAAATATTCTCAAAATATATGCATAGCACATTAAAAACTTAAAGAGGTAGGTACTTTTTGAATAAGCAAATATCACTTTACCAAGCAAAAGTAAAGAAAGGTAACACTATTTTTTGCATGTTGGGCAAACTATGGCTCACAGGCCAGGTCCAGGGGTGGGGGTGTGGTGGGGGGTGGGGGGCCTGAAATATTCTGTCCCTCTGCAAAACATTATTCCTAATCTGACGAATACAATGAGTAGGATATAATATAATGAAACTACGAAAAAGAGTTGCCTTAGAAATAGACTGACAGATGAGCATTTCCTTTCCTTTGGCCCCCTCTTTAAAAAGTTTGCCCATCACTGGGGTAAGGTATAGGAAGGCAATCAAAGGATACTCAATTGACAACATCCACATCAACTCATTCAATAGTGTATCTACAAAAAAGCACTGATGACTCATGTGGATTTGTTTATAGAAATGCATGATGGCAATTCAGGTCCAGGTCATTATCCTTAGTAATAAAGAGAACTTATTCTTGAGAAGCCCACCTCTAGTGATTGGCAAAGACCATGCAAGGAAACAATAGAAGTTATGCAATATATTATTTAAGGCTGTACAAATTTAGCACCTATAAAACATCTAGCATTAAGTGGCCTTGTGCCAAGAATTATTCATCAAAAGCTTACTATCTTTAATGGACTGTTAAATGATCTCCACTTTTTTATAAATGCAAACCTCAGGATATCCAGGAATACTAAACCAATAAACTATATTACAACTGAACTATTATTAAAAAGTGATTAGTTACCAAGATGTGGCATTGATCCATAAAAATACTCAAGAACCACATGTTTAATGGCTGTTACCATATAAAATGCTCATAATCTCAAAGATATATTTCAAAGTTTTCAAAATGTGGTAACAGAATTTAGTGCATTTCATCCCTGTCATCCTATGTGATACTGGTATCATACCAAGAATGATTTCAGTGAACCAATAGCAGCATCAGCACCGAATCACTCATTGTCCTCAATCACCCAGACACAATACTTGATTTCTGAAAAGTCAAATGCCATCATGCTGAATGTTCATAAGCTTGGAACTATGTGAAATTGAAAGCTTTCAAGGTATAGAAGCATAGCAGAAGAAAATCAAAGTATATGAGAAGAAGATCAAGTATATATCATTACTGTAATGCTGTTTGCTGCTAGAATTATCCTGGAGATGTTTCCGGTGAACCTGCAGAGAAATGCTTCCAGCACAATCCTTTCATTCAGCTACAAAAACAAATTATTTTATACACCTCCACAGAAGTTCACTAAATATAAAATGAAAGATAATTTTATATCAATTTTTGTGTTGGGACCTTTTTTCTTTCTGAAATGTATTGAACTTAAAGATGAGAAGACTGAAAGGATAATGATGATGATGAGATGATGGCTTATAAAAAACTCCCAAAATTTCATTATTGGTACTGCACACATATGACATCAGCAAACCTTCCTAAAAGGAATGCATGCATTTGTTTACATAAGTCTTTAATTTCCCCAAGTACATATAGTGTGATCACATTACTGACAAACATTGGACAATATGTTAAGATTTGATTTGTTGAAACTAAGTATTACCCCCAATATATATAAAGTCTTAAATCTATATCTTTATATTGCACTAGCAGAAGGCAGCAATGTCCAATCAATTAAATCTCTCCTGGAAATGTCTGTGTGGGTAGAATGAATTTATTTTATCTGCTTCATTTTAAGGGAGCATGGGCAATGCTAAATGATTTAGACTTCAATTAGGAAACATATTCCCTTGTAATCACTAAATGAATAGTGGATTTATCTGATTTTCTGATCTATAACACAACATAACTGTTAATACTGCCAAGAATATTTGCATTACTGTTGTCTTGGTATCCAGTACATGCAATACTCAAATAAGCTTACTTTGCTCATGTGTAAAATGTGAAGTTGGACAAGTTGATCTGCAACTTTGATCAAAATTACCTTTAAAAATTTTAGCTCTATGCCTTGCTATATGTGCAAATTTGAGAAGAAATAAAAATGTCATCATTCAAAATGTTGTATATTTGTTTGATCACAGGTCAGAGAAAAAAATTACTCATATTCGTACAAACCAACCCAGCCAACTGAAACTATTGAGAGGTACTTGGGAAGTAATTATTTCATTCCATACATGTATGAATGGAGATGTGGAAAAATGGAAATGTTGCACTATTGGTGGAGCTGTGACTTGATCCATCCATTTTGGAGAGCAATTTGGATTATACCCAAGAGTTATAAAACTGTGTATACTATAGGTGATTAGGGAAAGAAGAAAAGAACCCATATGTTTCAAAATATTTAGAGTGCTCTTTGTGTTGAAAAAGAAATGGAAACTGATGGGATGCCCATCAATTGAGAAATTGCTAAACAAATTGTGGTATATGATTGTGATGGAATAGTACTGTATCATAAGATGAACAAGCTGACTTTTTTAAAACTTGGAAAGAACTATACAAGATAATGAACAGTGAAATGAACAGAACCAGGAGAACATTATAAAGAGCCAAAGAATTAATACTAGGATAATAAATGAAGAATTTTATGTACAGAAAGTGAACATAAAGATAAAACAGGAAAAATGTAACATATATGAACATGTTGGCCTCCATGACATATTGTATATGATGCATGGAAGAGTTGATACACTAATGGATGAGGTCTATTATGTAGATATGAAGAAAAATAATTTATACATACACAGGAGATCTGTGATTACATTTGTGAAATATCTTCTTTTTTTATATATGGACATGCTTGATTTTTTTGGATTTTTAACATTTAGAATAATAATAAAACAAATAAATTATTTAATTAAAGTAAAATAGTTAAAAAATTTAAAAGAACAAGCGGATCTGCCCAAGAAATAATTTACCCACTAAAATCTGAATATGTAGGGTATTTTTTTTAAACCCTTACCTTCCGTCTTGGAGTCAATACTGTGTATTGGCTCCAAGGCAGAAGAGTGGTAAGGGTAGGCAATGGGGGTCAAGTGACTTGCCCAGGGTCACACAGCTGGGAAGTGTCTGAGGCCAGATTTGAACCTAGGACCTCCCGTCTCCAGGCCTGGCTCTCAATCCACTGAGATACCCAGCTGCCCCCTGTAGGGTATTTTAAATTAAAGAATAACTAAAGAAAAGGAAAAGATTACAGAATGAGAGTTCATGGTAATTATGGTTCTCATGTCTTCATATAAAATTTCTTCCTTTTTTTTAGAGCTCAGAGAAGTATAATACATTCAATTCAACTAATGTCTTTCCAACTTTTTTTGGAAGCACTATGATAGACATATGCTAAAGTTGAAATAATAAGACATTGTCCTTGCCCTTAAGAACCTTATAGTACCTATCAAGTATACAAAAGTGTTTTACCAGCTCAAGTCCAGTATCCTTCAGAGTTTTCCCTATCCATTTTATGGTGATCACTTCCTTCTCTAAATTTCTGAAGCATTTATTTTCTGAACTTATAGAACTTAACATTTGATAAAGTCTCATCTCACATTGTTTTTCAGTTATTGTATGTGTTGTAATAATGAAAATAAATATAATATGTAATAATTAAAATGTTACATGTAATATTTAAAAATTGGATTTGTTAAGTAATATTAGTAAAAAATGCTGACGTCACTGTTATAAAATTAACTATTAAATCATGAGGATGATAGGTTTTTAACAACTTAATTTAATATAAATATAGTATAAGAAAGAAATAAGGAAGTAGGAAATATATTTCTTAGCCTTTCACTCTGAAGTCTGATCTGTAGAATTCTATCTTGCTTCCCTACAAGGTTCCATTCTCTACATGGAAGTCCAGTAGTCTCTTCAGAGCAAGTCTTACTAGCCCACATGGGTGTCTTCTGCCTGAGCCAAATGCAGAATGTAGGAGAAGAATCAACCCCAGCATACTCATGCCCAAAGCCCTCAATCTCCTTTACAGTCTCATATTTTATAGCCCTTTTCTACACATCACTTCCTGTCACTCCGAGCTGGTCTATCACATCTCAGGAAACAATCAAAGTCTATTTACTCTGGACCCATAATCCTTAGTTCCAGGTCATGTTCCTAGGGCTCTTAACCTGTGACATCTGATTGGAGCATTCCAGCCACACTAATGGAATGGATTGGATGAGAAGAAAGTTCACGACCCTGGGAGTAAGGGGTTTTCTTTACACAGTGTATGTTATTTTCCAAATTACTTACATTTCCAAATTCAAACCCAACATTTTCTACTGTGATAATTAGATTAAGTCTACACTGCCCATCTTTAGATTTAATCACCAAAGGTGAGAGCACCTTCCAATGCTGGGAGGTCCTGACCCACAGTGTGCTAGAGTGAGTAACGAATCAGAATCAACCAACTGCCCCCTACGCTTTCTATGAGAAGCGTCTATTGTGATTGGACATGCAGGCTAGGGGAAGGCACTGGAAGTGATGCATACGTGACCCTTTTAAAAAGAGGGAGTCAAGTGAGTGATGCTGCTTCTGGTTTGGTGAAGGGGACCTGAGGGATCTTTGCTGGTTTGTGACCAAAACTGAACCACATGGTGAGTTTAAAGTCTGAATCTTCCTGAACTTCTATTAAGAAACATCTTTTTATAGACTTTGTGAATGAAGTTTGATCCATTCACCTCTAAGCCTCAAGCCCTTTAACCCTAGGCTGAGGGTTAAGATCTACCTGGACTAATCAGTGGGATAGATTCTAATTTCCATATTTCCTCTCTCTCTTCTCATGTAAATAAATTTCCATAAAAGTCAATTTTGATTTGAGATTATTCTTAATTGAGGATTGATAATAGTTCAATCCTCTGGAAACTATCTTTAATATACTGAACATATAAAACCCCCTTTTCACCCTTACACTACTTAGATATAGAATTTAGAACTAGAAGGGAAATAAGGAATTATCTAATTTTACTCATTTTGTTGCTAAAGAAATTGAGGCAAAGAAAAGAAACTTGACCAGAGTTATATAGTTATTATCATTGCTTTCTAGTGAGCCTCAAAAAATACTAGGCTCACAGAAAGTTCTTCAGAATTACTTGCAAATGATTTTTAAAATGATCCATAACAAGCATAAGGAAAGGTACAACTTCTAAAGTAATTATGTTTTGAATCTTCAGTGGGATTTAGGTTATCAGTCATTCAATGAATACTTACAATCTTGTTGTACAGTCATTTTCACTTGTGACTGGATCTTTTTTTCTTTGCGAAGATACTGGAATGGTTTGACATATCCTTAAAATATGCTCATTTTAAAGATGACTAAACTAAGGTAAACATGTTTAGGTGACATTCTCAGGGTCACAAAACCAGAAATGTCTAAATTTTGAATCAGGAAGATGAGTTGTCCTGACTCCAAGCCTGATGGTCTGTCCACTGCACCATCTAACCTCTCTGATGTGTCAATTGGTTGAACTTGGCATTTCAACATGTAAGAGTCTTTGCCAGGGATGTGGAAGTAATAGAGAAGAGGATAGGGCATAAAAGACTGATCATGAGAAGCAGAATTTATACTTATTGGATATAGAACAGATATAAGAAAGAGTATGAAGCTAAAATTTAGAGCTTGAGTAAATGGGGGTTGAATGTATGAGAGAACTTTTAATAACTTGTTAGACATTGAGGTGTTAAAGCATCTTATGACTAAAAAAAGAAAATGTGCATAAAGGGGAGATTCATATCATGAAAAAAGTATTAATGATTTTTAAAAAACCTCTTACCTTTCATCTTATAATCAATGTTGTGTATTAGTTCCAAGACAGAAGAGTGGTAAGGACTAGGCAGTGGAGTTTAAATGACTTGCCCAGGGTCACACAGCTAGGAAATGTCTAAGGCCAGATTTGAACATAGGACCTGCCATCTCTAGGCCTGGTTCTTAATCCACCGAGCCACCCAGCTGTCCCTGGATTAACAATTTGACTGAAAAGAAAATATTTTGAATCAGTTCAACAAGAAAATGAGTAGAAAAAGAAAAAATTTCTTGGAATAAAAAAATAGACAAATAATATTTGCTAGAAAATGTTTAATGACATTTTTGCCAATTAATGGAGGAATAAAAAGACCTAAGTGATTTTAAATTAAAGTTGTATAATAAAGAATGTCTTTGGAATAATTTTTAAAGGAAAGGGATGGTCGTCAAGGGAACTCTGCGCAGAGATGAATAAATTTCAGAGAAGGAATGAGGTTCTGGTTCTTCATAAGAATAATTCTTTATATGCAAAATAAAACTTATTTTTTATAAATTGAATGAAAAGAGGACCAGATCTCATAAAAATTTTAATAACTGTAGGTGATAAATTTTTGCAGGTACCTTGGCCCAGTTTTCAGAAATTGTAAAAGCAACTGAAAAAATGCAACCTCTAAAGTGAGTGTAAAATTAGGGTTATGAACACGTGTACTAAAGAAAGTTAGACTATCCAGAAATAGTAAGCCTTAATGAGAAACCAAAAAATGTTTAACTCTTTGAAACTACAGCCAGAACCCAAACATTAAGTATTTACAGAATTAATTGTGAAGAATTTTCATAATGTTACACAATGAAGCATTTTAATAGCAGAAAGAAATGAAATGACTGCAATGTTACTAAAGAGAAATATTGAATTAACTATCAGGAGAGCATCACCTCAAAATCACCTTTAGATTTTTTCCCCTATCACATTTAAGACACACAGAGACTCATCTGCTGAGAAGAGCATGCTTTCTTGTTACAGAGTCATTGAAATTACCCTTATTCATTGGTGGGGATTTTATTCTCTTTGGCTTTAAGAGTTGTTGATGTCTGATCATTCTATTTTTTACAGGCACAGTCTAGGGAATTTGGTCACTTATTAATTAATTAAATATGTTGCCAATATTTCACCCTATATATTGTTTCTCTGAGATAAGTCTCATTTGGTCCCAGAAATCCTGGACTCTTGATTCATTCAGTCTGAAAGCGACAAGACAACTTAACTTCAAATGGTTTGTAGCAATGATGAGTCTTTCCACAGAGCAATTGCAAACACTTATACACCCCAAACAACAACAACAATAATAATAACAATAGCAACACACACACATACAACTAAACTACCTAACCTTTCATTAAATACCTATTTAATACTTAAATTTAATATTTAAATACCAAAGTCAGGATGGTGTTTCACCAGAGTTTCCCTCTAAATGTTACTGTGCCCTTGAGGATATCAAACTCCTTTTTATTTAATCTGGCACTAGAAGGCCACTTTGAGGTTGGTCATTTTCATGCCTTGATTTTAAAAAGTATACAATCAGCATTAATCAATTAATATTAAATATTAGGAAAGTCCTAATCGAGGGCAATCTGATGAATAGGAAGATATGTTGGATTTTTGGTTGCTCTTTACAAGTTTTAAAAACTAGGTCAAGGTATCTGCAAGAAAAACATGATCTGAAGTTTACTAAGTTTGAAGTTTTATTCTGGTAAGTATTAAATTCTCATGTTGTCTCTCTTCCCACCACTGAATTTATTTGTTTGACTTTATGATCCCAAAAGACATCTTCACTAGCAAATATTGGTGTGTGTGTCTTGTCTAATTTCTATCTAATTACTTGCTTTCATAAATCCTCTTCAGTTGTCAAACTGGAATAATACGCCCTAGGTACTTGGCAGTTGGGGTAATGCTATGAAGAAGGATGAAACACTAATTGTATTGACATATGTAATCTTAGGAAAGGAATTACCACTAACAGTGCAAGTCTCTATAACATATAAGCAAAGGAGTTTATTTGCTTTGTCTATATGTCTAGAGGACTGAGAGATTAAATCACTTTCCAAGGTTCACACCACCAGGATATATCCGAGGTGGAATTCAAACATGGGTCTCCCTGACTAATGCAGCCTCTCTTAACATTTCTAATATTTGACACTACCACTCAGGTAGTGACAAATTACTAATAGAGAGAGCTTGAAGTAGAGAACCTTGGGAGGAAGGAATAGCATAAGTTACCAAGTAAAAATTTTTCATACTTCTGCCACCAGGGGTATCAACTTGTCTTATGATAGGCCATCAAATATGTGAAAAAAACTAGCATATTTACTTTTGATTTTTCATAATCTTAATCACCCTCCTCTACACTCTAGAGATTATTAAAATATTGCCTAAAGGGGTTGGAGCCAAGATGGTGGCTAGGTAGAAGCAAAAACTAAAACCAATCTGAGAAACCTTCAAAACCAGCCTCTAAGAAGCACCTTAAAATGAAAAGAGTCAACCAACAAGACAAAGACAGAGGGAGTTCTCCTATTGGAAACAACTTGAATGGTAGGCAGGGAGACCCTATTTTCAGGGGATTATGGGTAATCAGAAGAAAATTGTACAGAGTGCAGACTGAGCACCAATCAACTATTGTTCCATGTGCTGCTGAGGTTGGCAATAAACCAACTTAGAGATATTGTGACCCTGCCTACCCCAACAACAAAACACCCCACACCTACCCTTTGAAGTACCAAACCCTGGCACCAGGCCTAGGTGAATCCCCCAAGTTCACATCTCTTTGTCCTTTCAAACTTACACTACAGTGAAGTAGCTAGCTTCAGGGCAAAATAGCTAAGATAGCTATGTCCTACAAGTCATTAGTAGAGGAGAAAGAATCAGTAGCTTTCAGAACTCCCAGTCTACAGACAAAATATCCTGGGAAAATGAGCAAAGAAAATGCTTATCTATAGAAAATTTCTATGAAGACAAAGGGCAGAGTCATTAGCGAATGGTCAGATCTAAGAAATCACATGCAAAAACTTAAAATAAAAAATGGGAATTGGTCTGAGGCACTGAAGGAACTAAAAGAATTAAAAAAAATTGGACAAGTGGAAGAAAAATGAGGAAAAGAAATGAAAGTAATGCAAAAAAGAAAATAACTGCATAAAAAGTAAAATTGGTCAACTGGGAAAAAAGGTGAAAAATCCAAAGAAGAAAACAGTTTCTGAAAAAACAGAGTTGACATCCTAGAAAAAGAGATGAAAAAAATCTAATGAAGAAAAGAATTCCATGAAGAGTAGAGTTGACTAACTGGAAAAAGAGGCAAAAATAATTTAATGAAGAAAAGAGTATCCTGAAAAGTGGAATGTATCAAATGGGGAAAAAGAAGACCAAAGGTCTTGGAAGAAATTGTCTTTAAAAATTAGAATTGGACAAATATAAGTTAATGACTTCATAACAGAAGTAAGAATGAAACAAAATCAAAAGAATGGAAAAAAGAGAAGAAAATAAGAAACATCTCATTGAAAAAACAATTAACCTGGAAAATAGATCCAGGCTAGAAAGTCTAAGAATTATTGGACTACCTGAAAGTCATGATGAAAAAGAAAAAAAAAAGCCTAGACATTACATTAAAAGAAATTACCAAAGTAAATTGCCTTGATATTCCTGAACAAGAGGGAATATAGAAATTGAAAGAATACACAGATCTCCTCCTCAATCTATCCCCATATGACAACTTTTAGGAATGTTATAGCCAAGTTCAAGAGCTCTCAGGTCAAGAAAAAATATCTTAAGCAACCAGAAAGAAACAATTCAAATGTTTGCAGTCCCAGTCAGGATTACAGAGGATCTGGCAGCTTCCACACTGAAGGATCTGAATGCTTGGAATATGATACTCTGGAAGGCAAGGAAACTGGGTTTAAAAGCAAGAATCACCTATCCATGAAAAATAACTATTTTCTTTCAGGGTAAAGTATGGTTATTTAATAAAATAGAATATTTACAAGTATACTTGAAGAAAAAATTTTCTTCTTAAAAAAATTTTTTTGCTGTCCAAATACAAAATTAGAGAAGCATAAAAAGATGAATTAGAAAAAGAAAAAAAAATAATTAAGGCCCTCAATAAGGTAGAATTATTTATATTCTTATATGGAAAGATGATATTTATAACTGTTAAAATTTTTAGCATTAACATAATAATTAGAAGAAATATACATAGACAGAAGATGTGATAGTAAGCCATTTGAGATGATAAGCAAAAAAAAGGGGGTAAAAAGGAAGATTGCACTAAGAGAAATAGGAAGAGATGACTAAAATGGAAAAAAATACATCATATGAAGAGAAACAGGGGGAAAGAACTATTATAGTGGAAGGGATGATGAGGGTGGTGTTGGATAGTATTTAATTCTTATTATCATTAGAATTGAGTCAGAGAAGGAATAATAGCCACATTTATTGAGGTACAGAATTCTATCTTACCCTATAGAAAAGTAAAAGAGGGATAAGAAAGGGGATGGAGGGTAAGGAGTAATATGAAGGAGGGAGAAGTTGGGGAAATGATTAAAGACTGTGAAATTGGAGTCTTGTGCCTCTGAACTATATTACCCAGGAGCCCACTCACTTCCTGTTCTTGCATGCTGACAGAGAAAGGAGATAAATTGGGTGGAGTTCCGTGTATAACTTTTTCCCCTTACTGTGACAGCTTTGATTGGAACAGATAATATTTGAGCAGGTAGATTAGCCATGGGCATGTGGTTTTATTTTGTTAAATAATTATCTTTTTATTCCTTTACTTCTAGTGATTATTAATAAATCTTATAAAATATGATATTTGAAGTTATTGTATATTAATTTTAATTTTTACATTGATGGCAACCAGAAGTTGGAAAAATAATTCTCAATTTTTTAAAAAAATAGGTTAGATAAATTTTGCAAAGCTGTGTTTCTCTACTGCTGTTTCAGGTGCTTGCTTCTGCCATTCATTTTTGCTTTTGTGTTTTTGTTTTTCCCATTTGGCCACCCTGCCTGACTGCTTTTGTTTGAGTGGCTTTTCCTGGGAGCTCCTGGCTATCCTCTTTGCTGCCAAACCAGCCTCCTGTTGGAACTTCCTGGGTGGTCCCAGCCTCCTGCTTCTGTTGCTGGTTGTTCCTGCTCCCACTGCTGCTGCCACTGTCCCTAGGTTTGACCAGACACAGACTGGGGGTCCTTGCCATTTCTACTGTCCATGAGCTACTACAGTCCATGCCCAATTGCCCTAGGGTTCAAAAGCCATTTAGAAGCACCTTTGTTTTTTTCTGCAGAGGATGAAGTATAAAATCCCTACCCCACCCCCACTCCCACCAAGTGGGTTTACAAGCATGCACTAGCTGCTTTTCAACAGGAGAACACACACACCCCTACCCAAATTTGGCTAACCCAGATGAACTTCCATGCTCTTGCCTGTGGGGGAGAGGCCTGAGGTAGCACATAGCCTCTAGCATATTAACCCAAGGGGGAAGGGGAAGGGGAAAGAAGGTTACTCTTTCAGACAGAAAGCAGAATTTCAAGTATGGCTCACTATATGAAAACGTGGTGTATTACCTATCTCAAACAGCTCCCAGTTGTAAAATTTCTTTTCTTCCTACCATTCCTGGATGTATTGGTGCTTGCGATTAGCTTAAATAATCTTGAAATTCAAGGGAGAAATCCATCCCCCTAAACTGCCTTGCAATTTTGGACTGCCCAGTGTTATAGCAAACTTCTGGGAAGAAAATGGAAACCAACTTGAGTGACAGATCATCAGTTATAGAATTTAGAATTTACCCAGATGGCAGGAGCCAAGGGCAAAAAAGAGTTGCTACCACCATTGTAAAAGCCTAGAGGCAAAAAACTTCAGGGTCTCATTTTTGAGAAGAGTCCTAGGTGGTATGGGTGGGTAGGCCTATGGACCTGCACTCCAGAATCTGTACCTTATTTCCTCAAGCAATCAATTCACCTATTACTGATTAGAGCTGAGAGATGCACATCAAACATCTATAAAGGTGTTAAGATGGAGGCAGAGTAAGGAGCAGCTGCTTGATCTCTCCTAACCAAAGCATACAGGACTCCTCAAGGGGAAAGAAAAATGAATCCAGACGAACAAAGGGGCCCCACAACAGGGTGCAGCATTGAAGGTACGAGGAATAGGGGCATTTCCACTCTATAAAGGGGTGAAACATCTCTCACTAAAACGCGAGAGGAAGAAGCCCCTGCCCCACCCCCACACCACATACAGCGCCAAGGCCAGCCCACAAGAGTTAAAGCAGATTTGGGGCACCCATTAAGTCACTGGCAGCTCCAGGGCTTGTTCCAGAGAGCAGCAAGACTTAGGACCCCAAGAGGCTAAAGAACATGCACAGACTTTCCTGAGCTCCTGACTAGGTGTAGACATTGCCCTAGGCACGGACAAGGATCTCTAGAGCAGGTTGGACCTCCAGTGGGGACACTGTGCAGACGGGAGCACGGCTATGGAAGCAGAATGCTAAGACTGTTAAAGGAGCGTCGAACAGAGGGGGAGACCAGGGACACCCAGGCTCAACCCCGAGAACAACGAGACCTGAGACCTCAGGAGCCTAGAGAACACAGACAGACCCTGAGTGTGAGGATAAAGTGGACAACGCACTGGGCTAACAACAATGGCAAACCAAAATTGGAAACTTCAAAAGAGAAAGATTATCAAGAAGAACTCTGTAACACTCAATAACTTTTACACAGAGAAAATCCAGACAACAGAGGAGAACAAACAAGAAATCATATCCAAACCTTCCCAAAATAATGAAAACTGGTCACAAGCTATTGAAGAGATCAAATCTGAGATGATGAGAAAGATGGAAGAGATCTGGCAAGAAAATAACAGTTTGAAAAGCAGAATTTCACAATTGGAAAGTGAGGCTAGTCAACTGAATACCAGAAATGACTAGATTGAAAAGGAAAACCAGTCCTTAAACACCAGAAATGAGCAATTAGAAACCAATGGTCTCTCAAGACAGCAAGAACAAATAAAACAAAGTCAAAAGGCTGATAAAATAGAAAGAAACATGAAATATCTCAATGAGAAAGCGACAGACCAAGAAAACTGGTCTAGAAGAGACAATTTGAAAATCATTGGTCTCCCTGAAAAAGCAGGAATTAATAGAAACTTGGACTCCATATTAAAAGAAATTAATCAGCAAAATTGCCCTGAAGTTCTACAACAAGAGGGCAATATAGACATTGAAAGGATCCATAGATCACCCTCTACACTAAACCCAGAAAGGACAACACCCAGGAATATAATAACCAAATTCAAGAGCTTCCAAGTAAAAGAAAAAATCTTACAAGAAGCCAGAAAGAGACAATTCAAATATCAAGGAGCACCAATCAGGATCACAGAGGATCTGGCGGCCTCCACGCTAAAAGACCGCAAGGCTTGGAATACGATATTCAGAAAGGCAAGAGAGCTGGGGCTTCACCCAAGGATCAACTTCCCACCAAAACTGACTATATTCTTCCAGGGGAAAGTATGGGCATTCAACAAGATAGAAGATTTCCAAGTATTTACACAGAAAAGACCAGGACTAAATGGAAAGTTTGATATCCAAACACAAAAATCAAGAGAAACATGAAAAGGTAAATAAGAAACAGAGGGGAAAGAAAAAAAACTCATAATTTTTTAAAATTGCCTCTTTAAAGGCTTCAATAAGATCTAATTATCCCTATTCCTTTGTGGAGAAATGCTACGTATAATTCTCTGTAGTGAACTCTATTCACTATTATAGTATTCACTATTATAGCAATCAGAAGAATAATTCATAGGGAGAGGGTGGAATACTAAATGATCTAAGATGATATGGGGGGTGGGAAAGAGGGGGGTAAATAGTAGGGGATACCAAGAGAAACTTGATTGAATAAGAAAAATATGATATTCTATTACACACAAAGAGGGCATGGGAAGGAGAGGGGGGAAATATTATTATAAGAAGGAGAGGAAGAGAGCATTAAGAGGTAATATTTAAACCTTACTCTCAATATAATCAACCCGAAGAGGGAAGAGTAGCTATATTATCCTTTGGGATAAAAAAACTCTATCTAACCCTACTGAGAATGTCAGAAGGGATAAACCAAGGGGAGTAGGGGAGTGGGGAGGTCAAAAAAGGGAGGGGAGAAGAAGTGGGAGGGAATTCAATCGGCCTTTAAAAATAAAAAGAGGGGAATAACAAGGGAGGGGGTAGAAAGGGAAGATAATCAAAAGAGGGGATAAGGGATACCAGCTCAAAACAAACCACTGGTTTAAAAGAAAATAGTGTAAGAAGAAGGGGTGGGTCTAGGGAAGGATACAAAAATGTAAGTGAATGCACAACTGATAATTATAACTCAAAATGTGAATGGGATGAACTCTCTCATAAAACAGAAGCAAATAGCAGAGTGGATTATAAACCAAAATCCTACCATATGTTGTCTACAAGAAACACATATGAGGAGGGTGGACATATACAAGTTTAAGGTCAAGGGCTTGAGAAAAATCTTTTGGGCATCAAATGAGAAAAAGAAGGCAGGAGTTGTTATTATGATTTCTGACAAAGCCAAAGTAAAAATAGATATGATTAAAAAAGACAGGGAAGGTCATTACATCCTGATTAAAGGTAGTATAAACAATGAGGAAATAACACTGCTCAATATATATGCACCAAGTGTCATAGCATCCAAATTCATAAAGGAGAAACTGGAAGAGCTCAAGAAGGAAATAGATAGTAAAACCATAATAGTGGGAAATGTAAATAGTCCTCTTTCAGATCTAGACTAATCAAGCCAAAAAATTAATAAGAAAGATGCAAGAGAGTTGAATGAAGTCCTAGAAAAATTAGATTTAATTGATATGTGGAGAAAAATAAATAGGGACAAAAAGGAATACACCTTCTTTTCAGCTGCACATGGTACATTCATAAAGATTGACCATGTATTAGGGCATAGAAACATTGCAAAGAAATGCAAAAGAGCAGATAAAATAAATGTAACCTTCTCAGATCATAATGCAATGAAAATAATGATTAGTAAGGGCACCTGGACAGGCAAATCAAAAATCAATTGGAAATTAAACAATATGATTCTCCAAAACCAAGTAGTCAAAGAAGAAATCATAGAAACAAACAACAATTGCATTGAAGAGAATGACAATGATGAGACATCCTATCAAACTCTGTGGGATGCAGCCAAGGCAGTACTCAGGGGGAAATTTATATCCTTGAGTGCCTATATTAACAAATTAAGGATTACAGAGATTAATGAATTGGGTATGCAACTCAAAAAAATAGAAAGCAAGCAAATTAAAAATCCCCAGATGAGTCTTCCTGGCTAAGATGGAGGCAGAGTAAAAAGCAGTGCTTAACCTCTCCTAACCGAAACATACAGGACTCCTCAAGGGGACATAAAACAAATCCAGACGAATGGAGGGACGCCACAACAGGGCGCAGTGTGGAAGGTACATGGAATCTGGGCATTTCCCATGCTATAAAGAGGTGAAATAGCTCTCACTAAATCATGGGTTGAGCAACCCCCGCCCCCACACCACACCACCTACAGGGCCAAAGCCACCTAAAGAGAAATAGAGCAGGTTTGGAGCACCCATTGAGTCATTGGCAGCACCAGGGCCTGTTCTTGAGAGCAGCAAGACATAGGACCCCAAAAGGCTAAAGAATGGACACGGACTTTGAGCATGGACACAGAGTCAAGGCGCAAGTGCAGGCTCACACAGGCACATGTGAGAGAAGGCTCTGAAGCCCTGAGTGGGGAACCAGTGCAGACAGGTATACGACTGTGGAAGCAGTGCCCTGAGACTTGTAAAGGAAACTCCAGTAGAAGATCAAGCAAGGGGGTCCTTCAGGGGGATCAAACTTGAGAAAAACCAGACCTGAGTTAGCGTGAGGATAAACTTGAGAACAGGCTGGGCTAACGATGGCAACCCAGAATCAGGAAGGCCAAAAGAGAAAGATTAAAAACAAGAAGAAGAAATTTTCACACTCAACAACGTTTACACAGAGAAAATCCACACAACCAAGCAAACAGAAGAGGAGAACAAACAAGCATCCGGACCCTCCCAAAATAATGAAAACTGGTCACAAGCTCTTGAAGACTTCAAATATGAGATGACGAAAAAGTTGGAAAAGATTTGGCTAGAGAAATGGGAAAGAGCTCAGAAGGAAATCAGGCAAGAAAATAACAGTTTAAAAGGCAGAATTTTGCAATTGGAAAGTGAGGCTAAGAAATCAAATGAATTGATAAGCAAATTGAACACCAGAAATGACCAGATGATTGAAAAGGAAAACCAAAAGATCACAGCTGAAAACCAAAAGATTATGGCCGAAAACCAGTCCCTAAAGGCTAGAAATGAGCAATTAGAAGCTAATGATCTCTCAAGACAACAAGAACAAATAAAACAAAGTCAAAGGATGGATAAAATAGAAAGAAACATGAAATATCTCAATGATAAAGTGACAGACCAAGAAAACCGGTCTAGAAGAGACAATTTGAGAATCATTGGTCTTCCAGAAAAACCAGAAATTAATAGAAACTTGGACTCCATGTTAAAAGAAATTATTCAGCAAAATTGTCCAGAAGTTCTACAAGAGGGCAATATAGACATTGAAAGGATCCATAAATCACCCTCTACACTAGACCCAGAAAGGGCAATGCCAAGGAATATAATAGCCAAATTCAAAAGCTTTCAAATAAAAGAAAAAATCTTACAAGAAGCCAGAAAGAGACAATTCAAATATCAAGGAGCACCAATTAGGATCACACAGGACTTGGCAGCCTCCACACTAAAAGACTGCAAACCTTGGAATATGAAAGAGACTCCAGCAATTAATTAAGAAGATCATCCACCATGATCAGGTGGGATTTATACCAGGAATGCAAGGATGGTTCAACATTAGGAAAACCATTCACATAATTGACCATATCAACAGTCTAACAAACAAAAACCACATTATTATCTCAAGAGATGCTGAAAAAGCCTTTGACAAAATACAGCAACCATTCCTATTGAAAACACTGGAAAGTATAGGAATAGAAGGACCTTTCCTAAAAATAATAAACAGTATATACCTAAAACCATCAACAAGCATCATATGCAATGGGGAAAAATTAGAATCCTTTCCAATAAGATTAGGAGTGAAACAAGGATGCCCATTATCTCCTCTATTATTTAACATTGTACTAGAAACACTATCAGTAGCAATTAGAGAAGAAAAAGAAATTGAAGGTATCAAAATAGGCAATGAGGAGACTAAGCTATCACTCTTTGCAGATGATATGATGGTATACTTAAAAAATCCTAGAGAATCAACTAAGAAGCTTGTAGAAATAATCAATAACTTTAGCAAAGTTGCAGGATACAAAATAAATGCACATAAATCATCAGCATTTCTATACATTTCCAACACATTAGAGCAGCAAGAGGTAGAAAGAGAAACACCTTTTAAAATCACCCTAGACAATATAAAATACTTGGGAATCTATCTACCAAAACAAACACAGCAATTATACGAAAACAACTACAAAACACTTTCCAAACAAATAAAACTGAATCTAAACAATTGGAAAGCCATTGATTGCTCATGGGTAGGACGAGCTAACATAATAAAAATGACAATTCTACCCAAATTAATTTACCTATTTAGTGCCATATCTATCAAACTACCAAAAACTTATATAACTTATATAACTTATATAACTCCTTACGGATGCTAGGTTTGTCACCAGGTCCATCGAGGTAACATGTTGCTTATAGAGCCTTTTGTTTCTTTTTGCATTTGTTAATTGTCACATGGAAGATGGATAAATTCCATCAACCTGGTTAAAAACCTTTGGAGAATATAATGACTTAAGAATTTAATGTGATTTTAAGGGGTCTTCAAAAGTGATTTTTAGATATCCAGTAGCAACAACAGCTCTGACTGATCATTTTACCTGCCTTAAATTCTTTGTAACAAGAGATAAAAGGTCCACTTAGTAGCTGAAGTGAAGTGCTATAACACCATTATATTCCCCACCTCCACATTTATAAAAATGTAATGGAAGAGACATATAATAGTCTCATACCCAAGTAAATGGGAAGGTGCTCCTAGGGTGTGGTACCCCTGGATAGCTTCCAAGAGGGAGCAACTCTCATGAAGTCTAAGCAGCTTCTGGATAATTTGTAGCTCTTCAGTTTACTCTACCCTTCCATCAGAGTGATCTAGATTCTTGGTGACTTTTTAGATCCAAAAGATTTTCATCAGCAGTACAGAGGTTTGTGTTTTATCTGGGCTACTCTGCCACATTTTGGAATAATGGCAGTAATAGACTGTTAAAAATATCTCAGCCATTGTTGAAAGATTTGCTACATCTTTAGAACTTGTGACAAGTATCCATAAGTTTATACATTTTTATTTTTTTTAATTTTAATTTTGAATATTTTCCCAGAGTTACATATTTCATGTTCTTTCCCTCTTCCCCAAGACCCCCTTAGCTGATGCACAATTCCACTGAGTTTTATGTTTATATTGATTAAGACCTAATTCCATATTATTGATAGTTGGACTAGAGTTATTGTTTAGTGTCTACTAAACAATACCAATAATATCCACATCAGCTCAAGTGTTCTAGCAGTTGTTTTTCTTCTGTGTTTCTCCTTCCACAATTCTTACTCTGCATGTGGATAGTTTTCTTTCTCATAAGTCCCTCAGTCTTGCTCTGGATTCTTGCATTGCTGTTAGTAGAGAAGTGTTAAGATTTAAAATGATATAGATTAATATTATAAGAAGTATGAATATTTATTTAAGGCCATGTTGATAAAATATAAGATGACCAGAAGCTTGCTAAGATCTAATTCAAAGAACCCACCATACCTTCTCCCTCCTGGCTCCCTCATAACCAAACAGAGAGGAAGACCCAATAAAGTCCTTTCTATTTAAGCTAAGCTTTATGTTTGCTCACGTCATCATGTAAGACCAGAAACCCATTGAATCATGGGAAATGTAGTTTCCAAGTCCCCTAAACATCCACAGGAAGTTTGTCATATATCTAAATATTTAAAACTCAAATGAGCCCCAAATACCTCTCAATGGCACCCCCAAAATTCCAAATAACACAGAAGTCTGTTATGTTTGATTATACCACAGTGTATCAGTCTCTGTGTACAATGTTCTCCTGGATCTGCTCCTTTCATTCTGCATAAATTCATAGAGGTCATTCCAGTTCACATAGAATTTCTCCAGTACACAATTCCTTTGAGTACAATAGTATTCCATCACCAACAGTACCACAATTTGTTCAGCTGTTCCTCAATCAAAGGACATTCCCTCATTTTCCAATTTTTTGCCGCCCCAACGAGCATGGCTATAAATATTTTTGTATAAGTCTTTTTCCGTATTATCTCTTTGGAGTATAAAGCAAGCAGTGTTATTGCTGGATCCAAAGGCGTATAGTCTTTTAAAGCTCTTTGATTAAAGTTCCATATTGCCATCCAGAATGGTATGATCAATTCAAAACTCCACCAGCAATGCATTAATGTCCCAATTTTGCTAAATCCCCTCCAACATGCGTTAGTCTTCCCTGCTGTCATGTTAGCCAATCTTCTAGGTATGAGGTGACACTTCAGAGTTGTTTTGATCTGCATTTCTCTAATTATTAAAGATTTAGAACATTTTTTTCATGTGCTTATTGATAGTTTTGATTTCTTTATCTGAAAATTGCCTATTCATGTCCCTTGCCTGTTTATTGATTGGGGGATGGCTTGATTTTTTTTGTGCGATTAGCTCCTTGTATATTTGAGTAATTAGATCTTTGAGTTTTTTGTTATAAAGATTTTTTCCCAATTTGTTGTTTGCCTTCTAATTTTGGTAGTATTGGTTTTGTCTGTACAAAACCTTTTTAATTTAATGTAGTCAAAATAATTTATTTTACATTTTGTAATTTTTTTCTTTTTTTTAATTTTTTAGAAAATTTTGCCATGGTTACATGATTTATGTTCGTACTTTCCCCTTCACCCCCCAAGCCCTCTACCCCCATTGCTGATGTGCATTTCCACTGGTTTTAACATGTGTAATCTATCAAGACTTATTTACATATTATTGATAGTTGCATGGGTGTGATAGTTTAGAATCTACATCCCCAATAATGTCCACATCAACCCATGTGTTCAAGAGGTTGTTTGTCTTCTGTATTTCCTCTCCTGTAGTTCTTCCTCTGAATGTGGGTAGCATTCTTTTCTGTAAGTCCCTCAGAATTGTCCTGGGTCATTGCATTGCTGCTAGTACAGAAGTCCATTACATTCTTTTTTACCACAGTGTATTGGTCTCTGTGTACAATGTTCTTCTGGCTCTGCTCCTTTCACTATGCATCAATTCCTGGAAGTCTTTCCAATTCCCATGGAATTCCTCCAGTTTATTATTTCTTTGAGCACAATAGTATTCCATCACCAGCATATGTCATAATTTGTTCAGCCATTCCCCAATTGAAGGGCATACCCACATTTTCCAGGTTTTTTTGCTACCACATAAAGTGTGGCTATAAATATTTTTGTTTTTGTAATTTTTTCTAACTCTTGATTGGTTTTAAAATCTTTCTTTTTCCAGCAATCTGAAAAGTATACTCTTCTGTGCTCATCTAATCTACTTACAGTTTCCTTCTTTTTATTCAAGTCATTCACCCGTTCTGAGTTTATCTTGGTATAGGGTATGAGATGTTGATCTAGGCCCAATCTCTCCCATATTGTTTTCCAATTTTCCCAGCAGTTTTTGTCAAATAGTGGGGTTTTGTCCCAAAAGCTGGGTTATTTGGGTTTATCTTAGACTGTCTTGCTGAGGTCACTTACCCCTAGTCTATTCCATTGATCCTCCCTTCTATCTCTTAACCAGTACCATATTGTTTAGATGACTACTGATTTTAAAGCTGTTTTCTTAGTGAAAATTATATACACTCACACTGTGGATCATAACTAAATGAAAAAGGAAATGGATCTCATTTGTTATTGAGAAACCTTTGCATTCTGCCTCTCCTTGGGCAAACACAGTGTGCCACTGACTGTGAGCTATATATTTTTTTATTAAAAATCTTCTATCACTTTTCTTTGGATGTGTATTAGAATATTTGATTTTTCTTTTTTCTCTCAATTTTTATACCTGAAGCACGTTACCAATATTAATTTTTTCTTTTGCATTAATATGTTTCAAATATATATTTGTTCTAATATTAATGCATACTCCAAAGCTTTAGACTGTGGAAACCTGCCATTTATTGATAAACATTATGTGAATGTGAATAATGATTCTATATGATTCCAGGAGAAGCAAATACAAAGAGAGCCAATGCACAGTGCCAAAGAAGCACAAAGCTAACCTGCATAGTGCCAATCAAGCAGAAGGTCAAAGAGACCAACCAGGCCCAGTGGTATTGATGAAATTGAGCCAATACAAAAGGAATTGAACTTGCTTAGGATTCAAGGTTGTGGTTGTTTTGACATATCTTAGAGGCAGGTCTTCTCCATCCCACATTCTATCAAGCACATCACTTGGGCTGACAATATGGCTCCCATATCCCTTAGAGGAAAGGTAAAACAGAACAAGGAAATGCTATTTCCCATTTGCTGCTAAAATCTAGTCCTTTTTCTGTCTTTTATAGTGTGGTAAAATTTCTGTAGTCCTGGCTACTGATTCATAAGCACATAATTGCTTATATCACTTTAATTGGGCCCTGATTCAAGAACCTCTTATAGGTTTATTTTTCCTTTACTTAGAATTTTTAGACATAAGACTTCGATATTTTATATGTCATCCAGAAGTTATTTTTTCTTTTTTATTTGGATTTTTTGATGTTTATTTTTTAATTTTCTTTTGCCAATTGATTCATATACCTCATAACTCAGTCAAGCATCTCTGAGTGATCCCTGTGTTTGTCACAATCCTCATCAGGGATAATATATTATTATCCTATAATGCAAATTTAAATTCTTTTGAGAGCAATTTTATGATAAGAATCTTATGACCTCCCCAAATCCAGAAAGTGAACTGTCTGGAGAAGGGCCATGAAGATGCTTACAGAGACCGAATGCTGCACCAATAGATCCAGAGTGAACTTTGGGAGGTGGTGAATTAACCTGTGGTAGGTTGAATTCATTTGTTTTGTATGTATATGTATATTGAAGGGGACTATCTCCTAATTGGCTTTTTGTCAATTTGACTAGCAATCATTGGTTTTGTTCTCTTTTCATTTTTATCCCCAAATTATTGTAATTTAAATGTTAATTATATTATATTTACAAGATCCAATGGAGAGTCTAGTCTTCCAAGGGACCCCGGGGGGAATGTATAATTGGAATCTTGTGCCTTTCAACTACATTACCCAGGAGCTCACTCACTTCCTGTCATTTTGTGCTGACATAGGCAGGAGATAAATTGGGTGGAGTTCAATATCTAGCTTTTTTTTCCTATCTGTGACGACTTTGATGGAGTGGGCCATTTTTGAGCAGCTAGATTAGTCATGGGCACATGGCTTTATTTTGTTAAATAATTATTGTTTTATTCCTTTATTTCAGTGATAATTAATAAATCTTATGAAATATAATATTTCAAGTTATTTTATATTACTTTTAATTTTTATAAGACTCTATGGAGATGTAGTAGGGGAATAAGAAGGGTGATGGTGGGAAAGGGGTTATTGTAAGTGAGGGGAATGCAAGGAATTATTAAAAGCAAAGCACTGGTGTGAAGAGAAAGACAGAAAGGTGAAAGTGCAGGATTAAAAGAGGAAAATAAGATGGAGAGGGATAAACAAAGGGTAATCATAACTATGAATATAAATGGGATGAACTCATATATAAAATGGAAGCAGATGGCAGAGTAGATTAAAAACCAAAATTTGATTATTATGATGCTGAATAATTAAAATAGGTAGTATTGTCATTTTTATTATGTTTGCTTGGCTTTGCCATATGCAAAAAATATTTCCCTAATCATTCATATCTGCATTTATTTGCATGAAGAATGTTTTAAACTCATGTTAATATTGTTCCTAGATATGCATTAGCACTTAAATTCTCAAGTATGTTATATTTTATAAAGTTATTTTAAATAACATTTCCCCACAATATCTATTCACTATATTTTACTGTTGATATAGAGTATATTTTATATCCTGCAATTTTGTTGAAGTAATTGCTTCAACTTATTTTTTAGTTTACTCTAAGGTTCTCTAACTAAAACATCAGATAATCAGCAAAATATAAAGTTATAATTTTGTTCCTCTTCCTATTTTCTATATATAATAAGCATTAATAAATCACCTTGTCCAGCATTATGTCCTTTGTATTATGGCATTAATCTGCTTCTTATATGATGTAAGGATGGGGGATGGGACAAAAAGAGCCATAAGAAGGCCATTGGTGACAGTTGCTGACAGTTGGGACCAGAGAGGATGCTGGGTAATTCTCAGGAGGAGGGAGAGAAAAGACTTCGGGTGGAGGACTGAGAGAGGGAGGAGGAGAACATCTCAACTCGAATCCAGTCCTGAAGGCTTCCTGAGGATTTTTCTTTGGACATTGATACCCTGATTCCCTGGTCAAAGGCATCCTATTGCTTCTCATTCAGCAAGACTTCAATCAGCTAAGTTTCTGGACTCCATTTTGGGAGTGATCTCTTAGGCTCCATCCCCCATTACCCAATCTTGCTGAGAGATCCTCTCCATTGTAACTCACAATTATATAAAAGGATAGAAATAGAAATAGAAACTGAAGGAGAAGTGGCAAGGGGAGATGCTTGGGAGCAGGAACCCCAAAGTTTTCCAACCAAGTGACAGACCCCATAGAAATAGAGAAGAGGGCACCCCAAAATCCCTCAGCCCTTCAACCCTTTCCCTAATCCCTGAATTGTGATTAATAAAAGCCATTCATTAGTCAGATAGCGTTCCAGAGTGACTGAGAGACGAGCAGGAGGGGAATCACAGCTTGGTCTGGCTGCCTCCATCTTGGAGCCAGACCTCCTGTTGTGAAGTTGACTGATCTCAGGGGAGGCTTGCATGAACCCTGTCCTCATTCAGAATTGGATTGGGGTACTCAATACCTCCTTTTATAGGGAAGCTTCATCCCCAACTTCTGTGGGGTGGCATGACCATCCAGGTCACTCAGTTTTGGGGTGATGCCCCCTCAAAGTCTCGCAGTGTATAATTGGTGGGAGTGGAGAACTAGAAGAGAGTCTCACCTTCATAGGCTCTCTCTCTATCTCCCCTCAGTCATAATATTGGTCACTGGCTCTGTCATTCTTACAATGAGGCATTAGCAATGTAGTTTTGTGCAGAAATCATGTAACTAAAATGTGATATCAATATGAGAGTTCTAATGCTGAAACTTGAACAGAAGTATCAAAGTATTTGGAATATAACTTTTGACACTAAATTCAAGTATTTAGTACATGAACAATTTAGAACCTGACTTAAAATGTAAACATTATGCAGATGCTCCCTAATGAAGTAGATTCATCTCAATCACTCCCAACCAATTGACTAATTTTAGAAGCAAAAAAAAAAAGTTTCATGATCTTTAATCAGAAATCATCCATAATTATAAATGATAATTTTTTGCAGCATAGTAGAGGAGTGACAATATGATTCACAGAGAGATTTATACATAGAATAAGAGAATAACTAACTGGAATAAATTAATTCTAACTTGACTGTAAGGGAATTTTTCTTATATTAGTTTGGAAATGTCCTCTTTATAATATCCATCAAATTCTGTCCTGGGACCAAGCAAGAAAAATTGAATCTTCTTTGTAGACATTTCCAACTAATTTAAAACAGTGATTAGCTCCCACATCAAAACTTATATTCTCTCTACTATTATATTTAAACCTTTCAACAAATCTCCATGTTAAAATAATATATATTATATATCAATATGTTAAGATTCTGTATACAGTAAAGCAATGACTTAGATTTCCCTCTGGCCATACACATATATCTTTTGGACTGGAATTCAGGTTTTCCTAACTAGAAATCTAACCCTCTGTCTAATATATTGACACTACTTCTCAATGTAATAACAGTAACAATTAAAAATAAATAACTATAACATCATTTTATATGTAAAATGAGTTTCTTATCAAAGTATTTCTCATTTTGAACTTGCTGGGGAAATTAATGTGAAAGCTTTTTAAAAATTATAATGTCACAGAGGGATTTGACCAGAAGGTACATAGACCCACTTGAAAACTATCAGATTCACATTCAAACAACTCAGATATAATACCTCAAAACAAATTCTGGAGCACCATACTGAAAAAAAAGTCAAAGTGGCAATAATTTTCCAGCCCAAAACAACTTCTAAGTCCAGCATGAAAGATTTATTGCAATGGAGTAGAAGTGAAGTTCAATGCAACATGCCTGGGCAGGCCCAACATCAGCAACAGACATTAAAGGTGCAGCAATAAGAGTTTCTGGAGCTCTCAGCTATAGACTGTAAGAGGGTTTAGATAATTTTTCGGGAAGCAAATTATAGGGATTATTTTTCTGGTTCTGGGTCTAAGACTCCTATTTCATTTCCCATATGCAGATCCATGTTACAATCCTGGATCATGGTTTCAGGATGAGGAGGAGAACAAGCAAACATAAGAATTTGAGTTTGCTGGGGAGCATAGGATCCTGGTCACAGTTCCAAGGTAGAAAAAGAATATTATAGTTCCTCACAGACCAGAACACTGTTAGGAAGAGTATTAAACACAGTTCTCCTTACATCACACTCTCTTAGAAAAACTAAAAATTTATAGATTCCCAGAACTAGCTCTGAAGGTAGCTGTGCAAAGAACATGAAGCTTAGAACAGCACTCTTTTTATAACAGAAACAGAGTCCAACTTTTATATGTTTTTAATTTAAAAGAAAATGAAAAAGGCTAGAAAATAAACAACCAACCAAAAAAAAAGAAAATCAACAAAGATAACTATTTCAGTGACAACAAAAAACAAAATACAGGCTCCAAGAGAAATATGAATTGGTTTCATTCCCAAAAGAATTAATCAGTGAACTAAAAAGGATTTTAAAAATCAAATAAGAGAAGTAGAAGAAAAATTGGAGAAATAAATGAGTGATATAGGAAAATCATGAAAAAGTGGATAGCTTTGTAAAGGAGATACAAAAAAGTCACTGAAGTAATTTTTGCCTTAAGCACAAAAATTTACTGAAGAGAAATCCTTAAAAAGAAAAATTGGCCATATGAAAAAAGAGGCATAAAATTCACAGAAGAAAAGAAATCTCTAGAAAGTAGAATGAATTGGCCAAATGTAAAATGGAACACAAAAGCCCACTGAAGAAAATAATCCTTAAAAATTAGATTTGGGCAAAAGGAAGCTGCTGAAAATGCTAAGAAAAAATGAAATAAAATCAAATGAATGAAAGAAAATGTGAAATATCTCATTGGAAAAACAACTGACCTGAAAAATAAATATGAGAGAGATGATCTACGAATTATTTGATTATCTGAAGGTCATGATGAAAAAAAAAGCCTAGATAGCATCTTTAAAAATGACCAATAATCTAAGTATTCTTGAAACAGAGTATAAAATAAGAATCAAAATAATACATTGATCAGTTCCTCAAAGGCATTCCAAAAGAATATCTCCCAGGGATGTTAATTGCAGGATTCCTAAGTCTAAAAGAAATTATCAAAAAAAGTCAAAAAGAAACAATTAAAATAGTGTAGAGTCACAATCAGAAAAAACACAAGATTACACCTTAAGAGACTGGAGGGCCTGAAATATGGTATTCCAGAGGATAAAGAGGGTAGATTTATAACAAAGACTTATTTACCCTTTTAAACGAAGCATAATTCTTCTGCATAAAAATGGCATTTAATGAAATATAAGATTTTCAAACATTCCTGATGAGAAGACCAGAACTGAATAGAAACTTTGTCTCTATAATACAAGACTCAAGAGAAGCATCATAAGGTAACACTTGAACCTTACTCTTATCAGAATTGGCTCAAAATGGAAGAACGATATAAATAGAATTATCTTACCCTTCAAGAAAATAGGGGAAGAGGATAAAAGAGGGGGAACTGGGCTGATAGAAAAGAAAGCAAATTAAAAGTGGTAGTAAGAAACTAAATGGGGGGAATAGGATATAGGATAATACACAGTAATAATAATAGTGAAAAAATTCATGAGTCTCTCATAAAGGCTTCATTTCTCAAATACATAGAGATGGGACAAATGTATAAGAATACAAGTTAGTCTTCAATTAATAAGTGGTCAAAGGATATCAACAGGCAGTTCTCATATTAAGGATTTCAAACTCTCTACGATTATGTGAAAAAAAATTCTAACTAACTCTTAATTAGAAAAATGGAAATTAACACAACTCTGAGGTACTACCTCATTCCTATAAGATTATTGATTGTGACAGAAAAGGAATATTACAAAACTTGGAAGAGAAGTGGGAAAATCAAGACACTAATGCACTGTTGGAAGAACTGTGAATTAATTCAACCATTCTAGACAGCAATTAGGACCTATGCCTAAAGGGTTATAAAACAATAATAAATAAATAATATAATACATAAATATAATAAAATATATTATATATAAATATAAAATAATATAATAAAATAATGATTATTATTTTATTTTATAAAATTTATTTCATTTAATAATTAATTTTTTTAAAAAAACCACTAAACAAACAAACAAACAAATAAATAAATAAATGGAAAATAAATAATAAAGGATACATAGCCAGCAATTCCAGAACTAGTTTTGTATCCTAAAGAGATAAAAAAATTGGGAAAATATATATGCATGAAAATATTTAAAATATCTCTTTTTGTGTAGGCAAAGAATTGGAAAGTGAGGGGTTACCTCATAATTATGGAATGACTGAGTAAATTATAGTATATGATTATAATGGAATATTATTGTGCTGGAAGAAATGAAAAACAGAAGGATCTCAGAAAAACATGGAAAGACATACATGAAGTTTAGCAGAGTGAAGTAAGGAGAACAAGAACAGAATATAGGTACAACAATATTGTATGGTGTATAGTTGAATAATTTAGCTATTCTCAGCAATACAGTGATCCAAAACAATCCCAGAAGAGATCATGATAACAATGCTATCTGCTTCCAGAGAAAGAACAGATGGAGCCTGAATCCTGAATAAAATATACTTTTTCACTTTCTTTCTTGATTTTTTCTGCGTTACCTTCTACAAAAGGATCAATATGAAAAATGTTTTCCATGATTACATATGTAAAATCCATATCAGATTGCTTACAGCTTCAGTGGGAGGTGGGGGATAAGGGCAGTAGGGAAAGAATTTGAAACTCATTTTTAAATGATGAAAACTACTTTTTAATTTAATTGTGAAAAATAAAATAAGATATTTTTAAAGTATTTGTTTTATGTCTAAGTTGCCATCTGAGCTTCTATGAAAATACTTTAATTTCTCTTTACAAAAGTATAGCTTCACTAAATTCATATATGATATGCATAGTATAGACACAGTGTTATACAAGGGAAAGAATATTGATCTTGACATCAGAAGGTTTAGTATTGATCCCCAGTTTTACTCTGAATAAGCTGTATGACCTTGAACAATCATTTAGTTTCCCTCAGTCTCATTTATGCCTTTTATAAAATCGACAACAATACACTGTGAAAAATAGGATAATAATATTATCACAAAGATCAAGTTAGTGCATGTATATGAAATGGTTTGCAATGATAAATTATGAAATCATAAACTATTGTTATTATAGTCATATGTAACTTTCAATGAATTCCAACATCAGACACACAAAATAATAGCTTCCTGGAGCATCATTGCAGTTCATGATTCTCAGTCATTATCAAATTATCCCATGATTATATTGGTTTAATCTAACTACTAAAAATCACTTTTCAGAGCTCCCTTGGGAAAGGAATATCTCTTTCCTTTGGTCTAAATGTTTAATAAAATAGCTTTTCTCATGCGATCTGATTATGGTATACAGCTAAAAAGATAATATGATAGTCATACTCCTAGCCAATAAATCACTGAGGCATGAATGCTTTCCACAATCAGAAATGGAAACTTCATTTCTATTAACAAAATGTTGGAGGAACACCTGGAAGGCAGAGTTAACTAGCATATAATCTGCCTGTCAGGCACAAGCTACCATATCAGATCATATGAACCAGAAAGGAAAATATGCCATTTATTTCACATATTAAAATAATTTTCAAGGTTCATGAACATAAGAATGTCATTGATTTGGCACTAACATTATATCATATTATGGACCTGGAGAATATCCATAATATGCTGGCTAGAAATAATAGTTTTCCCTAGGATATACATCAATCAGAAGTTAGTTTGCCATTATAATTTCTATTTTTGAAAGCTAGAATATATTTTAAGTTTATTAAAAAAATACAAGGGATACAAGATTTATATGAACACGATTACAGAAAATTTTTGCACCAATTAAGTCACATCTATTCAATTGGAAAAAACATTAATTGCTTATGGGTAGGCCAAGCTAATATGATAAAAGTTACTATTCTACCTAAATTAATTTACTTTTTCAATGTTATAACACTCAAATTACCAAACAATTATTTTTATAGAATCAGAAAAAAATAACTTTAAAAATTCATCTGGAAAAAACAAAAGGTTAAGAATAGTAAAGGAATTAACAGAAAAAAACGTGAAGGAAAGTGGCCTAGCAGTACCAGATCTCAAAATGTATTAAAAAAACAGTAATAATCAAAATAGTCTTGTACTGGCTAAGAAATAGAATGGTGGATCAATGGAATAGATTAGATACACAGTATGAGGAGCAAATGACCCCCTAAAACTTCAGATCTGGAGATAAGAACTCACCATTTAACAAAAATTGCTGGGAAAACTTGAATATAGTATGGCCGGAAAAATGTACAGAGTGATATTACATACCCTTTACTAAGATAAGGTCAAAATAAGTATATTATCTAAATATAAAGAATGACACCCTAAGTAAATCAGAGGAACATAGAATAATTTACCTGGAAGATATATAGAAAATTGAAGAATTTATGACTGAGGAAGAGATAGCATTCTAAGATGTAAAATACATTATTTTGATTATATTAAATTCAAAAGCTTTTGTATAAACAAGATCAACGTAACCAAGATTAGAAGGGAAATTTTCATATAACAAATTTCTCTGATAAAGACTTCATTTCTCAAAGATATAGAGAATGAAGTCAATTTTCTAACAATAGAAGCCATTCCCCAATTGACAAATGGTCAGAGGATTTGAAAAAGCAATTTTTAGATAAAGAAAGTAAATGTATCAATAATCACTATTATGGGCAGTATGGTGCTTCTGGATTGGGCCTGATAGAGAGGTGGCCCAAGGTCCTCAGATGGTTCAAGGACCAAAGCTGAGTAGGGATGGGAAGCCTAAGTGAACACTAAGGTTGAGACAGTGAACACTAGTTCCCCAACTGTTTGCAGCTCATCCAAACACCAGTTCCCACCTACAGTGCCCAGAACTAAGTGATACAATGAGAAGCTGTGACTGGAATCACACAGTTTCTCTGGCTGCTTGTCCTGGAGTTGAGTTGATAGATAGATGTTAGGGTTGATTGGATAATTGTTGATGATAAATGGATAATGCGGTTGACTGTGACTTAGTTAAATATTCCCTTTCCCCTTAGATGCAAGAATATTAAACTGATTTTTAAGATAAAATCATCTTTCACCAAAATGAGCTTTAAGAATTTAATTGTAATAAACTTAGGGGAAAAGTCAAGCCTGAGGAATGAGGTGTTGGGAATCTATGCTAGACTATAGTTGATAGAGATAGATGATCAATAGATAATCAGATTGTGCTAGTTGGCTAGAGAGATGCCTCTCCCTCTCTAGCTCTGGTGAGGCCAGGCACCTTGGCCCTGACAAATGGCCTGAGGGTTGATGATGTTTTTCTTGTTAATCAGGTAATTGGTATATACTTCACACCTCTATTTAGTAACTGATAGTGGGGTAATCAATAAAGCTGGATACAAGTAACTTGAGCAGGTTGCTTGGCCTACCCACCCAGCCACCTGGAGTCCCCTTCTCACACTGAGAGACTGCCTCAGCTCATGCCTTTTTACAGTGTTGGCAGCAATTATCTTCTGCCCCTTGGCTCATGGTATCTGGGTAAGGTTCCAAGTTGTCACTCAATTTGATCTACATTTTCTTATTATAAAATGATATTACATCATATAAAACTGTTTTAAATCACTCTTGATTAGAAAAATACAAATTAAAACAACTCTAAGGTACTACCTCACAACTATCAGATTGACTAATATGGTAATAAAGGAAAGTGATAAAAGTTGGAGGAGATGTGGCAAAAAAGGGGCATTAATGCATTGTTGGTAGAGTTGTGAACTGATCCAATCATTCTGGAAGACAATTTGGATCTATGACCAAAGGACTATAAAAACTGTGCATACCCTTTGATACTGTAATACAACTATTGGGTCAAAGACCACAATAAAGGGGAAAGCACATGCTTGTACACAAATATTTATAGTAGCTCTTTTTGTGGTAGCAAAGAATTGGAAATTGAGGGAATGTCCTTCAGTTGTAGAATTACTGAAAAATTGTGATTTATGTTGGTTATGGAATACTATTGTGTTATAAGAATTGATGAACAGGAAGATTTCAGAAAAAAAGTTGGAAAGATCTACATGAACGAATGCAGAGCAAAATAAGTAGAACTGTGAGAACATTACACACAGTAACAGCAGTATCATGTGATGATCAATTGTGAAAGACTTAGCTACTCTCAGAAATACAATGATCTGGGACAATTCTGAATGACTTATTTCAAAGAATGCTTTCCACATCCAGAGGAAAAGAAGCTGTTGGAATTAGATCAAGACCAGACATACAATTTTTATTTAAATTTATTTGTGCTTTTATTTGGGGGTGGTTACATGAGTATTCTTTTACAACAATGACAAATATGAAAGTACATTTTAAGTTAAAATATATGTATAATATTGACAAAAATACTTAGCATCTCTGGGAGGGGAAAGGAAAGGGAAGGAGTTAATTTGGATCCCATAATTTCTGAAAATTTATGTGGAAAACCATTGTTGCATGTAATAGGGAAAATAAAATATCTTTGGATAAAAAAGTGCATGGGAAAAACTTGAAATGTAGAACATTTTGGAGAGCTTTTCCAAATTTGAAATTATTGGTAATATATTTTTGTATATATTAAACTTTACTATTTATCAGTTAATTAGTATATATTATGTATGAAGCATTTTTAAAGTGATAAGATTAAAAAGATAAGGAGAATTAGTTTCTCTTTCAAGGTGAAAACATTTTAATGAGCGAGACAATTTGGAAATAAAGAGTTCGTCTGACAGGAATCTTCATTTTCTTCATTGGGGAAAACAATGTGCCCCACTGAGGCTTGTACATGGCAATCATAGATACAGAGGTTATTCAGAAGTCAGATGAAGTGATCACCAATCATGTAAAAAATGGTTAAGTCTGAAAAAATATATTTATTATGAATCCACTATGTTTCAGGCATTGTGATAAGCTTTGGGGATATAAAGAAAGGCAAGGCAAGGTATGGTCCTTGCCCACAAGGACTTCACCAAATCATCAATAATTAAAGAAATGAAAATTAAAGCAACTCCAATATTCCACTTCACATTCAAAAGAATGACAAAACTAACAACAACAAAAAAAGAAAAATGACAATTATTGAAGAAATTGTAGGATAGTGAGAACACTAATGTGATGTATGTGAAAAAATAAATTGGTCCAGATATTCTGGAAAGCAGCTTGGAACTATATCCAAAATGGCACTATATTTCACAGCCTTTCATCGCAGTAGTAGTAGGCTTTATCCCAAAAATATCAAAGGAAGAAGAAAAAAAAACTTAGATATAACAATTTATAGCAATTTCTTAGTAATAGAAAAGAACTGGAAACTGAGGTACTTATTGGGAAATCCCAAAACAAATTATGATATATAAATGCAATGGAATATTACTGAGTTAAAAATGATGAAATGGATAGTTTTATAGAAATTTGATAAGACACGGATTTACAGAGTAAAGTGAGTAAAACCTAGAGAACTACATGTAAAATGAATACAATAACATTTATAATCCCTCTAAATATTGAAAGATTTCAGAACAATTACAAATTCTGTGATGAAGCACAGTTTCAAGAGACTGATAGTAAAGCTTGCTTTTCACATTTTGACAATGATGATAAACTCAAGTTATAGAATGATTCACTAATTTTTGCACATAGGCAAAATGGGAATGTTTTGTTTTACAAAGGTTTTACTTTTCCTTCTGTTTAAAAACAATATTTTTTTCTAATTAGGAAGAGGAAGTATGAAGGGAAGAGGGTAGAGTGATAGGGTATAAAAAATGAAAAAAATAATAGTCATTAGGAATGTTTTAATGGGGAGAAAAGAAGAAAAGGAAGGCTATAAACAAGGTGAGATAAAGAGAATAGTTTTAAAGCTATTAAATTGATCTTCTCATAAACTTTAAAAGGAAATCTACCTATATATAATGAAAGTCTACTGTTTAATGTACAATCCTCTGTTCTACCATGTTTATGCAAATCCCCATTCTACTTCATGTTCATGAAATTCTGAATAACCATTAAAATAATGAAAAATGATGAAAAATGTTACCAGTATTTTTATATTCTTTCTCAAGTTCCCAGTTCTTTGCTGAAGATTTATTTTATTTTTCTTATTTTCTTCCTCCTATTGTTTGTTCTCATCCTGAAATAATTATAAGGAAATAATAAGGAGAGATCCAGTTTGATGACTAAAAACTAATCATTGTAGAACTGCTCAATTTAAATAGATACATTTTGGGAAACTACTTGTATTGGATGATTTTAATACTTATTTTTCCGTTAATTGTTGTAGTCTTTTTGTTTATATGTTTATTTTTTTCTGAACTATTTATTTTCTCGAAACTTAATAGTTTTCCTTCTTCAAATAAGCAGTTAAGAAGAAATTATTTATCTCTAATCTGCACTAGACACTGTGTTAAGCATTAAGAATATAAAAATGAAAATGGTCAAAAGATAAGTCAAAAGAAAGATGATTGCTGCTCTCACAGAACAAAATCCTTTCCTTTTAAAGTTTATAATGCAATCAACTAAGTAGCTTTAAAGCTATTCTGTTTATTTCACCTTGTTTATAGCCTTCCTTTTCTTCTTTTCTCCTCATTAAAAAATTCCTTATGACTACTATCCTTTGTCATTTTTTATGCCCTATCACTCTCATAAAACTCATAAACTCATAAAAGTAAGCCAAACAATAAAGAATAGAAGAAAAGATGCCCAAATGGAGTCAAGGTGGAGAAAGTTCAGAGAGTTAAGAATGGAGACAGCAGAAATGAGAAATGAAGACATAAATGACCTGGAATATTCCTTAAAATGTAGATTCTGGAAGGAAGGGAATATAGATTTGTTAAAAGTCTGTTGGAGAATGGTTCAGAATGTTTGGAGAGTATCTTGCTAAACATTTTTTTCCCTTTTTTGACTTATTAACACTAATACTTTCTCATCAATGAATGAAACTCAAGAGTTCTTTTTAAATAACTGAGTGACTTTAATCTGACATACCCATCTGAGAATATCCAATGAGTTTTTATTGGTTGACAACTTTGAGGAATTACCTGAGACTTTTAAAGGAGCCTCGGGCAGAGGAACAAGCAAGGGGACCACCATGAGGCTTGACCCTGAGAACAACTAGACCTGAGACCTCAGAAGCCGAAAGAGCACAGACAAACTCTAAGCATGAGGATAAACCTGAGAAGGCACATGGCTAACAATGGCAATCCAGTAACAAGAACCCCAAAAAGAGAAAGATCAAGAAGAAATCTTTAATACTCGACAACTTTTACACAGAAAAAATCAAGACAACAGAGCAAACAGCAGAGGAGAAAAAACAAGTAATCATATCCAAACCTTCCCAAAAAAAATGAAAAAAAGGTCACAAACTCTTGAAGAGGTAAAATCTGAGATCAAGAGAAATATAGAAGAGATTTGGCAAGAGAAGTAGGAAATAGCTCAAAAGGAAATTAACAGTTTAAAAGACAGAAACTCCCAATTGGAAACCAAAATTAAGTAGCTGGAAAACTGGATAGACCAAATCAAAAAGGAAAATCATAAGATTATTACATAAAACTAGTCTCTAAAGACCAGATTTGAGCATGTAGAAGCCAATGATCTCTGAAGACAGCAAGAACAAATAAAGCAAAGTGATAAAATAGAAGGAAACATGAAATATCTCACTGAGAAATTGACAGATCAAGAAAACAGGTCTAGAAGAGACAATTTGAGAATCATTGGTCTTCCTGAAAAAGCAGAAATTAATAGAAATTTGGACTCCATACTAAAATAAATTATTCAGCAAAACTGCCCTGAAGGTCTACAAAAAGAGGGCAATATAGATATTGAAAGGATCCATAGATCACCCTCTACAATAAACCCTGAAAAGATATCCCCCAGGAATCTAACAGCCAAATTCAAGAGCTTCCAAGTAAAAGAAAAACATTTACAAAAAGCCAGAAAGAGACAATTCAGATATCAAGGAACACCAATCAGGGTCACACAGGATCTGGCAGCCTCCACACTAAAAGACTGCAAGGCTTGGAATATGATATTCAGAAAGGCAAGAGAACTGTGTCTACAACCAATGATCCCCTACCCATCAAAACTGACTATATACTTCTAGGGGAAAGTATGGACATTCAACAGGATAAAAGATTTCCAAGTATTTTCACAGAAAAGACCAGGACTAAATGGAAAGTTTGATATCCAAACACAAAAACCAAGAGAAACATGAAAAGGTAAAAAAGAAACAGAGGGGAAAGAAAGAAAACTCTTATTTTTAAATTTGCCTCTTTAAGGGCTTCAATAAGTTCTAATTATTGATATTCCTATATGGAGAAATGTTATGGGTAATTCTCTGTAGTGAATTCACTATTATAGTATTCACAAATACAGTAATTAGGAGAATTATTCATAGGGAGAGGTTGGAGTACTAAATGGTCTAAGATGATATAGGGGTGGGTGGGAAAGAGGGGGGTGAATAGTAGATGGCACCAAGAGAAACTTGAATGAATAAGAAAAATAGGATATTCTATTATACACAAAGAGGGCAAGGGAAGGGGAGTGGACAAATACTATTATAAGAAGGAGAGGAAGAAAGCATTAATAGGTAATATTTAAATCTTACTCTCAGCAGAATGAACCCTGAGAGGGAAGAGTAGCTATATCCATTGGGATATAGAACTCTACCTAAACATACTGAGAACATCAGAAGGGATAAACCAAGGGGATCAGGGGACTCAGGAGATAAAAAAAAAGGGAGAGGAGAAGAAGGGGGAGGGGATTCATTGGGCCTTAAAAATAAAAAGAGGGGAATAATAAGAGAGGGGGTAGAAAGGGAAGTAAATCAAGGGAGGGGACAAGGGTTACTGGCTTAAAGCAAACCACTAGTTTAAAAGGAAATAGTGTAAGAAGAAGAGGCAAAACTAGGAGCGGGTACCAAAATGTTGGGGAATACATAACTGATAATTATAACTCTGAATGTGAATGGGATGAACTCACCCATAAAACAGAAGCAAATAGCAGTGTGCATTAGAAACCAAAATACTACCATATGTTGTCTACAAGAAACACATATGAGGAGGGTGGCCTTAAAGAGGTTTAAGGCAAAGAGATGGAGCAAAATCTTTTGGGCTTCACATGAGAAAAAGAAGGCAGGAGTGCCGATCATGATTTCTGACAAAGCCAAAGTAAAAATAGATATGATTAAAAAAGACAGGGAAGGTAATTATATCCTGATTAAAGGCAGTATAGACAATGAGGAAATAACATTGCTCAATATGTATGCACCAAATGGCATAACAACCAAATTCATAAAGGAGAAACTGGAAGAGCTCAAGAAGGAAATAGGTAGTAAAACCGTACTAGTGGGAGATCTAAATATCCCTCTTTCAGATCTAGATAAATCAAACCAAAAATAAATAAGAAAGAGGTAAGAGAGGTGAATGAAGCCCTAGAAAAATTAGATTTAATAGATTTGTCGAGAAAAATAAATAGGGACGAAAAGGAATACACCTTCTTTTCAGCTGTACATGGTACATTCACAAAGATTGACCATGTAATAGGGCATAGAAACATTGCAAATAAGTGCAAAAGAGCAGAAATAATAAATGTAACCTTCCCAGATCATAATGCAATAAAAATAACAATTAGTGAGGGCACCTGGACAGGTAAATCAAAAACTAATTGGAAATTAAAAAATATGATTCTCCTACAAAACCAGCTAGTCAAATAAGCCATATAGAAACAATCAACAATTTTATTGAAGAGAATGACAATGATGAGATATCTTACCAAACTCTATGGGATGCAGGTAAGGCAGTACTCAGGGCAAATTTATATCTTTGAGTGCATATATTAACAAATTAGGGAGGGAAGAGATTAATGAATTAGGCATACAACTTAAAAAAATTGAAAGTGAAAAAATTAAAAATCGCCAGATGAAAACTAAATTAAAAATACTAAAAATCAAGGGAGAAATTAAAAAATTGAAAGTAAAAGAACTATTGAATTAATAAATAAGACTAAAAGCTGGTACTTTGAAAAAACAGATAAAATAGACAAAGTACTGATCAATCTAATTAAAAAAGGATGGAGGAAACCAAATTAACAGTATCAAAGATGAAAAGAGAAATCCTACCTCTAATGAAGAGGAAGTAAAGGCAATCATTAAAAGCTATTTTGCCCACTTATGTGGCAATAAATATAGCAATCTAGGTGATATGGATGAATATTTACAAAAATATGAATTGCCTAACATAACATCAGGAGAAATAGTATATTTAAATAATCCCATAACAGAAAAAGAAATTGAACACGCCATCAAAGAACTCCCTAAGAAAAAATTGCCAGGGCCTGATGGATTCACAAGTGAATTCTATCAAACATTCAAAGAACAACTAATCCCACTAGTATACAAATTATTTGATATAGAAAGCAAAGAAGGAGTCCTACCAAATTCCTTTTATGACACAAATATGGTACAGATTCCAAAGCCAGGTAGATCAAAAACAGAGAAAGAAAACTACAGACCAATATCCTTAATGAACATAGATGCAAAAATCTTAAATAGAATACTAGCAAAAAGACTCCAGCAAGTGATCAAGAGGATTATCCACTATGATCAGGTGGGATTTATACCAGGAATGCAAGGATGGTTCAACATTAGGAAAACCATCCACATAATTGACATATCAACAGGCTAACAAACAAAAATCACATGATTATCTATCTCAATAGATGTTGAAAAAGCCTTTGACAAAATACAGCACCCATTCCTATTGTAAACATGAGAGAGTATAGGAATAGAAGGACCTTTCCTAAAAAATAATAAATAGAATATGTCTAAAACCATCAACAAGCATCATATGCAATGGGGATAAATTAGAAGCCTTCCAAATAAGATCAGGTGTGAAACAAGGATGCCCATTATCACCTCTATTATTTAACATTGTACAAGAAACACTATCAGTAGCAATTAGAGAAAAAAAACAAATTGAAGGTATCAAAGTGGGCAAGGAGGAGACTAAGCTATCACTCTGCAGATGATATGGTGGTCTACTTAAAAAATCCTAGAGAATCAACTAAGAAGCTTGTAGAAATAATTAACAACTTTAGCAAAGTTGCAGGATACAGAATAAGTGAACATTATACACAGAGACCAACACACTGTGGTAAATTAGAATGTAATGGACTTCCATAGTAGCTACAATGCAAGGACCCAGGACAATTCTGAGAAATTTATGAAAAAAGAAGGTATCCACATTCAGAGGAAGAACTACAGGAGTGGAAACACAGAAGAAAAACAACTGCTTGAACACATGGTTTGAGGTGGACATTATTGGGCATGTAGACTTGAAACTACCACACCAATGCTACTATCAACAATTTGGAAATAGGTCTTGATAGATGACACATGTTAAAACCAGTGGAAATGCGTGTCTGCTATGGAGTGTGGAGGAGGTTGAGGGGTGAAGGCAAAAGTAAGAACATGAATCATGCAACCATGATAACTTTTCTAAAAAGTAAAAATTATGAAAAACAAATTGAATCATCTGTTCATTTTATTTATATAATATTTCAGTGTTTGCTTCAGTGTGCTTTCTTTTCTGATAATAGCATTTAGCGTGCATGAATTATATTCTTTTATTTTTATCATTCTGATATGTTATTGCCTATTTTCAATTTTTCTTATTCTATTCTCACCAGAGATAGAATTCTCATTGAAGAAATCACTTCTCTTCCAAATCCAGGTCTTTTTAAATTATTTTTTGGTATTTATTATCTAATTTAAAATATCTTATGGTAGGACCAACTTGTGATTTTATTATTATTAATTATTTTTGCAACTTCACTTCACTGGAGATATATGCTTGGAAATGTTTTTACTATTATTATAGATAATGTTTAGTGTGGGTGGAGTCTAAATAGAAAAGAGATTTTCTATGGTTGATAAGGTTCTTCAGATATTCATTTTCTGGGAATAATTTTACTGTTGCAAGAAACAATGGAGCATCTTAATGAATAAGATTAATAGTTATTCAAGAGTTTAGCCTAATATTTATGTAAAGGAAAACTTAGTAGTTGAAAAGTGTTTATTATTCAGACTATGATATCTAGTTTATAAATTGAGCAGTAGAAGGATAAAAAAGGGCTGAATTCAGCCCTCCCTCTTTATATTGTAAACAAAAAGGCAAAGGATCAAAGGGGACTTGCCCAAAATCATACAAACTCTAAGGAGAGCTAGGATGGAAAATCATGTCCTCTCATTCCATACCAAATGCTCTCCCCTTTCCATTGTATCCCAGTGTTTTTCATGTTATTAAGACAACCTACAGAGTGAATCTTTATATGTTATTAGATCTGCAGAGAGTCATATAACTTATATGTGTCAAAGGTGCAATTTGAACCCAGGTTTTCCTAACAAGGGGACCAGTTCTCTATCCACTCTCCCATGGTATCTCCTTTCTTGCCCTCTTCCCTCTCCTTTCGTTTTCCCTTCACCCCTTCTCATCTCTTTTTTTCTTTACCTCTCCTTCTTCCCCTTCCATTTCCTCTAGGTTCACTACATAAAGATATGTATATTACCCATAATAATTTATAAAGAGATTATAATGATATATTATAATGAAAATATGTGGTATGATTATATAAGAGTATGATGTGTTATGAAAAGTAAATAATCTGTGTGGGTCTTGAAGGCCATTTGGGTGTGAGGAAGGATAAAGGGGATATTAGGTGATTATAAGTTGCTTGTTGAAGGAAAGAAGGTAAGGGAAGTTATATAGGAGATAAAGGAAATGGGGTATGTAGGAGAGGGCAGCTCAAACAGGTTTATTCCCAGAGGCTTGAGACAGAGGAAACAGGGAGGAAATTAAGGCCAGTAAGAAATGTTTAGGTTTTTGGCTGGAGGGTTTCTCTTGTTAGTTCCTAAAGTCTCTTGAGGGAGGAGTTGAGAGAGCCCCAGCCTGCCAGTCAAACTGATGGCCGGATGAAGTCTGGGTAGGTACTTCCTGCCAAGATGGATGCCCCCAGTTCTTTCAAGAAATAAAAAGAAAATGATTCCTTCTCTCTTTAGCCCTTGCCTCAATTTTCGTTACAATGATTTACCAGAGGCTTGAATAGGTAACAAGGGGATTTATTAATCTCAGGTTAATCAGAGGGAAAGAGGTTCAGGATTTTCTAAACTGCTGCTGGGGGAGAGAGGTGATGGTGGGAGATGGGTTGCAGAGAGGTTTAGACTGAGAGAGCCTGCTCTCCCAGTCGGGAGATTTGACTGCCTTTTAAGTAAAGTCCTTATTAAATCACTAAAACTAGGGGTAACTTATTTGAGAATACTCTACTTGTCTATAGAAACTAAAACTCACAATATTCAATCACCAACCCCTCCCTTCCACCCAGGACCCACAGGAAATTCAGGGGAAGGGGAGGGATATGGATGGAGAGATGAGGGAGAAGTCCAGAGAAATGAGAGAGGTTTAAATTTCCCCAAGACAAGATAAGCACAGGCCAAGGCCAAAGCAAAGCCAAGCTGAAAGACCAAAGCAAAAGCCTCCAGCCACAGAGAAAGCCAGAAGGCAAAAGCCCTGTCACTTGGAACTTCACCTCTATTTATAGCTTCAAGTCCTAACTGACTTTCTGAAGATTCTAAGATGTTTAACTGACTTTTTGTGACTGTTAGAAATTACAGAAGCAAAAAGTTTCTGTTAGCCACCTTGCATTACAGATGTTATGTTTATTTATAATATATATTATATACATATTGTATATTATATGTAATATGTAATCCAATTAATTTTAATATTATTTATGGGGCAGATAGGTGACTCTGTGATTAGAGTGCTAGACCTGAAGTTAGAGAGATCTAAGTTCAAATCCAACCTCAGACACTTAATAGCTATGTAGCCCAGGAAAATTCCCTTCACCATGTTTGCCTCATCCATACAATGAGCTGGAGAAAGAAATGGCAAACCAATTCAGTATCTTTGCCAAGAAAATCCCCAAAGAGTCTGACGTGACTGAAACTACTGAACAATAGCAATGTTATTTGTATATGATGTGTAAGGCCTGGACCTCTGATTTCACTGTTATAAAAATCTGTCAGATAAGGAAACTTCTTTACTATTGCAGACTTGTATTTTCTCTGAATCATCTTTCCTGAGAGTTGCCCTAGAGCAGTGATGTCAAACTCAAATAGAAATAGGCAACTAAACTACACATAAGGATACCTGTAGGCCAAGTGTTGACTTAGAAAACTATACTAATGTTGTTTTTGTTCTATTGTATATTTATTTATTTTGTTAGACATTTCTCAATGACATTTTAATCTGGTTAAGAACTTACTTGGAAGTATTTCTGGCTGTATTTGAAAATTCTGGCCTAGAGCACTGATATAGTAAGTAATTTATTCATAGTGATGGTCACATACCAGGGTGAATCACAAGTGTAACTAGAACACAGGTTCTTTAGACTTTGACTATCCACTATTATATACATATAGAGAAATACCCTGTCTCTCTATTTTTCATTCTTCATATATATGTATACCTCATATATGTACACATACCTATATATGTAAGCAAATATACCTATAGAAACATATATACACATAAGTATGCCTATATATGTTACAGAGACTTCAAATGTATAATGTTATATATTAAATTGAACAGATTAAGAAGTACACTCTCAATTATACTTAGAATATTGAAGTTTTTTCTTCATGACCTCTATATTCTTCCTGAGAGAATGGCCTATAAAATATAATAATTTTCTCAGGATTTATTTTATGATGAGAGTAACAGAACACTACAATCTCTAAAATATTTAAGTTGAGTGTTTAAGAAAGGTGAATGGAGGGACACAGCTATCACACATCAGAATTTTTCATAGGAGAAGCAGAAAAAATCAATATGTTGATACATTTAGCTCCTCCTAAGAGAAACAGAAACAGAGACAGAAAGAGGTGGTTTCTCCATGGAACCAGTTAGGAAAATAATTGATAAGAATATGTTCCATTGATACCCACTTAACTCCAAGAGATCTAGAGGAAGACTTTCACTATATTGGACTTACACTTTGTGGGTGGTTTACAGGAAAACATGGACAAGAGTCACAGTGGATTGCAGGCATTGGACATTTTGGAAGGAAAAATTTGATTTGCAACCTTTATATGGGACACTAATGCACCAAAAAAATCAAAGGAAAGCTTCCCTCCTGCATAATTCAGTCTATAATATTTGTTCATCATGTTGGAATTTATTTTTGTAATATGTATTTACTTCCTTAATTTTTTTCCCTATTTTATAGGCTATTTCTTTTGACTCAACAGAAATTCTCCTATTTTGTCTCTATTATTTCTTTCCTTCTTTTCCACCTCCTTTCTTTCTACCTTTCTTTTCCTTCATTTCTTCCCTCATTCCTTCATTTGTTTGTCCCTTCATTCGTTTATTTGTTCCTTCCTTCCTTCCTTCCTTCCTTCCTTCCCTCCTTCCTTCCTTCCTCTCTTTCTTTCTCTTTTACTTTCTTTCTTTCTTTCTTTCTTTCTTTCTTTCTTTCTTTCTTTCTTTCTTTCTTTCTTTCTTTCTTTCTTTCTTTCTTTCTTTCTCTCATTACTTAATCTTTCCACAATTCTCACATATTTATGTCATACTAACACACATATAATTACTTGACATTTTTAGTCCATATACCAATAAAACTTTTAATTCTTTTCATGAATTGTACTAGAGAGTTTTTGTTTTAAGGGGTATCCTACATGTAAAATACCTCATGCAGTAAATAGAAACATCTACCTAGAAAGTAGAAACTCTAAAAGAATCATGAATAAGAAAATAATTTAGATATTGTCAGTAGGAGGGCAGCCTAGTGATTTTTCTATGTGGCTCCTTTTTTTTCTTTGAGATGCCCTTGAGCAGGAAAGACATGTACTTCTGCCAAAATAGGCAATTGGCTTCCTCTTGATGCATACTCGACATAAAAAAGAACTTTAAATGTTTTTTAGGACATACACTACTTCTGAATAGTAAATCATTTCTCAAAAAGAAGCCTTTCACAGTCAAAGGAATACAAATCATCTATTTTGTGTGGGCTGAGACCAGAAAAATGCCCTATTTTGATGATGCATGTTGTTTTTCTCCAAACATAAGGATAAGAAAATGTTTTTTAAAAGGTGTTTTTGCGTTGTTTCCTTCTCCTGTTGCATAAAGGACTATGTGTGCTTCTCTCACTGCATTTCAGAAAAACTTCATTATAAGATTATTTTACCTGTTTTAGATAGCCTACCCCAAGAAAGAACAAATGAAAATGATGTATGGTATCCATTATCCAGCACCCTATCTACTGTCCATCTCATTTCTCTCAATGATCTCAAACTGACTAGGAAAACAGCAAATGAAGCTGTTTGTCCTGAATTGATTGATTTGTTAGCTAAATACAGAGTGAATTAATCTTATCTATAACTTCAGTAAGGATGAAGAGAAGAAAATTGATATTAAAAAATCAGCTAATTAAAAATAACCTCAACAAACCATTTTTGCTTCAATTATCTGGATACCTAGAGGGGAAATATTTTGACATCTCTATTAATAATGTTTGACTCAATTCTCCATTTCTCTATGTTTATATGGCAAACAATGACAGACAACTCTATCTTCTCCAGTAAAGTTCAGATTTTTATTTTTATTTTTTTTGTGTGTATTTGTTTGTTCTAATTGTTTCATAGAGTGGAATGGATAGAGAGCTGGTCTTAGAGTCAGAAATTTATGATTATGATACACATAATGACTATATAAACAAGTTTTAGTTTTTTATTTTTCATAACATCAGATAATTCTTTAAGGTTATATAAACTATGAAAGAATTGCCAAATGTCATTTGAAGAAGAAGTTCAGCAAGCATTTCGTATGCCAATAAAATTATAATTCTAGTCTTGAAATAATAAAAAATCAGAAAATTATCAGAGAATCAGAGAATAAAAATCAGATGATAAAAGTCTTCAGAGTTGGAAGGGATACCAAAGGTCAACTAATCTAATAATTACTCAAATGAAGGGTCTTATCTACAATGTGCCTGACTTGAAGTGGCCTTCTAGCATTTGATTAAAGACCTCTAGTAGCAAGGAATTCACTATATCACCAGTAAGATCAATACTATTTTTAGCAGTTCTAAATGTGAGGAAGACTTTTTTTCTCGAACTGAGATAAAATATTGTTTCTACCATTTATGTTCATCCTTCCTTGTTGATCTCTAAAGTCAAATAGAAAAAAATGATCTTATCTTTTTTAATGTGTCAGATATTCACACTTAAGTATAATATCCTTCTTCTGTCTACCTTCCAAAGTTTCTCTTCTTTAGGCTATCTTCAAATCTTTCAAATAGTTTTTTGTTGGTATATACTCTAATATCATCTATGTGGCCTTGGGCAAGTCACTAACTTAGCTGAGTCTCAAGGTTCTTATAGCTTTACCTATTATCCTATGGTATTAGTTTCACTGACCTTCCTGAATACTCTGCCCTAAACATATAGACCTTGTTAATACCTCTCCTAAAGTGCAGCACCCAGAACTGACTGCTTCTCAGAAGTAGTCTTATTAGAACAGTAGAACAGGGTTATATAGAGTGGGACTTTTGTGAATGGTTAAATTCTGGCATTTGGATTTTGAATACTGATAAAATAATGGTAGAATTTGACCATCAAAATCATTTCTTTTTAAGTGTCAGTTCAACCCTTCCAAGAAAATATTTTCAGGCAAAATATAGTTACACCCATATTAATATTAACGACATAGGTTTTTTGGTGGGGGCTTTTCAACATTAGGGCATAACATATGATTGACTTCTGTCTTATGGCACTATTTTTTTGTAAATGCATCACTAGTGTGCCTCCATGAAGTCTTTTGAACCACCTCCTCCACACATTGTCAAAATGATTATTTCTAAATAAAAAGACAATTATGCAAATTTCCTATTCAAGAAGCTTCAGTGGCTCGCACTTTTCTCTAGGGTAAATATAAATCATGACATTTAAAGACCTTAACAATCTTGTCCCAAGATATCCAGATAAATTTCATATCACTCTCCTCCTCTGCACTTGACATTTGAATCCAAGTGGACTAGTTAGTGTTCACCATGAAAGAAATTCCATGATCTGCCTTTGTTTTGTGGATAGGCAACATCCCATGCTTGGGACATTCACTCCCCTAGCTTCTACTAGGTATCAGACACAGGAATCCAGAATCAGTGATTTTTGCACTGCACCATGATACATGATCACAAAATCACATAATGTTATAACTAGAAATGGCCTTGAGGATCAACTGGCCAAGTTCCTTATTGATACAGAGGAATACTTACACCCTGAGTGGGTGTAAAATGATTTTTCGAAGGCCATATTCTAAGTGACATGAAACTAAGCTGCACAAAAATCTTATGAGCTCTGAAGTTCCTGGGGCCATATCATTTGTCTTGTGGTAGTTAGTTGCTGCTTCTGCTGAGGAAAAAACAACATTATACAAGAAATCATAGGCAGAGTTCACTCTGCAAATTCTAAACTTGAGAGAAAGATTGATGTGACTTTGGATCTCATTATAATCCTGAGTATCAAAATGACCCTTCTCTTACCGTGGGTGGAAATTGCCTGTTATTGCTGTATGTCTAAGGTGTTTGTGCTACTGTAAAATTGTAAAATGTGGAAAATTACTCCTGCAGGAAGAAGGGAAGGAGTAGGGTGAAGGATGGCAACTCAGTTATGAGTCATCCAAAGTTAACAAATAAAAAGTAGGTGGCATTGATAAATCAGTTCAGGAAAGGTTAAGTGTGCATTGGGATTAAGGTGATTTCATTATCTGTTCCCTGCCAATGAGCTGCATATTCAAAACACGTCCTATGAGAAAACCCACAATTGAGCAAGAGGCCCAATGAGGGGGGAAACATTGAAATAAGAAAACAAAGTTTGCTAAATTTTGAGACTGAGAGTCTCAAAGAGAAATTAAGATGACTAATATTGGTTATATGGTGAGACCTGAACTAGAAGAAGCTGGTTAGAATAACAGAAGGGGCAGGCTTAACTTTACCCAAGGATCAAATTAAGTTTCAGGAAGATGTGGGCACAAGTCTGACATGGTATAAGTCATTTAACATTGACTTGACCCCAGGTGGCATGTGGTAATTAAAAAAAACAGCCAAATTTCTAATGTGTAAGCCAGAAAGAGTATTTAAAGCAGTGAAAACACAAATCTGAGGCCAAAAAAAGGTTGAAATTATATATGAGTGATTTCAGTTTATAATCAGGAAATTACTCTCCTTTTCTTCCCTCTTTCTCTATCCAGTCTCCATTTTTTTATTGCATGAGGTCAAAGTTTTCTAAACGAGTATGAACTGAAAGCATCAAAAATTACCAAAATTTCAGAAACTCTTTCTCTAATATGCTTAGTTTCCACCCCATATAAACTGGGGGAAATTCACTTGTTCTATGCAATAACTTTCCTTCTCTCATTCTTGAAACATTCAACTATTTTATTACCTAGCAATTCACTTAGAATATATCATTGGAACTGACCCATATGTAGATTGTGGTGGTTTATGTACCTTCTTGGGAAATCAGTCCAGATAGCTCATTTGAGAGCTGTATGAACTTCAGGTCCAAAAGATAAAAATTGACTTGTGGCTTAGAAACCCCAAGTAATCAAGCCCAGATGTTTTATAAATTTGTGGGAGCTCCAAATCTGTTACAGGCTTTTCTTAGTGCATTTTCTTTAAGATAGCCTGTTTATCCTAGTGATATATGTTCCAACCACCAGATGGATTCTTAACTTGGAGAATCCAAGTGAAAATTTGGGTACCTATTGTAATCTATGAGAACTTTAAAAAATGATACCCATTTGTAAAAGATTGTATAACTATGAAATTAGAACTGAGTGTAGTACTCGGGCTTATTTTCCATGGTACTGCTATATTCTTGTAGAAGAATGTAACTTTGCTTATTTCCAGATTGTAAACTCAGCTACAATGAATTTGCCAGGATATACCATAACTGATTTGTTGGGGACATTGCATGTTTGGCTGAGAAAGACGAGGTACAGGAGTTAAACCTTTAAAGTCCAGGACCTAATCAGATAAAAAGAGGCTCATAAAAATATTTAATTGTAAAAGTGTGACCATTGTAGGTGAGTCCCTTTATGAGGTGGGAACAGTATTTTTGAATCACTTAGAGAGGGACTAATGCAGAAGCAGCTAGATAGCTCAGTGGATAAAGTGCCAAGCCTGGAGATGGAAGAACCACCTGAGTTCAAATCTGCCTCAGACACTTTCTAACTGTGTGACCCTGGGTAAGTCATCTAACTTCAGTTGCCTTGCCCTTACTACTCTTTTGCCTTGGAATCAGTACTTGAGTATCAATTCTATGTCAGAAGCTAAGGGTTAAGAAAAGAGACCAATGTCATAGAATGAACAATGATTGCTTCTCTCTCCCATCCCACTCCCCTTCCCTAGGTTACCTTTTAAATTTATTTCAATAACTGTGGGTAGAAGTCAGATCCAATGAAAAACACAAGATCTGATGAAAAATGTAGAAGAAGCACTGATTTGGAGAAGGGGAAGCCAAGGGAGATGTTATGAAGTTGGAGGAACAGAAATATGGGCACAGGCAAATACCACAGAGTTCTAAGATCAAGGTAGTTTGGGTTCATCAGGTATAAGAAGTAGTAGAACAGATGCTATAGAAAAAGGAAGTCTCCCCGGACCAGACATCTGAAGATGATAGTCCTTTATCTCCTGTATCCTCTTTCCTTTCTCTCTTATGAAAGCTAGAAACATTTTTCACTGGGCATGGAGAAAATAATCTTTTCTTTGTTTTAGATATTGACTTTGCCTTAATAAACAGTGTGAAACAGAGTCCTTTGTTAATCTGTGTGTACTTATTATAAACGTAGCTAGGAGGAGCCAAATAAGGAGGGATGTCTTCAGTGAAGAGTGAGAAACATAACTAACCCTGAAGTGAGATTTAGCAGCATGCTATCTCTAGCTGGGGCTCAGAGCTAAATGTATAGATAAAAATCATAGATTGGAAGATTCAAGTACCTAGAGAAGAGAAGGAACATTTATAAAAGGAAATCCATTGATAAACATAACGTGATGATAAATATTTAAAACATGTATAGAGCAATGAACTGAACCTTGCAGCCAAAGTCCTTTATTCTCTGGGAAAACATGAAAAAGAAAAACTATTGTTCGAATTCTTGCAAACAACTGCAATTATTAGTATTTCTAGTTGAACCTGGGCTCCAGTCCATCCCTCCTATCATATATCTGTCTTCTTCCTCTGATACTTAGTGTTATGTACGTATATACATATATATGAGTATTATACGTAATACACATTGTATATGAACATTATATATCATGAACATTGTATATGAATGTCATATATAATACATATATCTACATGTAAGTATTGTATGCATATAAATATGTGTAATATTCTTATATCTACCTCCCTGGCCCACCTCCATCACACATCTTGCATTCCAAAACTTAGGATGAAGTCTTTAACTAAAGACCATTCAAACCTCCAGATAAACTGAGTTCTGTAGGATTCTTGGAAACAATACAGGGCAATGATATTGTAAAATCTTTCTGACTCTAGGATTTTCCTATCTCCAGGAAAGTCTACATGGTAAGGACCACAAGGAAGAGAGTATTTGGGAGAAGAATAAAACAACAGATAGGGAAGAAATCCTTCATAAAGAGTAAAGACAAAGAATAATAATGGTCATAGGATATTCCTTTTTACCATTTGGCTAGATTGAGGTTAGGTTAAGATAAGATTTCTGTGACATATAGTGATAACAATATTTATAATATCTCACAGAATTATGATTTACAAAATACTTTCCCTCACAAATTCTAATATAGATGATAAACATCAATTCTTTATTTTTGGTTTATTTTACTTATTTTTAGAGTAAAAAACCACAAACTTACTACTGAAAGAAATAAAGAAAGAAGGGACTTGTCCATGATGTCTTAGTGTTGGATAAACATCTTTGATTTAATGAAGAAAATTCTCATCAAAAGTGAAATATATGGGTAAACTGCACATACCTAGGCAGAGAAAAAAAGATTATAGCTTGGATCCCAAAGGTATAGAATACTGTGATAATTCTTTGTCTAGCTCAATTTGAATTGTGATTCATAAGGTCCTGAATTATTGCAATCTGAACTCTGTTCCTCACTTCCAATTAGCCTTTCCTCTTGGATCTTCCTGTAAATTCAGGCATTTGATCCTGCTTGTGCTCCATATTTCATTTTTCCAGGCCTCTGATCTCCAAAACTAATCATGGTTCTTGGTTTGTTTTTACCTCAGTTGTGCTAGTCCCCATCCAGAAATAACTTGGCTGCAAGTTTTTTACTCATCAAAGCAAGAAAGATTCAAGTAACTCCACAGATTTTATTCAGTCTTTAATAAACCCCAAGCAAAAAGTATAATGCATCCTCATGGGATGCCAGCTTTCACATTGCCTTGGTGAAAATCATTCTCCATTTAAAAATCATCAATGCTATCTGAACATGAAGTAGATAAATGCCTACTTGAATGAAAGAATCTAAAATTCATTCCTGGAATATATTCTTTTATGGTCCAGTGCATGGCCTCTTCAAAAGTGACAGTGGCATGACTTCGAAGGATACCCTTATCTGATAAGGATTCATGGTGCTCATAGATAACTGAGAATGATTTCAGCAAAGATCTGCTGCTATTCCATGGGAATGACTTCTATATACTTAGTTATATAAACACTCCCAAAATGACATGTTATCTCCTGTACTTCTTGTCCTACCTCTACACATAACAGCACCTAAAACTGTATAGTAAATGTCCTCCCATCACATATCACATTGGACCAGGGTAACTTAATGCCTTCTCAGTTCTGTCACTATGCAATTCACTCCACCATACTGAACACTCTCTTCCATTCACACCATAGTTTTCATCCACACCCACCTTTTTTAAAAAAAATACTCATCCATTACCAAGAAGTCAATGGAAGCCAGCTATCTGGGAAAGCAAAAGAAATACATTGCACTTTACAAGAGGCATAAAAAAGATGAACAGATAAACAAGACCTCAGCTATTCTTGTAAGTCTAATATAATGGAATATCTTTATTTTCCAGATGGACTGACCTCAAATGGGCTGAATGAGGAGTGAGAACCCCTCTTAATATCAAGATAGGAAGGCTGGCAATATACCACCTAACTACTAACATTTACATGGTGCTTTAAGCTTTGCAATCTGCAGTATAGATATTACTCAATTTTTTTTTTATTATCCCAACACCTCTGTTACAAGGATGCTTTTATTATCCCCATTTTAAAGGGGGAGGAACTGAGGTTTGAGAGAGATTAAGTTACTTGACTCTAGTTAGATGGCTAATTAAATATCTGAGGTGAGATTATAAACCTCATTCTACCCTCTGTGCCATAGCTTTGTAAGCATCCTTTTCCTCGTTATTATTCTTCTGATTTTTGTTGTCTGCAAATGCTGCATTAGCCTCATTACTATTCTGGGAACAAGATGCTTTATCTCTCAATTTCATGCATTTTCCCTGGCTATCTCTCATGCCTGGAAATCTCTTTTCTTTTTCTCTGCCTAGAGTCTTAAATCTCAGCTAAAATCTTATTTTCTGTAAGGGTCCTCTCCCAGTCCCCCTTAATTTTGGTGATTTCCCTTCAGAAAAGCTTCAGCTTAAATAAATGTTTGCATGTGTCTCATTTAATTATAAGACCCTTGAGGATAGGGACAATTTTTATATTATTTCGTTGTAGCATAGGCTCTGGCATAGAAAAGGTGCTAAAAAAACTGATTATTGATTTGAAAGGTATGTTAGTTATTCTTTCCCCTAAATCAAGGATAAATTTTACATACATACATAATAAAATTTCACATGAGAAAAGAAAAATTTCAAGGCCATCTCACTGAAAACCATGCTTTTGTCTGACCTCAATGCATGCATGATTACTCTTCCTTTTCTACATTTTTACTATTTATAGATCCAGCTATATAACTAGCTCACAATTTTTCATCTTTTCCGCCAGTTAAATATGAGAGTTGATGACTTGCTATACCCCAAACAAATTTGGTGATTTATGATTAAAATTAAAACTTGACATGACTCCATTCTGCTCTAGAGAGCAGAATTAGGGCTAATAGATGGAAAGCAAAGGGTGAATGATTGCCACGATGTATAAGGAAGGTCTTTTTAACAAAAAGAACTAATTGAAATGAATTCCAGAAGCGGAATGCCAATGTAGTGAGAGAGTACAGACAAACGGACCACTAATACAGGCTGCTGACATTTCTGACATGCCTTTGTTTAGCCAGGGATATTTTAGGGGAAGAAGCAATGTAAATATTGCTTGCATGCAACATGACTCTGGTTAATTTTTTTCTATTTCAAAGACTACATGCAAGGTTGATGGATAGGAAAGAAGGATCAAAGTAGGATTCCCAGCAAGGGAAGCCCAATGTTGAACAGTTAGTTTTCTTGGATCCAATATTTTCATCTCCATATTTGTTTTTTGCTTAACACTCTGCCTTCTTGGAATGGTACTTTGTCATTATTGCCCTATAATTGAATATGGTATAGCCAAGAAATTCATAATATTTAGAGGTAGAAGGTGGTAGAAGAAATTTAGATAGATCTAATAGCATATATAATATTTTAAGATTTATAAAAGACTGTAACATATTATAATATTTAATCTTCACAACAATCCACTGAGTTATGTTATTTCCATTTTATAGTTGAGGAGACTGAGGCTGACAGAAGCTGAGTATATAATGAGTGAAGTCTTAGGTAATTAAAATAAATATGTAAGGATTTGACCTCAAGTCTTCTAAGTATGAATTCCAGTACTCCACCCACACCACAGCTGCCTCATAGATCATTATCTAATAAAAGACCTTTAGTTAATAGATGAAGAAATTAAGTCTCATTGAGGATTAGTGATTTTTTGTGAGGTCCAAAAATAGTAAATAGGATAAGTAATATATGGACTCACATCTTCTGACCAGATCCAGTGTTCTGTTCACTTTCTAATCCTGACTTGCTATATCAGATTTAGCAAGTGGGACTTCTGATTGAACAGTCTCAGATAAATTATTAACTTTTTCATACGATAACAGACATATATGGGTTAGTTTAGCCAAAACCAATTGCTAAGAAATACCCTTTCTCCATGTCTTCCCACTGTCCCTCCCTCTTCGCTAACCTTACTCTAGATGATATTTTCTTAGATCCCAGAGTTAATTAGTACCTATGCTATACCACCTTCATACTTTTGAAATCACAGGGTTTTTTTATGATGAGGAACATGATCAGGATTTGTTCTCTCCCTAATAACTTTTGCTTTGTTAATGTCTGCCCCAAGTTGTCATGGGAGGACAAAAGATATGACAATGGACAAAGAAAACATCTTTCTGAGACTCTATCAGATAGTATTCCTACATCCAATAGGAAGCTATAGTAACTTACTTCTGGGGTCCCTTTCAACAGTATGGTGTGTGATTCTATTAATGGAATAATCAATTATTGAGGGATGTCATAGATTGTAAAGAATAAAGAATAAATATAAAATTTGAGAATTTGTCCCTTGGGGCAAATCATTTGAGGGATGTTTTTTTTTTCCATAGGGGAGGAGTCAGAGTGCATTTAATCAATACCAAAGAGATGATACCACCTCTACTCATTTTCTATATTTGAAGTCCTACCTAACTTTAACTTAATCATACTGCTGTCTGTACCCAGAAATTCTACCTGGCCTACTTAGATTCCTCCTATATATAATTCTTCTAATCTTTCTTTCATTTCACAAGGAAACCTTCTTAAACATGAAATGAAGTGGTTATTTTTCCCTTTTGCCCCTCATTCTTGGTGCTAGAAGTATACATAAAAAAGGGCATGGGGATGAGTTAAACATTTTACATCAAGTTTCTCTGATAAAGTCTTCATTTCTTATATAGAGAATGGAATTAAATTTATAAAAAACAAGTTACTCCATGGGCCAGCTGGGTAGCTCAGTGGATTGAGAGTCAGATCTAGAGACGGGAGGTCCTAGGTTCAAATCTGGCCTCAGCCACTTCCCAGCTGTGTGACCCTGGGCAAGTCACTTGACCCCCATTGCCCACCCTTACCACTCTTCCACCTAGAAGCCAATACACAGAAGTTAAGGCTTTAAAAAATGTAAAAAAAAAACCAAGTTACTCCAAAAAATAAACTTTTAAAAATATTTTAAGTCAAAAATCTTTAATAAGGTTAAAAGTGCGCTAAGACTTAAGGACACTCTATATTTAGTTATTTTGTATTCATTTGTATTGATTCTCTTTATTTTTATTCTGCACATATTCACATGCATGCTAATTGTTGTAAGACTAGATGTTCCCTGAGAGTAGGGATCATTTCAGGTTCTCTATTTACATTATTAGCACCTGATGCATAATATTAAGTAATGGCTCATTTTGTATAGTTTTGTTTGCATGTTGTTTTCCCTCATTAGACTTTAAGCTCCTTGAGAAAAAGCTCCTTTTGCATTTTATGTATCCTTAGCACTTAGTGCAGTGTCTGGCACTTAAAAGGCAATTAATAAATATTTGCGGATTGACCTCATGCTTTGTGTTTGTACCCATAGCATCTAATACAAATTACTCACTATATATGTATATGTATATGTATATGTATATGTATATGTATATGTATATGTATATGTATATGTATATAGATATACTTTTATGGGCAAATAAACAGAGAGGGGTTTCTGGGGGGAAAAGGGATGAAGGAGGAATGAAGGGTGAAGAGGCATAACTACCTTAGACCAATATGGGATCCAACTGACTCTCAGACTACATCAGCCAGGGATACCTTATTTGCTATGGGAAAGAAACAACAGGAAATTTAAAAACACTTTTTAATAACGAATTTAAAGGGAAAGTAATGTAGGGAGAGGTCACCCTAAAACTAGGTCTCTAAGGACAAAACTTAGGGACTGGGAGATGAGTAAACAGGGATTTTCTTAAGTGGGTTAACTATGGATCAGAAACAAGGGAAATGGATCACTACTTTAAAACTCTAACACTAACTAGCAGATGGGTCTCACTCCTTGGGTCCTTGTCCCTCCAGCAGTGGTCTCAGCTGGCCTGAGGTCCCAGATGAAAACAAGCCAGTAATTCCAAAAGGGTCTTCAACCAAGAGCTTTCCACACTTAGAAGTCCACCTTCCAAGCTGCAAACCAAGCTCCAGACCACACAGTAGATGGGATGGTCCTTGAAGAGTACAAAACACTTGCTTCCTCTCTAGTGGCAGCAACCAACAGAATCAGATGCTTCAGTCTCACCTGCAGAGTTCCAAGGCTCCCAGAATGTTCTGCTCATCCATCCTGCTTTGCACAACTTTTCTCTATCTATACTTAAAAATGCTATTTCCTTACTATAGATCTCTGGGGGTGGGAAATTCTCAGGCCTGTTGGTCAGTAATGTGGGAAGTCATTTGTCTAGGCTTGACAGCAAAGTCCTGATGTCCTGCCAGGTTTTACTGGGGCTTTGTCTCACGGTTTGGATAGCCGCTGTGGGTGGGGCTGGGAGGACTATTGGTCTGGAAAGGGAAAGGAAAGGAGAAAAGGGGTTTTGGTCTCAGGGTTTATCAGGCATCCAATTCAAGATGTCCAAGAAGCAGTGAGTAATGCAAAAATATACTCATGTTATTTAATTCAGCCACAGATATTATTCATGAGGAGTGGAGGGATTGGAAATCATTAGGTGGATAAAAAATGAGGTTAGTCATTGTAAGATAAAGGTAAATTTGGAATAATAAAAGATTATGATGAGATTAAATAATTTGAGAGCTCATGAATATGTGGAATATTTTATATGGGGCAAGATCAAGAGTATGTCCATCTCTGGGTGAAGCAGAAGTGATTTAAAAAAGACCAAGAGAGGAGTTCCGGGTTAAGATGGCAGCAGAGTAAGAAGCAGCTCTTAACCTCTCCTGACCAAAAAACACAAAACTCCTCAAGGGGACATAAAAACAAGTCCAGACGAATGGAGGAACCCCACAACAGGGCACAGTGTGGAAGGTACGTGGAATCAGGACATTTCCAGGCTATAAAGGGGTGAAACAGCTCTCGCTAAATCGCGTGCTGAGCAACCACCCCACCCCCAACCCCTCCACACACAACACCTATAGTGCAGAAGCTAGCTAAAAAGAAATAGAGCAAGTTTGGGCCACCCATCGAGTCATTGGCAGCTCCGGGGCCTGTTCCTGAGAGAAGTAAGATTTAGGACCTCAAAAAGCTAACGAACACAGACAAAATTTGAGCGCAGGAGCAGAGCGCAGGAGCAATGGAGGCGTGGGTGGAGGCAGACACANGTATGTGTGTGTGTATGTATATATATATATATATTTATACATATATCTGTTTCTAGGTTCCTCAATCTCTCCTAATTCCATTTTATTTTTTTAAATAATATTTACTTTCAGGAAAGCCTTCCTTCATTACAACAAATAGTCATTCCTCACACTGTAGCTGAAAAGTAATATATGCTTTCCACATTTCACTACCTTGGGCTTCCATCTTTCATAATTATTCTCAGTGTAAATCTCCCAACTCTTCATCTCTAACTTTGCCCAACCCCCTTCCTGCTAAACTCTAGGTACAACTCTTTGTCTTCCTGAATTTATGTCATACACTCTGTATCTGAAGCCTCTGGAGGGAAACTATTGGGTTTAATTTTCAAAACAGCAGCTGTACTATAATGACATAATATAATATAATAAATATATTGTAATATAATGTAGGCATTTCAAGTTGACATTGTGTACTACTATGTCTCACAGATACTTAGAATGTTTTAATGGAAAGGGCCTTAGACCTCATCCTATCCCACCTTGTCTTTTTTTCACATATGTGAAAATGAGCTGAGAGACACCAAAGCTTATACCTGAAACTGCACAGTTAATGAAAAGTATAGATAAGGTTAGAATTCAGGTCTCTAGACTCTATCATAACCCAAAATCCCATCCAGTGATCTTTCTATTATACCACACAGTACTAGTGGTGATAGTAAAATATTCATTAAGAAAACAAAGGATTGGGAGTAAGAAAATGTAATTATGTTACCTTTAAATTTTTCTCTATTATTAAATTTATTTCTGAAGTTTAAGAAACTCTATTCATGGGTGCTGAGTTAGGCAGAATGCCTCAAAGATTAGATAGCACTCCTTTTTTACTGAAAAAGTATCTTAGGATCTCACTTTGAGGCACAGAAACAACATAGCAAGGGGTCAGTTGGATTCAGTGATTTCCAGAATGGCGTATTGCTTGACATGATGAAGCATGTATTGAAACCATTTAAAAATGTGTGAAGCTAATAGTGACACAAAAAAACCCACTCCTTCTTTTAAGTAATTAAGAACTAGGGGTCAAGACTCCCTTTTTATAATTTATGCATATAAATAACATTTTGGGTACTTTGTGGAAGCTAGATGGCATAGAAGATAGACTCCTGCACCTGAAATTAGGAAGATCTGAGTTCAAATATTTCACAGGAAGGAGGAAATTTAACTTGGAAAAAGTTTAAGGACAGTAACCAAATCAGGGGCTTGTATGCCCTCAGTTTTCATTACCTTTACATTTCACACAATTCTTTTCTACCAAGCATTTCAGCAGATCAAATAATAAAGTGCACTCTATAAATTGCTTACTCTATAAGAGAGTAAATGAATATAATATTGAATTTTTAGTACTATTAGAAATGCCAACTCACATTTATCCCAAACAAATGAACAAATTGAAAACTAAATACAGTCAACAGAACTACATTAAACTTTTATACTGATGTTTCAAGCAGGTAGTTTATGCATACAAATAACATTTTTGGTGCTTTGTGGAAGCTAAATGGCATAGCAGATAGACTTTTGGACCTGAAGTTAGGAAGATCTGAGTGCAAATCTAGCCTCAAACACTAGCTATGAGATCCTTGGGAAATCACTTAATCAGTAAAATAACGTAAGAAATATGTTTTATAAATCCTAAAGCTCTATATAATTGCCAGCTATCATTATGCTTATAAACATAGAGCCCATATAGAGGTAATCTATTGCTATAAGATTACTACATTGAGCAAAAAATAATATGCTAGATTATTTTAATGAGGTAGTATGTACTTTTATCTCATGGGTATACTCATAGGGAAGATATTTTTTCAGTTTGTTTTTTTTGTCCATTTGATAGTGGTCAGCACCCTTTGTACAGAAGGGAAGAGAAGATTTCAAAATATCTTCTTTCTAGAGGTCTTTTATAATATGAACTATCTACATTACAAAATGCTGGGAAAAGGCCTAAGTAGTTGTAAGTCTCAAATATTTGAGTAAAATAATCATGATGGAGAAGGGCTTATATTTACTATATTGGTCTAGGTATATAATGCCTAGATATCTGTATTTAGGTAGCTTCCATAACAAAAGATAGTTTTCAAATAAAATGTATTTGTAAATTTGTACCATGCTAAATAATATTATGAGTGAGCCACATCAGGGTTCTATGTAAGTCTGATTCATGGTTAGGAGAAATGGAGTCTATTCAAACCAATCACATATATTTAACTTTTTTTGTACAAAGTCTTATAAATGTGTTGTCTCATTTGAATCTCATGACAATTAATGAGCTATGTAGTGAAAGTAACATGATTCACATTTTATAGTCCATGAAATTGAAAATAGTTGTAAGTGGTTAGCATATAGGGAGAGTCCAGATCCACTGACATTGAACTGTGGATAATGGATATAACAATGAGTGGGGCAGAGTTTGAATATAACAAAGATACTGGAATACTAAATTCTGGATCAGCAGATAAGGCCATTGTAACATCTCATTGAAAGTGCCATTCATGTCCTTTTTATTTCCTTATCTGTTGCTTTTGTTCTCTACTTTTGGATCTTTCCCATTCAGACACTTTTAATTTCTCCTGTGAATTCAACTTCTATTTTTTTATTTTCTTGGTCATTTGGCAAGTTCTCCTGTATTAATTATTTAATACATATGGATTAAATACCTGTTATTTGCCAGGCACTGGGATAAGCTCTATAGATACAAAAATCTATCTTTGTATCTATATATGTATCTATGCAAGTATCTACATATTTACATATTTACATGTGTGTATGTCTGTATGTCTGTATCTATCTGTCTATCTATCTGTATATGTGTATAATACTCCTTGCCTTGGAGGGGCTCACAATCTGATGAAATCCTTTATTTCATTTCTGAGTCCACCTTCAGTACTATTTCCTTGCCCAACTTTTTCTCTGTAGAAGCAGTGATGGAAGAGTAGGAGAATATTTGATCATCAAATGGCTTGAGATATATTGATCCAAGCAAAAATTAGCCAATGATAAAAAGACATAAGAGATAAAGTTTAATGCCAATATTAACTTTAAAGTGACCCATTTAGAAGCATTATCAAGGTCACTGATAAACAATTTGGAAAATTAAAAGAGCCAGCATTTCTCTGCTGGATGAAGCTTCACAAAATCTGAATTAATTTTTCTGTGAGGTATATTTGTCACCTTGATTTCCCTATTGAGTATGTTCTTATGCTAATATCTCTTCAAGGTGTGTCAAGACCTCTATTTCTTTTAATTTTCTAGACTCCTTTCATCCTGCTAAGTGAAGACTTATGGAGAAACACTCGTTGAAGTCAAAAGGGAAACAAGGATGTTTCAAATATGGCATATTTCTGCACAGATAAGATTTATTTTTCAATTATTTTATTTACATAGATATACATGTAAATATATATGTAAAATGTTTCTATGCAGACATATGTATGTTTATATGTACACATTCATATATATAGATAGATATAGATAGATATTTCACATAAGTAGATATAAATTTATATATGAAATGTACATAATATATAATATGTTTTATATATGTGTGTACATATATATGTAATACCACTTTTTCCTATATAATCCTCATTTTGTCAGATTGGACCTGAAATTTCATTGGTGTACTACTGCTGAGAAATATCCCTCTATCAAGATAGAACTGTGATTGTTCTATAATTTATAGTATTTAGTTTGCCTAGGGGTAGTAAGAAATTGTCACTTTCACAAAGCTAGTATGTGTCATAGATTGATCTTGAAAAGAATTCTTTCTGACTCCAAAGCTGCAATAATAATAATAAGATTAGTATTATTATTATACTTACAACCTATAAAATATTTTAAAGTTTGCAGTGTCCTTTACTAATCTCATTTGATTCTCACAAAAGCCCTGGGAAATAGATATTTCTTGAAAATAGACAACAAATTTGCTGCAATTTTTTTGGTTTTGATTCTTAGTTTTTATGTATGAGTTTTGTTCAAGTGCTCCAGCTGCACAAAGAACATCTTTCTTACCCTGTATGACTTTTGACAGGCCTTTGATTAATAGGAGAGACAACACATTGACTAATCTGTAGCGAAAGCTTTAAAAAATGTATCTCATGGGATAGTCTCCTTGACCTCTGTTTCCTTCTAGTATCTCTGAAGGAAGAACTCAAAACTATCTCCTTTTGGGCTTTTCAATGATTTTTAAAACAATATTGTAAGAATAAACAGTAAATGAGGTCTTTCTTTTGTAGTGGAGGCTGGTCCTTAATGCCACCTGCTTCAGAGAAACAGGAAAATTGGTAAAAGCTTACCACTGAGGTACCAATTAACATCTGAGAGATCTCTGAGAAAATTAAATGAAGAGGGGAAGAAGAATTATTACGAATGAATGATAATAAGAAAAACTGAACTAACTTCTCAATTTATTAGTGATATGACCTTTCCAGGGGGTTTATCTTCAAAGAGAGGAAAACCAATGTTGTCAAAGTATACATTTTAATTTATTTCAGAGAAAGGTTAAAGACCCAGGATGTCTTTCTATTTGGGCATCATAGATTTCATCCTGGCAGAGAGAAGAAAGATAATTGCACAATATCTGGGGAAATATTAACTATTTTACGTCTGTGGAGGTAATATGGTCATTCAAGTAAAAATAGATAGCCATCCTGATGGATTAGAGGAGTTACTGAAAATTAAGTTTATGTGGAATTTTCTCCTTTTACTACCAGATTGAGCTACCTAGTAGGTTACCCAACTTTAGTTTGGAATGGTTAGTTTCCTTTGAAAGATTTATCATTTAATTGTTAATTGTATATTGTACATACTTCACTAGTTTCATAATCACTTTCTTCAAGTTTCCAAAGTTTTAGTTTAGAGAAAGTGGAGATTACATCCTATTTGGAACCAAGAAGTTCTATGTTTGAATCTTGACAAAAGCACTTGGTGCTCACTCATAGTATAATCTTTGATGAATCCTTAAACCTCTCTGAGCTTCAATTCAAAATCTTGAAATGGTGATAAAGATAGCCTAAGGTCTATCTCAGAGGATTGTTATGAGGTGCAAATAAGATAAGGAATACACATTTCATTTAAATTTAAAATCTGAAAGCCCAGGCCTGAGCCTGAGGCTAAACTTTGAGCCACAACTCCATGTAGCTCCCAGTTCTCTGAGCTCTGCAAGCCTTCAATAGTTTTAGGGGCTGATTAAATCAGCAGTAAGAGGTAGCTTTCAGAGTTCCCAGCCCACAGGCCATCATGTCACATTGGAAGAACTTGAAATTACAGAAACCCAGAAATAGAGCTAAAGATAGCATCAAGAAAAAAATGAAGTTTGAGAGTGCCCTCTCTACCTTAAGAACAGAGCCCACCTTTAAAAAAAAGTGAAAATCAAGAAAAAGCCTGGGGAAAATGAGCAAGCATAAAAAAAATCACCTAACCACAGAAAATGTTTATGGAGACAAAGAAGAGCAAGGCAGAGACACAGAAGGTAATACTAAAAGCAAAACAAATACACTCAAAACTTTTAAAAATATATTAATTGTTCTCAACCTTTGGAACAGCTCAAAAAGGATTTCAACAATAAATTCAAGAGGAAGAAGAGAGAAGTGAAAGCAATGCAAAAAGAAAACAATGGCTTAAAAAAGTGTAATTGGCCAAATGGAAAAGAAAGTGGAAGGCATTCATTCCTTAAAATTTAGAAGCAGGCATCCAGAAGCTAATGATTATGATAAATCAAGAAACAATAAAACAAAATCAAAAGAAAGTGAAAAAACAAAGAAAATGTGAAATATTTCATTGAAAAAACAACTGATATGTAAAATAAACAATTTAAGAATTATTGGACTACCTGAAAGGTATGATAGAAAATTACAATACAAAAAATTATCAAAGAAAATTTCCCTGATATTCTTAAATAAGAGAATAAAATATAAATCAAAAGAACGCACAAATCACCTTCAGAAATAAATCCCCAAATTACATCTCCCAGAAATATTATAGCTAAATTCAAGACCTGCAAGTCAAGGAGAAAATACTCCAAGCAGCCAGAAACAAATAATTTATATTCCATGGAACTATAGTTGATATTACATAGGATTTAGCAGCCTCCAAATTAAAAGACTGGAAGGCTTGGAATATGATATTCCAAAAGGCAAAATATCTAGGTTTATAACCCACAATCAAGTATCTAGCAAAACTGAGTATATTCTTTCAGGAGGAAAAAACTGTCATTTGATAAAATAGATTTCCAAGAATTCTTGAAGAAAAGACCAGACCTAAAGAGAAAATCTGATATCAAAAAAATAAGATCCAAGAAAAGCCTAAAAAGTTAAAAAAGAAAGAAAAAAATCTAAGGGTTCAATAGGACCTAAGAGTAAGTATTCCTTTGTGAAAAGATGATATTTGTAATTATTATTTTTTACCAGCATTAGAGAAGTTAGAAGGAGAATACATGGACAGAGGGTGGGGACGGGGAACTGATTAGGTTGATATATAAGCAAAAAATTAAAGAATGAAAAAGATAATTGAATTGAGAGAAAAGGACAGAGAGAAGCCAAATGGGATAAATGATCTCACCTAAAGAGGCATAAAATACTCTTTACTATTATGATGGAGGTGAAGATGAGTATGACAACAGACAATGTTTAAATCTTACTCTCATTGTAATTGGCTCAGAGAAGGAATAACAACCATACTCATTTGCATATAGACTTTTATATTACCCTATACAGAACTAGGAGGAGAAAAAGACAAAGGGGAGTGGTAATAGAGGGAGGGGGAGATATAGGGTGGGTATTAAAAGCAAAACATCTGTGATGAGGAACATAGTGAAAGGAGGAAGAGCAAAATGAAAATAGGAAAATAGAAGGGAACACACAGTTGATATTCATAACTGTGAATATAAATGAGATAAACTCACTCAAAAACAGAAGAGGATGCCAGAGTGGATTAAAAACCAGAATCCTATGATAAGTTGTTTACAAGAAACACATTTTAGGAAGGAAGACACACATAGAGAAAAGGCTAGAACAGAATTTATTGTGCATCATCTGAAGTAAAAAGATCTCAGACAAAGATAAAGAAAAACATATGTGATTAAAAGAGAGGAAAGAAATTACATTTTGCTGAAAGTCACAATAGAGAATGATATAACATCAATATTAAACATATATGCACAGAATGTTATAGCTTCCAAAATTTTAAAGGAGAAATTAAATGAGCTTCAGGAGGAAATGGAGAATAAAACTATACTAGTGGAGGAACTCAAATTCTCCCTTTCATATCTTTAGTTCTAGATAAATCAAGTAAAAAAATTAAATAAGAGATAAGAAAAGGAAGTGAATGAAATTTTAGAAAACTTAGAACTAATAGATCTTTGGAAATGGAAGTAGAAATGAATACATCTTCTTTCCAGCAGTATTTGGCAGCTACACAAAAACTGATTATGTATTAGGGAGTAAAAACTTCATAACCAAATGCAGAGAAACAAAAATAATAAATGCATCATTTTCAGATCAAAACACAATAAAAATTATAATCAATGAGAATCCATTGAAAGACAAATAAAAACTTACTGGAAACTGAATACTCTAATGTTAAAAAGGGAGTGAATCAAAGAATGAATTATAGAAACAATCAATTATTTCATTAATGAGAACAATGAGAAGACAACATATCAAAATTTATGGGATAGAAACATTGTAATACCTAGGAAAAAAATTATCTCTAAACATTTACATCAATAAAATAGAGAAAAGGCAGATCAACGAACTAGTCATAGAACTCAAAAACAAAACTATAGAAGAACAAATTTAAAGTCTCAGTTAAAGACTATGTTGAAAAACCTAATGTGAAAGAAAAATGAATAAAATTGAAACTGAGAGAACCATTGAACTAATAAATGAGACTAGGAAGTAAGTTTTATAAAAAAGCAAATAAAATGGACAGAGCATTGACTAATTTGATTACAAAAGGGAATGAAGAAAATCAAATAATCAGTATAAAAAGTGAAAAGGGTAAACTCACCATGAATGAAGAGGAAATTAAGGCAATCATTAGGAGCTATTTTACCCAATTTAAAACCAATAAATCTGATGACCTAAGTGAAATGGATGAATATTTACAGAAATATAAATTGCCTAGATTAAAAAAAACTTGAAATATCAGAAACTGAATAGAACAATCCATCAATAAACTTCCTAAGAGAATGTGGCAAAATAGGGACATTAATGCATTGCTAGTGGAATTGTTAATTGATCCAATCATTCTGGATGCCAATTTGGAACTATGCCCAGAGGGCTTTAAAAGACTGCCTGCCTTTTGATCCAGTAACACCATTCCTGTGTTTATACCCTAAAGAGATAACAAGGAAAAAGACTTGCATAAAAATATTTATAGCTGTGCTCTTTGTGGTGGCAAAAAATTGGAAAATGAGGGGATGCCCTTTGATTGGGGAATGGCTAAATGAATTCTGGTATCTGTTGGAAATGGAATACTATTGTGCTAAAAGGAATAATGAATAGTAGGAATTCCATGTGAATTGGAACAACCTCCAAGAATTGATGCAGAGTGAAAAGAGCAGAACCAGGAGAATCTTATACACAGAGACTGTGGCATGACTTCTCTACTAGCAGTAATGTAATGATCCAAAACATTTCTGAGGGACTTATGAGGAAAAATGCTATCCATGTCCAGAGAAAGAACTGTGGGAGTAGAAATACAGAAGAAAAACAACTGCTTGATCACATGGATCAATGGGGATATGATTGGGGATATAGACTCTAAATGATCACCCTAGTGCAAATATCAATAATATAGAAATAGGTCTTGATCAATGACCCATGTAAAACTCAGTGGAATTGTGCATTGACTATGGAATGAGGTAGGAGGAAGGGAGAGAAATAAAATGAATCAGGAAACCATGGAAAATTTTTCTTAATTGATTAAATAAAATTTTAAAAAAGAAAAAAAAAAGAAAAAATCTTACACAAATATGGTACTGTTATCTAAGCCAGGAAAAAAAGCAGAGGAAAAAACTATAGGTCACTTTATTTTAAATAAAATACTAGTCAGGCCTAGAGATGGGAGGTCCTAGGTTCAAATCAGCCTCAGACACTTCCCAGCTGTGTGACCTTGGACAAGTCACTTGACCTCCATTGCCCACCCTTACCACTCTTCCACCTAAGAGCCAATACACGGAAGTTAAGGGTTTAAAGAAATAAATAAACAGATAAATAAATAAATGAATAAATCAACATCCCTTCAGTTTCCAATTCTTTGCTACTACAAAAAGAATTTCTATAAATATGTCTATATATAACATAAATATGAAATAAGTATAAATAAATATTTTTAATCCCTTTTCCTTATCTTTGAACTCTTTGAGTTGCAGATCTCATAAGTGTTTCTGGTTTAAAGGGTATGAAGAGTTTGATGGCACTTTTGGCATGATTTCAAATTGCTCTCCAGAATGGTTGTATCATATTCGCTGCTCCACTGACAGTATATTAATGTCCCAATTTTTCTATGTCTCCTCTAGCATTTATCATTATGTTTTTTCATTATAATAGCCAGTCTGATATATGTGTTGTGATACCTTAGAGATGTTTAAATTTGCATTTCTTAAGTTAATAGTGACTTGGAGCATTTTTTCATATGAAGAAAGATGTTTTAATTTCTTCATCTGAGAGTTGCATGTTCATGACCTTTGACTTTTTATCAGTTGGGAAATGACTTAGATTCTTGTAAACTTGACTCAGTTTTCAATGTATTTGAGAAAAGAAACTTTTGTCAGAGACACTAGCTATAATTTCCCCCCACAGTTTGTTGTTTTCCTTCTCTTGATTGCATTGGTTTTGTTTGTACAAACCTTTATAATTTAATAAAATCAAAATTATTCATTCACATCTTGCAAGGTTCTCAATCTCTTGTTGGGTCATAAATTCTTCCTTTCTCCATAGAAATATTCTACATTCTCCTAAATTGCTTATAATAAAGCTCTTTATGTTTAAATCATATAACTATTTTGATCTTATCTTGTATTGAGTATGAGATATTGATCTAAACCTAATTTTTTGCCATACTATTTTACAATTTTCCCAGAAGTTTTTGTCAAATAGTGAGTTATTATCCCAAAAGCTGGGATATTTGGGTTTATCAAACACTAGATTGCTGAGTTCATTTATCCCTAATCTATTCCACTGATGCAACCATCTATTTCTTAGCCAGTACCAGATTGTTTTGATGATTACTGCTTTATAGTACAATTTAAGATGTGGTACTACTCAACCACCATTATTTACATTTTTTCATTAGTTCCCTTGATATTCTTGACTTTTTATTCTTCCAAATGATTGAACTTATTGGGAATGCTTCTAACTTATCTCTATTGTTAATACTTACTGATGGTTTTATCATTTTAAGAAATAACCCATTTTTTCTTTCTAGTGTCTTTAATAAGAGAGGGTGTTATCATTTGTTGAAGGCTTTTTCTTAATTTATTGAGTTAATCATATGATTTCTGTTAGTTTTGTTCCTAATATTAAATTCCTAATGTTAAGCTAGCCCTGACTTCGTGGCATAAATCCATTCTGCTCATAGTGAATGATTCTTGTATTATATTTCTATAATATCCTTACTAGTATTTTATTTTCAACATACATTTTCCAAAATTATAAGATCCAAACTGTGTCCTCCCTTCTCTCCTCAGAGATGGTAAATAATTTGATTTGGGTCATACATACATGTATTATCATGAAAAACACACTTCCATATTAAAGGCCACTTTTCTTAACTTTTTTAAACTGGAAAGTCTTTATTACTACTGGAAGAGAGCAGAATTTTTAAGAATCCTCTTATAGTGGCTAATATGACAAAAAGGAAAATGATAAATGTTGGAGGGAATATGGAAAAAATTCAGATGCTAAAATCTCTTTGAGCTATGAATTGATATAACCATTCTGGAAAGCAATCTGGAACCATACCCAAAGGGTCATCAAATTGTACATACTCTTATTCAGTAATATATAACTTCTAGGTATCTAATCCAAGGAGATTTAAGATAGGGAAAAATAGCCTACCTTACATAAATATTAATAGCAGTTCTTTTTGTGGTGGCAAAGAAATGAAATTGAAGGGATGTCCATCAACAGGGGAATGACTGAACAAGTTGTGATAGTCTTGTTATTGAATATTTTGCCATAAAAAATTACAAATAATATTATCATATACAAACACAAAAAATAATAACCTGGAAAGACTTATAAATTGTAATGCAAAGTGAAATAAGTAAAGCAGGAGAATGTTACAGAGAATAACAATAATGTTTGATGATCAACTGTGAACGATTTAACTATTAGCAAAAAAGCAATGATTTAGGACAACACCAAGCGACCCATGACAAAAAAGGATATCTACCTCCACCAAAATATCAAACAGAATCATAATGCAGATTGAAGCACACCCATTCTTCACTCTATTTCCTTCATTAATTTTTCTCTGGTGTAAGTAATATGTGTCTTGTTTCACAAGATTGATATGGAAATATATATTACATGTACAACCTGTGTTATGTTACATGCCTTCTTGGAGAAGGCTGTGAGGGAGGTAGAAAACATATTTTGTAAAATATCAGAAATGGAATATTAAAAATTATATTGATATATAATCTGGAAAAATGGAAAATTTTAAAAGAAGCATGTCATAATGGATAGGGCCCTGGACTTAGATTCAGGAGGATCTATTTCAAATCTCTCTTCAGATGCTTACTAGATGTGTGGTCCTGGGCCAGTGTTTTAACTCACTTTATCTCAGTTCTTCATCTTTATCTGTAAAATATGGTGGCCCATAAATCTTTGATTATATGTGTTTGTGACTGATAATAGTTAAAGAAGATATCTAAGGGGCAGCTGGGTAGCTCAGAGGATTGAGAGCCAGGCCTAGGTTCAAATCTGGCCTCAGACACTTCCCAGCTGTGTGATCCTGGGCAAGTCACTTGACCCCCATTGCCTACCCTTACCACTCTTCTGCCTTGGAGCCAATACACAGTATTGACTCCAAGATGGAAGGTAAGGGTTTAAAAAAATTAAAAGAAAGAAGACATCTAAACAGATGATTGTTAATTTGGACAAAAATAATACAGAAAATGTTTTGTTTTGTGCCAAATCAATCTATAAGAAAATAAAATAAGGTAATATTTTAAACAAGGACAACATTTTCTCACATTTTGACCTTGGAAGTGTCTGCTCAGTATTCACTGGCTAGCATTGAAAGTATGGTAATGGGGAATAGGGAGAATCAGGCTGAAGTCTCTGGACAATTGTTAGTGTTCCAATGCTCACCCACACTCCCACCTTTTACAGTAAACAAAAGTTCTTCCTCCAAACTACACTTAACTTAATTCGTATCCCATGGTGACAGAGGGAGCCTAACTAATGAGAATGAATTTTTTTTCTGAGTAAATATGTTGGAACATCTTTCATCTGACATAGTCAAAATACTTTCAGCTACATGATCTCTGAAAACAGTCACTGATAATTTGGAGAATTCATTTCAAACACTGGTTTCAATTTCTTCCCCTACCAAATGTTTACAAGATCCTCACAAGTACTTCTCCCTCAGCTAAGTATATTTTCCACTGGGTAGTGTAGAGTGAATATGCAGAGTACTTAATGATATATGATGTACTTGTTAACATCTTGTAAATATTTAATAAAGGAGAGTGTGGACATCACTGGTTAAAATAAGGTTCCCCAAATTACCTACTATTTTTGCTTAATTCATTTGGCCAAGTAAAGCCCCACTTTCTCATCCTTTCCTTTATTTTTCACTAGTAGCAATGTTAACAAGCTTCAAAATCAGTAAAAGGCAGGTATCAAGAATAGAATTAGCATCAGCTCAAGTACCTCCTGCTACATGAAGCTTTTATTGATCTCTCCAGCTACCAAAACCTTAGCCTTCCCACTCAAAAAATGCATATTCATTTGTATTTGCTTTGTATATAGTCATATGTCTTTGAATTGTGCCTCAGAGACTATAAGTTCCTTGAGATCTGGGAATGTTTTACTTTGTTCTTTTTATTTCTGGTTACTAGCACTGTGCTTAGCCCACACTATATGTTTTAAAATGCCAGTCACATATTTTATTTGTAGAAAGGAAGAAATAGCCTGACTAACATCCACTGGTGATAACAGCTCCCTAAAAATATTTTCTCCCACTAAATTGCACAATAGCTCACATTAGTACTATTAAGGTTAAAAAAAACATTCTTCACAAGAACCCTCTAAGGCAGGTGGTATAAATATTAATATTAATATTAATATGTTACAGATAAAGAAAATGAGGAAACTGAAACTGAGTCATTAAGTCATAAAACTATGGCAAATTTATGTGTCTTTGAGACCCATTCTATTTCATCTGGGCATTTTTATTACATATCTGCATAAGGTGTATCTTCTTTATAAAATGGTCAACTTTCAGAAAATTACTTAGAATTTTCAGTAAATTTTCTCAAAGGTTACCCCAGAATGAAAATAGCCATAATACCTTGATTTTTATATAGAATTTCAGTTACATGTACATTCATAATATATTAATTATATTATTTTATCTTTCCACATCTAATATTCTACTCAAATGCCTCATGGTGGGGTAGAGGCTATCTTAAATTCTTATAGGTTTTCCCGAAGTGGAAATTCTTCCATGACTCACGAGCTGAGAAGATCCTAAATGCAGGTTCAAGTACTTCTTTCTTTTATGAATAGGTCACTTAGATTGGAGAAGTTCATCATTGATGGAGTGATACCATTTTGGGTCACGATTAAGAAGTTGGAAAGGAATTGAAATTCTTATCTATGAAAGAAACCCCATACACTAACAATATCATGGATCATTCAATTGAATTATATAAACATCTTCATAATTTTCTGTGTTTTGCATTTCATTACCATTTTTCAATTAAGGAATTTCAATTAAGGAAACAGCTTCAGAAGGACTAGGTACACCAGAATGATAGTTAGAGACAGAAGCAGGAGGAAAGCCCAGGTGTCATGACCACTGTATACTCTCCTGTCCAGGACCACTACCAGATAAATTTACTTTAACCTCAAATATATTATTTAATTGCAAGAAAAGAATCCATAAAACCAGTGATGATTACTGTTGGCATATAAGACATATGTGCTAATGTGAAAATAATAATAATAATAATAATATACTTTTTGATCAACCTATATTTAATGGTACTTTTTGCATAATGATGTTACCTCTTTGTATTTATCAACCAGTCTGACAGCTGAGATTTGTTATAGTTAAAATCCATTAGGAATCAAAGGCATAGCATTTTCCATGGAGAGCTTCCATCTAGCCCTTAATTAGTGACTTTGTCATATTGTTTTCTAATTGTCTAATGTTTGTTAGTTTTGTCTCCCCAGCTAGATTATAAATTCTTTGAGGAGAAGGCTCTCCAAGGATTGTTGTCTGTTCCTTCCTGGACTCCCACAAGGCTTAAGCATAGAGTAAAGGGCACTTAATAAACATAAAACACTTGGTGATTGATTGAATTCTCAGCCTGGTATGGCTCAGCAGATCTCCAGGAAAATGAGATGCCATATCCATCTTTGGAAAACTTCCCCAATGAGGTGGCATTCAAGTCTGATTGCTTGTAATGCATTTCTTTGGCTAAAGCAGTTTCTTACTTTTGTATTTTCATGAAAATGATAGCTATGTCTTTGAGAACTAATGGGAATTGATTGTGTTTATCATAATCTTAAGAATGGAAAACCTTAAACATAAAATTTGGGTGGCAATATGGAGGAGGTATATGTAGTCAAGATTTCATGGGATAGAGAAAATATTTTATATTTAATTTAGTAAGCCTGATTTTTGGACCAAAGATAGATGTAGATCAGCAAAATTTAGAAAAACAAGAAAACTTCTATCACCAGAAAGCTAACAATTTACATTCAGAGTTTTCTTTCCTAAATGGGATCTTGCTTCCTAGCATGATTAAGATCATATATATATATATATATATATATATATATATATATATA
>NC_058133.1:416100702-416201803 GCF_016433145.1 Gracilinanus agilis | reverse complement strand
TGGTTCAACATTAGGAAAACCATCCACATAAATGACCATATCAACAGTCTAACAAACAAAAATCACATGATTATCTCAATAGATGCTGAAAAAGCCTTTGACAAAATACAGCATCCATTCCTATTGAAAACACTGAAAAGTATAGGAATAGAAGGACCTTTCCTAAAAATAATAAACAGTATATACCTAAAACCATCAACAAACATCATATGCAATGGGGATAAATTAGAAGCCTTCCCAATAAGATCAGGAGTAAAACAAGGATGCCCATTATCACCTCTATTATTCAACATAGTACTAGAAACACTAGCAGTTGCAATTAGAGAAGAAAAAGAAATTGAAGGTATCAAAGTGGGCAAGGAGGAAACTAAGCTATCACTCTTTGCAGATGATATGATGGTCTACTTAAAAAGTCCTAGAGAATCAACTAAGAAGCTTGTAGAAATAATCAACAACTTTAGCAAAGTTGCAGGATAGAAAATAAATGCACATAAATCATCAGCATTTCTATACATCTCCAACACACTAGAGCAGCAAAAAGTAGAAAGAGAAACACCATTTAAAATCACCCTAGACAATATAAAATACTTAGGAATCTACCTACCAAAACAAACACAGCAATTATATGAAAACAACTACAAAACACTTTCCAAACAAATAAAACTGGATTTAAACAATTGGAAAGCCATTGATTGCTCATGGGTAGGTCGAGCTAAAAATAAATATGACAATTCTACCCAAATTAATTTACCTATTTAGCGCCATACCTATCAAGCTACCAAAAAACTTCTTTACTGAATTAGAAAAAACTATAACAAATTTCATTTGGAATAACAAAATATCAAGAATATCAAGGGAAATAATGAAAAAAAATGTGAAGGAAGGGGGCCTAGCAGTACCAGACATTAAACTGTACTATAAAGCAGCAGACATCAAAACAATATGGTACTGGCTAAGAAACAGAGAGGAGGATCAATGGAATAGACTTGTGATAAATGACATCAGCAAGACAGTGTATGATAAACCCAAAGAGCCCAACTTTTGGGACATGAATCCACTATTTGACAAAAACTGCTGGGAAATTTGGAAAACAATTTGGGAGAGATTAGGTCTAGATCAACATCTCACACCCTATACCAAGATAAATTCAGAATGGGTGAACGACTTGAATATAAAGAGGGAAACTATAAACAAGTTAAGTGAATACAGAATAGTATACTTGTCAGATCTATGGGAAAGGAAAGACTTTAAAACCAAGCAAGAGTTAGAGAAAATTACAAAATGTAAATTAAATGGTTTTGATTATATTAAACTAAAAAGTTTTGTACAAACAAAAACAATGTAGTCAAAATCAGAAGGGAAACAACAAATTGGGAAAAATCTTTATAATGAAAAACTCTGACGGGGGTCTAATTACTCAAATATACAAGGAGTTAAAGCAATTGTATAAAAAATCAAGCCATTCCCCAATTGATAAATGGGCAAGAGACATGAATAGGCAATTTTCAGGTAAAGAAATCAAAAGTATCAATAAGCACATGAGAAAGTGTTCCAAATCTCTAATAATTAGAGAAATGCAAATCAAAACAACTCTGAGGTATCACCTCACACCTAGCAGATTGACTAAAAGGAAAGAAGGGGAGAGTAATGAATGTTGGAGGGGATGTGGCAAAATTGGGACATTAATGCATTGCTGGTGGAGCTGTCAACTGATCCAGCCATTCTGGATGGCAATTTGGAACCATGCTCAAAGGGCTATAAAAGAATGCCTGCCCTTTGATCCAGCCATACCATTGCTGGGTTTGTACCCCAAAGACATCATAGATAAACAGACTTGTACGAAAATATTTATAGCTGAGCTTTTTGTGGTGGCAACAAATTGGAAAAGGAGGGTATGTCCTTCAATTGGGGAATGGCTGAACAAACTGTGGTATATGCGGGTGATGGAATACTATTGTGCTAAAAGGAATAATAAACTGGAGGAGTTCCAGGCGAACTGGAGAGACCTCCGGGAACTGATGCATAGCGAAAGGAGCAGAGCCAGAAGAACATTGTACACAGAGACTGATATACTGTGGTAAAATTGAATGTAATGGACCTCTGTACCAGCAGCAATACAATGACCCAGGACAATTCTGAGGGATTTATGGTAAAGATGCTACCCACATTCAGAGGAAGGACTGCAGGAGAGGAAACATATAAGAAAAACAACTGCTTGAACGCATGGGTCGAGGTGGATGTGATTGAGGGTGTGGACTTGAAACTACCACACCAATGCAACTACCAACAATTTGGAAATTGGTCTTGATCAAGGACACATGAGAAAACTAGTGGAAATTCGCATTGGCCATGGGTGGGGGGAGTGCGGGGGGGGGGTGAAAGGGATAAGAGGAGCATGAATCAGTTAAGCATGTTAAAAATGTATATTAATAAATATTAAAAAAAAAGAATGTTGGAGGGGATGTGGCAAATTTGGGGTATTAATCCACTGCTGGTGGAGTTGTGAATTGATCCAACCACTCTGGATGACCATTTGGAACTATGTCCACAGAGCACTAAAAGATTTCCTGGCCTTTGATCTAGCCATAGCACTGCTGCATTTGTAACCCAAAGAGATCATATGGAAAAAAAACAAATGTACAAAAATATTTATAGCTGCTCTCTTTGTGGTGGCAAAAAACTGGAAAATGAGGGTGTGCCTATCAATTGGGGACTGGCTGAACAAATTGTGGTATATGCTGGTGATGGAATACTATTGTGCTCAATGGGATAATAAACTGAAGGAATTCCATGTAAACTTGAAGGACCTCCAGGATTTGATGCAGAGTGAAAGGAGCAGAACCAGAAGAACATTGCACACAGAGACGGATAGACTGTGGTAAAATCAAATGTAATGGACTTCTGTACTTGCAGCAATGCAATGACCCAAGATATTTCTGAGGAATTTATGGAAAGGAACACTACCCACATTCAGAGGAAGAACTACAGGAGTAGAAACACAGAAGAAAAATAATTGCTTGGACACTTGGTTTGATGAGGACATGATTGGGGATGTAGACCTGAAAAGACCACACCCATGTAACTATCAATAATGTGTAAATAAGTCTTTACTGACCACACATAATAAAACCAGTTGAAATGTGAATTAGCTACAGTGGAGTGGGGTGGAGGTTGAGGGGGTGAAGGGGAAAGTAAAAACATGAGTTAAGCAACCATGGAAAATTTTTCTAAAAATAAAAAAAAATCATTTAAAAAAATCACCTTGAGAGCTGAATAAAGGCAGAAACTTTCTCAGACTTCATTCCTGCTTTCCTTCCCCTACCTGACATTTCTCTAAGCAGCTGTTAGGGCTCCCTTAATCCTTTTACCTTGACAATCTAACCTGAGAAGACAATAAACCCCTTTTTGTGTTTAAAACAGACCTTTTAGTTACTTTGTGAGTTAATTAGTAAGAAAGGGAAGAAGAGGAATAGAATCAACATAATCTGGGCTTGAGGGTAGCCAGGGTATCCATCTTCAAGGAGGTATAACTTCAAAACAAGTTCCTTCCTGTGAAATTAACTAAAGCCTGTAGTTAATTTCAATTAGTCTATTTCCCTTCAGTGTTAGTCTTTAGTCTAAGGCCTAGTCTGTATGCCCTGCTGCTGTTTGCCTGTTTAGATTAGTTCATTCTCTCCCTGGCAATCCTTGTTACCTCAGTGTTATAGTCCCTGACTTCAGACATTCCCTTATTTTCTCCTAGTACCTAAACTTATTACGATTAAAAATAATAAAGGCTGATATAAATATAGAAATTAGTATTTTAATTAAAGCCATGCTGATAGAGATAAATCATTAGACCACGCACTTATAGGAATTCAAAATTGCCGCTTCAGCCATAATTACCTCCCCTCTCATCCTGCACCCAGTAGCTAAAGAGGAAGTTCAAAATCGCTACAGGAGTTTATATCCCTTCTCTTACATCATCCCACTTCCTGTCTACCATGAGGAATCATGGGAAATGTAGTTTCAAAGTCTTCCACATGTCCATAGTAAATATATACTTTTAGATGGCATTTCCCAAATTTCACTTTTACAATTCCCCCTGAGGTCCGGCAAAAAAAAAAAAAAGTTAGCCCTTTTTCTTCGCTGGACCTGTAAAAATAGACAACTTCAAAAAATTTAGGTATTTAGGGGATAAAAGAAATGGATAAACAAATGGATAAAACTAGCCGCATTGACAAAAAAACAATTTGGGGGCAGTCCCCTATTGGTATAAGTGTACAATTAGAACAAATTGCATTCAACTCAATTTCTACTCCCCATATTTCAATCAACTGCACCCCAAAGTTCAAATTTGGTCTTCATGGTACAGTGAAGGCTTTTCAGACATCTTCATGGTGTCTTCACCAAACAGGTTCGTCATCTGGATTCTGGGGAGATGGCAAGATCCTTATCCTGAAATTATTCTCAAAAGAATTTGAACTTTACATTATAGATTACAAAACATACATTTTCTTCTAAGATTTATACAATTCCCCCTGAAATTACTCCTAAAAGAGCTAAGTATACATATATTTTTACATTATCGAATTTTAAAAAACTTAACACACATCCCATCCCCCTGAGGGAAAGTCTAAACACCTTTTGTTTTTTTAAAAGTGTACCTCAGGTCAGCTAAGGATGAGTGGCTGAGTCTCGAGGGTAATATGAAATCAATTGGCAAAAAAATAAAAAGAATAAAATTCAAGAAAAAAGAAGAAAAAATTAACTTGTGAATGAAATGTAAAATGTGCAAAAATGTAGGGAAAATAAACTTAGACCTTTGAATGAAGGCCTAATTAAAGTGAATTCAGCAGTTTGCAATTACCCATTCAGGGCCAGGACTAAAGGAAATGTCTCTCTCTGATCTGATTTACCATCAGCTTTTTAGGGAAGTGAGCCAAATAAATAACCAATCTTAGGTGCTTTCTAGGAATCTAAGTTGAGGGGACCCATGTCCTTCAAAGTTTTAGAAAAGACTGGGACTCCAGGACTCAAACCCCAATTTCCAAGCCCTAAAGTATTGGCATAGAACTCCTGCAATCCATGCAGATTTTTAGTCAAGTGACCATGTGCTTTCTTAGCACTATTTAACGGCTTTTATATTCCCTTCTGGAATCAGAGAGGCATTTAATCATAATCCCATAGTCTCAAGGCCCTCCAGGTGTTTGCATTAAGCTTATAAAAAAAAAGATAAATAATGATTATATATGTACTTTCAGTACAAGATGAGAAAAAGGAAAAATCAATTGCTCTAATTAAAAAAAATGTTTTAAAAATCAAATATATACATATAGCTTAGAATTAGAAGGGTTTTGTTACCCAAAAATGAGATTTTCTGTGAGAGAAAATGGATCTTACAAATAGCAAATTCACAATGCACATTTAAATAGAGTACCATATTTCTAATAACACATTTTAAAACAATAAACAATGATGTTTAAAAATCATTTACTTGTTACAACTTGTAAACCTTGGCTAAGAGTTTCCCAACAAATTCTGTTATTGCTTCCATAGCAAAATCTGATATTTAAAAAAAGAAACCTTCTGGTCTAAATTATCCTCAGATAAGAATATACAGGAGCTCCTTGGCTTCCTGTTTTAAAAAATCCTGGGTAGGAAATGCTTCTACCCATTTAAGGCAATAATGTCTCTTATAATAAAATATATAAAAGCTTTATCCTTTAAGACAACAATTCTTAAGGATTTAAAGTAAGACCTCTTGTAAAATTGTAAGGTAATACTCAAAGCATGGAACCTTTCAAGATTCTTTGCAATTACCAAGACAGAATAAATTTTAAAAGACATGTGCTCTATAAATCCAGTAGTATCAGATCAACAAGCTGGTCAAAACCTCTTACCAATTCTAATAGATTTTTCTCATTATTTGGGAGTTACAATGAAATCATAAACAGAATTAATCTAGCAGCCACAAACTACATTAACTTAAATGATTCAGTGCAACAGGAAAATCAACGAAATAAGCAAGATTAATTTACAAAACTAATTAGCAAAATACAGTAAGATACAAAGTCTCTTTAAAAGTCATTCAGTTCTGAAAGGTTTTTTTTAATCATTCTTTTCTCAAAGTTCTGAGCAGGTATGGGGTGAAATTTCTTCCCCTAAGTTCAGTTTTTTTAATAATCGCAAAAGTTTGAATAGCCCAAGCACCCGAGAGGTTCAGACACTAGGTCCACGTGGGCTCGGGGTTAGAGAAAAGCTTAGGTCAGTTTTGTAGAAAATCCCACATGTAGAGCTTGTGTGGGTGGGGGTTGCCTAAATTAGGTCTTTAGAGAAACACGTGGAGGGCTAAAATGCAGGCCATTACCAAGGGAGGGTAGTGGAACTATATTACCCAAGCCTAAGCAGTAGAGGCAGAAGTCTCCAAAAATCTCCGCAAAATCAGCAGCCGGGGGGGCATAGCTGTTGGGGCTTGGGGTTCTGGGCTCAGAAGAGGACTAGCAGCACCAGCAAGTCTCTGATGAGTCAGCAAAAGTGGCGGAAATCATAGGCACTGGAACGCTGGCAGGCTTGTAGTCAGGAGATCAGCTGTGAGATGAAACTGGCTAGGCTCTCTGGCGTTTTTGCTTCTGCAAGGGCCACCAGGCCCGGGGTATTGAGCCAAATAATTCACAGCCCAGCAGCCATTAAAGCAATTGTCTCTCTTCCCCGTAAAACAGCCTCTAGGCTGGGGAAAATTAGGAAAGGACTGGGCGAGAAAAAAGATTGCTTCTGAGACTCTGGGTCCCAGAGCCGCATGGCTTCCTCTTAGACTATCTAGAAAATTGAGAATTCTTAATCCAAACTTCGTAAGGTTGCCATAATTATTACAATTAAAAATAATAAAGGCTGATATAAATATAGAAATTAGTATTTTAATTAAAGTCATGCGGATAGAGATAAATCATTAGACAATACGCTTGTAAGAATTCAAAATTGCCTCTTCAGCCATAATTACCTCCCCTCTCATCCTGCGCCCAGTAGCTAAAGAGGAAGTTCAAAATCACTACAGGAGTTTATATCCCTTCTCTTACATCATCCCACTTCCTGTCTACCATGAGGAATCATGGGAAATGTAGTTTCAAAGTCTCCCACATGTCCATAGTAAATATATATATATATGCTTTTAGATGGCATTTCCCAAATTTCACTTTTACAATTGCCATCTTTCATCATTGAACCTTCCTTATGCACTATATTGCCTTAACTTCCCTATTACCTAGTATATTCACTTGAATACCTTCAGCCTTGGATTCCTTGCTTTGTCTTGTTCCCTGATCCTACCAGCTATTATCCCTAGCTTCAGCCTCATATTATATCCTGCATCTCCCTATTACATCCTACCTAATTCCCATATTACCTCCCTTCCAAATCCCCTATATCAGATTGTACATTGAAAATCTAACAATGTATTCACATTTTAAAAATTATCCTTTCTAATAGTATCTGCTTTTGAGAAATTTTTCTAATTACTTCTGAAGATTTCTGCCATAAAGGAAAAATGATCAATTTGCTTCATCATGCATGAACAATTTATTTAACTAATGCATTATTCTAATCCAATAATCCGAAATTCTTAAGAAATCATTTTCGTTTGAGGAAAGGAGTGGGAGAGATAATCTCTAGTGTCTTATTATCACAAATTAAGACATATTGTGATAAATCCTCAATCCCTGAGTGAACCACATAACCCCTTTGAATAATAATTCATCCCCATACTCCATAGTATGTGTAGTGGATTTCCTAAGGATTGTACCAATAAGATCATACATTTAAATCTAAAAGAGAACGTATTTGTCATAATGTCCAAACCTCTCCTTTGTGCTAAATAGAAATCATTAGTTTCTAAGCCTATCCAAATTCCAAATTTTCTGATTTCTCTGAAGTTCACCATTATCTTTCCAGCCACCCAAGTTCACAGGCATAGAGTCATTTGACTTTTCCTCACCCTCGCTAGCCCAATACCTAATCAATTATCAAGGAAATGTTGAGTCTTCCTTCTTCCTTCTAATTGCAAATCAAATTAGCTGCCGTATCCAATTGTTTTTATTTATAAAACATTTGTCCCATATCTACTCTTTATTACCTCATCTACATTCTGACTGTAATCATTTGTACTAGGATCATGGCAATAGGCAAGTAGTCCCTTTGCCTCCAGTAATCTCTTTCTCTAATTCATCCTTCACATAGTCAAAATAAATTTTTTCCAAGACACAGGTCTTATTATATCATTTTGTTCAAGAATCTAAGTAGATTCCTATTGACTCTGAAAGGAAACACTAGCTTTTAATTTTGAACTTTAAACCCCTACACATTATGTCCTTTATGTACTACATTTAAGAGCCAGTAATCTTTCTGCTATATTAAATTGTCTCCATAGACGTGGTCCAGCATCCTCAAACTTGGGGATCCAGAAGGGCTCGCTGAATTATTTCCTGTCAAATCCTGCCACAAGGTCCAGAAGCAGTTGTATTTGACCATATCCCTTTACCTTTGATGGAGCTTACAAAAGTGTTCCAGGATAAGGCACGGGGAAAGGGAAGAAGGGGAAGGAGGAAATAGGCATAAAAATATCCTTGAGCTACAGAAGTAACTACTTCCTTTTGTCTATTCAGATGCTATTTTTGTGAGGTGGTGATGGGTGTCCCAGAAGGCTTTCAACTTTGTTGGGTGGCACTCCAAAAAGTCTGCTTTAATCCAGATACTTAAATTCTAATCATTTACAGTGCTTGAACAATTTACACTGAGCCCCAAATGCCAAGAGCAACTTCATCTGCTGTGTTAGAGTATTTGGTACTCTTTGTACTATCAGGGGCTAGAACATCTGTTTTGAACCATCATTTCGATTTCCATGTAGTAGTAAATGCACCTCACAATGTAATTAGTTCTTCAGAGGCCTATGACACAATCATGCAACTTCTAAGGTTTCTGGAGTCTCTTTCAGGGTGTCTTGGAATAACACTAATGACTTGGTATTTGGATAGGAAGAGGCCAGAAGTGTTATAATAAATACTCATTGGCTAGAGTACCACACTGACAAGATTTTTTGATCCTTGATACTCTGAAAGACTTAAAGACTAAAAAAGCAATCAGTTTCTTCAGTTCTAGGCATTTCAAAGGCAAAATAGTTCCAACAATATTCGACAAATGCTAATACTTTCTTCCTCCTAGGACTTTAAAAATATTTTACTTGACTTTCATATACTTTCAAAAGCTGTGTACATGTTTGAAAGTATGACAGATAGTTTTTACCAATGGATGTTTTACCAAAAAGGAAGTGGGGTGCCTTAATTGGAACTTGGTTCACAATAGCCATGCATTCAGAGGGAGTCAATCCTACATATAAAATGGCATTAAAAGTGATAGACCAAACAACAGTATCTGTCTGCTTTTTCTCAGATGAAGAATTGGGGCAAGAGACAAATGTTCATTTATCTTGTAATTCAAATGTAAGGCTTCAACATTCTTGGAAGGGTCAGAGGCACAAGGATGTTATGAACAATCAAGATGAATTGGGTAAAAACGAGAGCATGGAGAGAATGAATATATGACATATTTCACAATCCTCCAACTGCTTTCACAAACTAGATTTTCATAAGGTGACAATACTGTGAAAATGATCTCTTAACAGGTCATATTTATTCATTAAGGACTTAGAGATGAAGGAAGGTGGCTCATAAATAAAATTAAAAGGCTACATTAGCTCTTATTCTCCAAATATTGTAAATCAGTTGTGTAAATATTCACTTGACTGGGGTTGTGAAAAAAAATGCCTGGCAAGTATTATATAATCATTGCTTTGATTTTGTGAATCCCAGAGAAGTGTGGGCTCTCCCAGAAAATAAAAACAAACCAAAGAACAGAAATACCTTGGGTGTATGTATGATTGTTACTAATACATTTACAAAGTGTATAAAATAGCTTCATCCTTGCAAAATTTCTTTGATGTTGGGATTCCAGATGAAAGGAAGTATGGCACAGTGAATACAAAGCTGACCTTTATGTCAGAAAGACCTGAGTTCAAGGCCTGCTGATAATATTTACTAATTAGGTGAGCATGAAAGAGTCACTTAACCCCCAATGCCAGATAACTCTCTAAGAGTATTAATTAGTTGATTTATATTTGTAAAATAAATTTTCATTTTAGCATCAGAAATGAATCTAATGACCTTTTCTCAATCCCTATCTTGTTTTGACCTTACTTCAGCCTTTGATGATATTAATTGCTGTCACCTCTCTGATAATCCATACCCTCTAAGTTTTCGTGATACCTTTCTGTCATCATTCTCCTACTACTTGTCTGATCACTCCTTTGCTTAAGCCTTTGTGGGATTTAAAACCATTGCTATGCTCATTAACCATAGTAGTGCTCCATTGTTCTATTATGGGTCCATTTCTTTACTCCTCCTATATTATTTCACTTGGTGATCCTGCAAACTTCTATCATTTCAATTATCTCTATGTTGATGATCCCAAGATCTACTCATTGAATCTTAAATTCTTTCTTGACCTACATTCTCACATCTTCAAATGCCTGTTGGATTTCTCAAACTAGTAGTCCTGAAGACATATTAAACTTAAATATTATATTGCTCTCCCTTCAAAAAATTTCTCCTCTCTTCTTAATATCTCTGTCATTATAGAAGACACTATGCTTCCATTCACCCTAACAACCTATATGTCATCTTCAACTTCTCAACCACTATTTTTAGTCATTTAATAAGTTATGTTATTATTACTATCGTAACAACTCTCACATTCAGGTATTTCTCACATATCACAGGGAATAGGGGTGTGATGTCCCTAGGATCTGAAAAATCTGTGTAAATTTTTTTGACTTTTATGTTCTTTTCTCAAACTTTAACTTTTTACTTATTTCAAATTTTAAAAAGAAATTATTTATATTTATGGTATTAAAAGATAAAATATATTGATATTATACAATACTATCAATATATTTTATGCATGTTTGAGTTTCTAAACTTTTCTTACATCATCTTTTGGCCTTTGTGTGTTGTTTGCATCCTCTGAAAAACTCCCCCCAAATTCCCATTTAATTTCTTATACCAATCCATGATATATTGAAACCATGATGAGGAAAGTCACTATTTCGAAGGGATATCTGCACGTTTCCTGCTCTCCTTCAATGTAGCCATTAGCCTGGTCTAGGCTTTCATAAGTTCATGTTTGGACTATTGAAAAAGTCTGCTGGCTAGTTTTTCTGACTCAACTATCCCTTTGCTTCAATCCATCCATATATTAGTAAAATGCACCTTCTTAAAGGCAGGCCTGACCCCATCTGTTGTGCCCTTTCAATTCAGTAAACTCCAATACTTGCCTATCAGTATCAAGGTTAAATATAAAAACCTCTATGTGACTTTCAAAGCCCTTTATAATCTGACTTCCTTATTTTTAAAAAAATCTACTTATTGTTTTTTATGTTAAGCTTTCGAAGGAACTCTTTGCTTCCCCTTTCCCCACTTACAGAAGACATAATTTGACCAAAAAAAATCATGGAATCATGGGATCATGGCTATAGACAAACAGAATTCATTCTTCAAATAATATTTAATTTGATGTGTATAATGTTGTCTTAGTTGTGCTCTTTTAACTCTTCATCGTTTAAAGTGATTATTTCTGTATTTTTAAAAATCAACTCACCTGGCATTTCTTAATTTAATATATTCAGTATTATCCATTTATATCTCATAATGCTTTCTATCTCTTGTTTATTTATAAATTATTCCCTTAAACATAAATCTTTTTTTATTTTGAATATTTTCCCATAGTTACATGTTTCATGTTCTTTCCCTCTCCCCCAGACCCTCTTAACACCCTTAGGCAATGCACAATTCCACTGGGTTTTATATGCATCATTGATTAAGACCTAATTCCATATTATTGATAGTTGGACTAGAGTTATTGTTTAGTGTCTACATCCCCAATAATATCCCCATCAGTCCATGTGTTCAAGCAGTTGTTTTTCTTCTGTGTTTTTCCTCCCACAGTTCTTCCTCTGAATGTGGCTAGTTTTCTTTCTCATCAGTCCCTCAGCATTGCTCTGGATCCTTACATTGCTGCTAGTAGAGAGGTCCGTTATGTTCGATTGTACCACAGTGTATCAGTTTCTGTGTACAATGTTCTCCTGGATCTGCTCCTTTCACTCTGCATCAATTCCTGGAGGTCATTCCAGTTCACATGGAATTCTTCCAGTTCTTTATTTCTTTGAGCACAATAGTGTTCCATTACCAACAGATATCACAATTTGTTCAGCCATTCCCCAATTGAAATATTTCCTTATTTTCCAATTTTTTGCCACCACAAAGAGCAAGGCTATAAATGTTTTTGTACAAGACTTTTTCCTTATTATCTCTTTGGGGCATAAATCAAGCAGTGCTATGACAGGACCAAAAGGCAGATAGTCTTTTATAGCCCTTTGAGCATAGTTCCAAATTGCCATCCTGAATGGTTGGTTCAGTTCACAACACCACCAGCAATGCATTAATGACCCAATTTTGGCATATACCCTCCAATATTCATTACTCTCCTCTGTTGTCATTTTAGCCAATCTGCTAGATTTTGCTCCAGCCATTGACCTTAAACATGTGTATGTCCATCTGTCTCATGTGTGTTTCTTGTAGACAACATGTGGTAGGATTTTGGTTTATAATTCACTCTGCTATTTGTTTCTGTTTTATGGGTGAGTTGATCCCATTCACATTCAGAGTTATAATTACCAGCTGTGTATTCCCCAGCATTTTGGTATCCTCTTCTAGTTCCACTCCTCTTCTTACCCTATTTCCTTTTAAAGCTGTGGTTTGTTTTAAATCAGTACCCCTTATCCCCTCCCTTGGTTTACTTCTCTTTTCACCCCTCACTTTTTGTTCCCCTCTTATTATTTTAAGATATAATGAATTCCCTCTCCTGTCTCTTCCCCTCCCTTTATGAACTCCACACCCCACTTCCACATTGGTTTATCCCTTCCGACTTTATCCATAGGGTTAGATAGAATTTGATATCCCAATGGATCTAGCTACTTTTCCCTCTCATGATTAATTCCTCTGAGAGTAAGGTTTAAGTACTTCCTTTTAGCAATCTCTTCTCTCCTTCTTATAATAGTATTCATCCCCTTACCTTCCCATGCCCTCTTTGTGTGCTATAGATTATCCTATTTTTCTTATTTCTTCAAGTTTCTCTTGGTGCCATTTTCTATCCCCACCCCACTTTTCTCCCCATATCATTTTAGACCATTTAGTACTTCAACCTATCCCTATGAATAATTCTTCTAATTACTATAATAGTGAATACAGTTTTTGAAAAGTACACATAACATTTCTCCATATAGGAATACAAATAATATGATCTTATTGAAGCCCTTAAAGAGGCAAATTTAAAAATAAGAGTTTTCTTTCTTTCCCCTCTGTTTCTTATTTACCTTTTCATATTTCTCTTGGTTTTAGTGGTTGGATATCAAACTTTCCATTTAGTCCCAGTCTTTTCTGTGAAAATACTTGGAAATATGTCTTGTTGAATGGCCATACTTTCTCCTGGATGTATATAGTCAGTTTTGATGAGTAGGTGATCCTTGCTTGTAGACCCAATTCTCTTACCTTTCTGAATATCATGTTCCAAGCCTTGTGGTCTTGTAGTGTGGAAGTTGCCAGATCCTGTATAATCCTGATTGGTGTTCCTTGATATCTGAATTGTCTCTTTCTGGCTTCTTGTAATATTTTCTCCTTTACTTGGAAGCTTTTGAATTTGGCTATTATATTCCTGGGGGTTGTCTTCTGAGGATTTAGTGTAGAGGATGTTCTATGGGGTACTTCAATGTCTATTTTGCCCTCTTGTTCAAGGACATCAGGGCAGTTTTCTTGGATGATTTCTTGTAGTATGCTATCTAGATTTCTATTTGTCTCTGATTTTTCCAGAAGACCAATAATTCTCAAGTTGTCTCTTCTAGACCTGTTTTCTTGATCTGTCATCTTCTCATTGTCATATTTCATGTTTCCTTCTATTTTGTCAATGTTTTGATTTGCTTTATTAATTCTTGCTGTCTTGTGAGATCATTGGCTTCTACGTGCCCAATTCTAGCCTTCAAAGACTGGTTTTCTGCTAAAATCCTTTGGTTTTCTTTTTCAATCTGGTCTATCTGGCTCTTCATGGCTTCCAGTTGGTCATTTATGGTCTTCAATTTCCTTATCATTTCATTTGATTCCTGAGCCTCAATTTCCAATTGCAAAATTCTGCCTTTTAAACTGTTATTTTTTTTCCAGATCTCTTCCATCTTTCTCATGATCTCAGATTTAAATTCATCAAGAGATTGTGACCAATTTTCATTTTTTGGGAGGGTTTGGAAATCTTTAATTCTTTGTCCTCCTCTGTTTTATGTTTTTTTTTCTGAGCAGAAGTTATCAACTGTTAGAGTTTTTTCTTGGTCTTTTTGGTGGTTATTTCTTGGGGCTTGCTTGGCATTATTGTGCTTTCTCAGCCAGAACTCTGAGTAAGGCAGGAAGACTCTCTTTGTATAGAGCTAAGGAGCAGTTTTTGCCTGAGGCTACTTGCCAGTCTCCTGGTTTCCACTGTCTGTTGGGTCTCTGCTTTCATTGGCCCTCTCAGGCTCATTCATGCTTCCAAGGTCTGTGATCCCCAGGCTCCTGGGGTCTCTGGTCCAGCTGTTTTCAGGGTCAAGCCCCCATGGTCCTAATCAGCTGCCCAGAGCCCTGAAATTTGGCCCATGCTTGCTCTTCCACCTGAGGTTTTCCCCTCTCAGTGAGCTGACCTGCTTCCACTGTCCACTGCCTCTCCTAGCTCCACTCCTGAGCCCAAGGTCTGTCTCTCTAGCCTCTTGGGGTATCAAGTCTTGCTGCTCTCAGGGGCAAGCTCCTGGTGGTCCCAGTTAGCTGCCAAGGAGCTAGATTTTGAGTGCCCCCTTGCTCTTACTCTGGTGAGCAGCTTCTGACTCTTGTACTGCACGTGGGGTGGGGGAGGGTTGATCATCTTGCATTTTGATAGGAGATATTTCATCACCTTGTAGTGTGGAAATGCCCAAATCCCATGTACCTTCGATACTGTGCCCTATTGTGGGGTCCCTTCTTTCATCTGGATTTATTGTTTTTTTTTTTTGTTGTTGTTGTTCTTTGCTGGTATGCTGCATGGGTTAGTTAGGAGAGTAAAATTCCCTGCTTCTACCCTGTAGCTATCTTAACCCAGAAGTCCCTACCCACAAATCTGATAGGTAATTTGTTCCCTGTTCTTCTCATTTGCTTATATCTCTCTTTATACCTGGTTCACCGTTTTGATTTTATCTTGGGAAATTGTAATATATTGGTCTTCCTCCTAGACCTGTGAGGACAAAACTATGCACACATGCCATAGATGGCACACAGAACCCTCATCATGGGCACTGGAGGACCCTGGCTTGATCAGTTGGGCGGCTGGCCTGACCTACAAATGCAGAGGGTGGGACATTCCAGCCTTTCTCCATTGAGCCCAGCACCTGGCGGAGGGTGGGGATGACTACCCCACCTGCCCAGGAGCTGAGCAGCAATGAAAGCTGCTCCCCTCAGACTGGAAGTAGATTCTACCCACCTGTCACCTGCAAAAAGGTAAAAAGTCCTTTTAGTCTTTGTGGACCTTTACTAGGCAAATAGAACAGGTAAAAGTCCTGCTTTTGTAAGCAAAGAATTGATTGGGCACAGGCCCATCCTGATTTCACTTTAAAATAACCCCCTGAGCTAATCTAAGATAAAGGCCCATTCACCAAGCCCTAAGGGGATATGCTAATCAGATCCTCCCTGATCTTTCAAAGAAGGATGGAGAAATCATACACCCAGCCCAAAGGGAGGGATAGAACCAGTAACACCTCATGGGACATTCAACATGAAGCTATCTTATCCACCCCCATTGCTGTAAAACTGGAAAGGCAGAATACATGGACTCGTGTGTCTCTGCCATTAAAGCCTTTATCCTCCCCACCCCCTGAAATAGGTGGCAGTCTTCTTTTGAGTTTTGAATTATGGGAACCAGGCTACCTGGGCAGATAATTCCCTAATTCAATTAGCAGTAGTTAAATGAGGCCCTCAAATTGTCTGGTATGCAAGAAATGCCCACAAAGCTAAGAAAATCCTCAGTCCATAGCCTGTGGTCTCTGTGCCTCAAAGGCCTACCAATGCCTGAGGCTTCCAGGAAATTTGCATCCACTCCAGTTCTGGCAGCAATCTTTCACTTTTAATATCCCCAAGCCCACAGAGGGATGATGTTCATTAAGGATAGATGGGTTAAACAAGACCCCTTGTGGTATAAATGCTTTGTTAAGGGTTGGGTCACTGACCCTTTTCTTTTTAATATGACTCATGCACTGTATAGATATTGAACTGGGATCCCTGTTACCTCCAGGAAGGGAATGATGAAGTACTCCTCTAATTGTATATATTGGTATCCTAATATAACACTGGTGGTCATTCCCCTGCATGTGGTCAGGGTGTGGCCATGCTGTTGGGGGAAACACATGACATGGGATGGAGGGATGAGCACAGACACTGGCAAGCAGTCTCAGGGGGCAGGTGGAGCATGGCACAGGGTCACTGAAAAGTTCCAAAAGGTTCCCTGTCACTATCCCAGATTGTTTTCAAGTTTTCCTAAAAATTTTTACAAAAACTGTTTTCTTATCCCAAATGCTTGGATCTTTACTTTTGTCAAACACAAGGTTATTATGCCCTTTTACAATTGTGTGTTGTTTGTCTATCACTAGAACCTTCTTCCTTCTTATCTCAGAAATTTCTACCTTCTCTGATCCTCATTAAGTTTTAGCTAAAGTCTTATTTTCTGCAAAAAGCCTTTCTTTCTCTCATTGAATCTTAGCAGCTTCCCTCTGAGATGACTTCCTATTTATCCTATCTAAATTTTGTTTGGATATACTTGTTTGCATGTTGTCTACCACATTGGATATTGAGCTTTTTGAGAAAATGCACATTTTTTTTCATTTTGTCTCCAGTGCTTTACATAGTATTAAATAGGAACTTAATATTTTTTAGATGACCTAGTGAATTAATTGGAGTTCCCTACATGAAAAGCATCATAGAAAGAAAAAAAACAATATAACCCATGTACTTTGATGGAGGAATGAGATATATAGAGAAATAAAACAGCTCACTTCTCCAAACTTAAGGACATCATGTCAGTTGGTTAAGGTAGAGTAGTTATTTTATTGTTTTTCCAAACTTTGAAGATAAATCCTTAAAATAGAGCTCACTTCTCTTCCCTTCCCTAACATGTCCCTATGCTTTTAGAGGCAAAAGAAGAGATGATCAGCCCTGCTTTAAATGTAGAAACATATGTCTACTAGGGAAATATGATTTTATGCAAAAAGTAGTAGTTGTAAATCTAATAGTATTAGTAGTGGTGGTAGTTGTGATAGCAGGGATAATTTTTTTAAAATAATTACTAGAAGTAAAGATTTAAATTAAAAAATACATAAGAACCTATTCCTGATATAAATATTTTTCTTGGCCATATCGCTTCATTTCATTATTCAGTGCCAGAATAATATAATATTTGATCTGTTTTAAAATTTCAATGAAAAGCAAATACTGGTATATGTATGTGTATGCACATATTTTATGATTTGGAAACAGCTTTCAATATTTCCCTTGCCCTTACATATTTTTATTTAGTTAATACCTTCTGTGACCCTTCAATGTCAAAAGAAAATGAGTTGTGTTTTTAAAATTCAGTACTTAAACAGATGCAAACTCCAATTCCAGACACCTATACTCATACTCATAAATGATCATAGCTCCAGTCTGCCAGTGTACATATGTAAACATTTCATCACTTCCTTATTCAAGAATTCTCAGTAAAGTCTCAATGTCAGTAAAGAAAAGGAATAAGACCTGCACTTTCTTACCTTTTCCTTCTAGCCTATGAACCTGGGATTTATCTCCTCACTTTCTGCTCCTAAATAAGCCTTCAAAGGAAGAGAGGGAGAAAGGAAGTAAGGAAGGAGGGAAAGAAAAAAGGAAGGAAGGAAGAAAGGAACAAAGGAAGGAACGAAGGAAAAGAAGGAGGGAAGGAGATACAGAGGTAGGGAAGGAAAGAGAAGGGAGGGAAGAAGGGAGGAAGGAAGGAAGATAAATTGAAAGAATAAAAGAGAAAAAGAAAAGAAAAAAACAGCTCTTGCAATGGAAAAGCACAACATTTAGAAAGTGGTGCAAAAGGTACAAATAACCAAGCAGCCATATTTATTTGTGATAAAGTACCTCTTGTAGTTCTATTAGAAAGGGCAATCATGCATATCTTTAGATACACAACAACATTGATTCCAGCTGTCATATTGTGAGATAAGATGCAAAGTTTATTCATACTTGTGAGATTCAAATCCCTATGCTTCGCCTTTTTTTCTAAAAACATTTTCTGGAGCCCAAATGAAAAGAAAGAAAATATAATTGGTAATTGGTTTTGAAGATTTGAAAATATTGAATTTTAAACTGACTTAGGAACCAAAGAAGTCAGGAAATGGGGAATTTTATTTCTCATGGTTATATTTCACTATGGTCAAGTTCTTATGCCCCGTTGAAGTGTGAAGATAATTATGGATTCTCAGATGCCGTACAAGTGAATCAAAGTCTCCTGCAAGTATTACCAATACCAAGAACATATTAATTGTAAATTAATATACATTCTATTTTCTGATGAGTTTTTTAGCAGTGTTCAGAGGCTCATCACTAAAAATTTGGCCAAAAGAAAATTATCATTCCTGATCATTACAACACAATCCATATCCTTGTTATGATTAAAATTCTCTTGACTGTACATTAATTCATAATTATTTATTGGCAAAGGTTAGAGAGAGAGAAAGAAAGAACTCACATGCTGACCTGACAGTCCTAATTACTAGCTGTCTGCCACATTACCCATCTCTGTTCTCAATAGTCTCCAACTTGAAAGAGAATGAGTGACTATTCTATCCTCTTTCTTATAAGGTCAGTGATGTCACTCCTTCTGTGGCTCTCTGGTTCATCACAATTTACATCAGTCTGGGTCAGAGCCCAATCTTCTGAACACCAGGAATTACACTTGGGGCTAACCACTTCCAAGAGCCAGGGAGCCACAAGACCTTTGTCCCATAGTATTGATGTCTGCCTAGTCAGAGGGGAGGGATCTGATAATGAACAAAAATAAAGTTTTCTTTTTTATCTTTGAACATTTTATTTAATTAATAAATTTAGGATATTTTTCCATCATTACAAGATTCATATCCTTTCCCTCCCCTTCCCCAAACCCCTTCCCATAGTCAACACATAATTCCACTGGGTTTTACATGTGTCATTGATCAAGACCTGTTTCCTTAATATTGATATTTGTACTAGGGTGATCATTTAGAGTCAATATCCCCAATAATTTCCCCATATCACATACCCATGTGATAAAGCAGTTGATTTTCTTCTGTGTTTCCACTCCCAGAGTTCTTTCTCTGAATGTGGATAGCGTTCTTTCTCATAAGCCCCTCTGAGTCATTCAGGATCATTGAATTGCTGATAATAGAGAAGTCCCTCACATTGGATTGTACCACATTGTATCAGCCTCTGTGTATATGATTTTCCTGGTTATGTTCCTTTCATTCTGCATCAGTTCCTGGAGGTCATTCCAGATCACATGGAATTCCTTCAGTTTATTATTCCTTTGTGCACAATAATATTCCATCACCAGGATATACCACAATTTGTTCAGCCATTCCCCAATTAAAGGGCATCCCCTCATTTTCCAATTTTTTGCCATCACAAATTGTTTGGCTATAAATATTTTTGTACAAGTCTTTTTCCTCATGATCTCTTTGGGACATAAAACCAGTAGTGGTATGGCTGGATCAAAGGGCAGGCATTCTTATAAAGCCCTCTGGGCATAGTTCCAAATTGCCTTCTAGAATGGCTGGATCAATTCACAATTCCATCATCAGTGCATTAATGTCCCAATTTTGCCACATCCCCTCCAACATTTATTACTTTCCTTTGCTGTGATATTAGCCAATCTGCTAGGTGTGAGGTGGTACCTCAGAGTTGTTTTGCTTTGAATTTCTCTAATTACAAGAGATTTAGAACACTTTTTCATGTGCTTATTGATAGTTTTGATTTCTTTATATGAAAATTGCCTATTCATGTACCATGCCCATTTATCAATTGGGGAATGGCTTGATTTTTTTTTGTACAATTGGTTTAGCTCCTTATTTATTTGAGTAATTAGACCATTGTCAGAGTTTTTGGTTATGAAGGTTTTTTTTCCCAATTCATTCCTTCCCTTCTAATTTTTGTTGTATTGGTTTTGTTTGTACGAAACCTTTTTAATTTAATGAAATCAAAATTATTTATTTTACATTTTGTCATTTTTTCTAACTTTTCTTGGTTTTAAAATCATTACTTTCTCAGAGATCTGACAAGTATACTATTCTGTGTTCACCTAATTTACTTACAGTTTCCTTCTTTATATTCAAGTCCTTCACCCATTCTGAATTTATCTTGGTGTATGGTGTGAGATGTTGATCCAGGCACAGTCTCTCTCATACTATTTTCAAATTATTCCAGTAGTTTTGGTCAAATAGTGGGTTTTTGTCCCCAAAGCTGGGATCTTTGTGGTTATCATACGCTGTCTTGCTTAGGTCACTTACCCCAAGTCTATTCCACTGATCTTCCCTTCTGTTTCTTAGCCAGCACCAGATTGTTTTGATGAACACTGCTTTATAGTACATTTTAAGATCTAGTACTGCTAAGCCACATTCCTTCATAATTTTTATTATGTCCCTTGATATTCTTGATCTTTTGATCTTCCAAATGAACTTTGTTATAGTTTTTTTCTAATTCAGTAAAAAATATTTTTGGTGGTTTGGTAGGTATGGAACTATATAAATAGATTAATTTGGGTGGTATTGTCATTTTTATTATATTAGCTCATCCTACCCATGAGCACTCATTGTTTTTCCAATTGCTTAGATCTAGTTTTAATTGTGGGGAAAGTGTTTCATAGATTTGTTCATGTAATTCCTGTGTATGTGTTGGCAGATTCCTAAGGATCTGATTTTGTCTAAGGTGATTTTAAATGGCATTTCTCTTTCTAACACTTGCTGCTGGGATGTGTTCAAAATATATAGAAATGCTGATGATTTATTTGGGTTTACTATATATCCTGCAACTTTGCTAAAGTTCTTGATTATTTCCACTAGCTTTTTAGTTCATTCTCTAGAATTCTTTAAGTAGACCATCATATCATCTACAAAGAGTGATAGCTTAGTCTCCTCATTGCCTATTTTAATCCCTTCAATTTCTTTTTCTTCTTTAATTGCTACTGCTAGTGTTTCTAATACAATGTTAAATAATAGAGTTAGTAATGGGCATCCTTGTTTCACTCTTGATCTTATTGGGAAGGCTTCTAATTTATCCCCATTGCATATGATGTTTGTTGATGGATTTAGGTATATACTGTTTATTATTTTTGGGAAAAGTCCTTCTAGTCCTATACTTTCTAGTATTTTCAATAGGAATGGTTGTTGTATTTTGTCAAAGGCTTTTTCAGGATCTATTGAGATAATCATATGATTTTTGTTGGTTTGCTTGTTGATATGGTCAATTATGTGGATGGTTTTCCTAATATTGAAACATCCTTGCATTCCTGGTATAAATCCCACCTGATAATAATGAATAACCCTTGTGAATACTTGCTGGAGTCTTTTTGCTAGTATTCTATTGAAGATTTTTGCATCTATGTTCATTATAGAGATTGGTCTGTAGTTTTCTTTCTATTTTTGTTCTACCTGGATTTGGGATCAGTACCATATTTGTGTCATAAAAGGACTTTGGTAGAACTCCTTCTTTGCTTATTATATCAAATAGTTTGTATAGTATTGGATTATTTGTTCTTTGAATGATAGAATTCACTTGTGAATTCATCTGGTTGTGGGAATTTTTTCTTAGGGAGTTCTTTGATGGCTTGTTTGATTTCTTTTACTGGAATTATTTAAGTATTCTATTTCTTCTGTTGTTAAACTAGGCAATTTATATTTTGTAAATATTCATCCATATCACCTAGATTGCTATATTTATTGCCATATAATTGGGCAAAATAGTTTTTAATGATTGCCTTAATTTTCTCTTCGTTAGAGGTAAAGTCTCCCTTTTCATCTTTGATACTGTTAATTTGGTTTTCTTTTTTCCTTTTCTAATTAGACTAACCAGTACTTTGTCTATTTTATCTGTTTTTTTTTCAAAATACCAAATTCTAGTCTTATTTATTAACTCAATAGTTATTTTCCTTTCAATTGTATTAATTTCTCCTTTGATTTTTAGTATTTCTAATTTAGTTTTCATCTGGGAATTTTTAATAGGTTTGTTTTTTAGTTTTTTAAGTTGTATGCCCAATTAATTAATCTTTGCCCTCCCTAATTTGTTAATATATACACTCAGTGATATAAATTTTCCCCTAAAAACTGCTTTGGCTGTATCCCGTAGGTTTGGGTAAGGTGTCTCATCATTGTCATTGTCTTCATTGAAATTATTAATTGTTTTTATGATTTGTTCTTTCATTAACTTATTTTGGAGAATCACATTATTTAGTTTCCAATTAGTTTTTTGTTTGCCTCTCCATTTTTTCTTAATAATAACTATTTTTATTTCATTATGATCTGAAAAGTTTACATTTATTATTTCTGCTTTTTTGTATTCGTTTGCCATGTTTCTATGCTGTATTACATGGTCTATCTTTGTGAATGTTCCATGTGCTGCTGAAAAGGTGTATTCCTTTTTGTCCCTATTTATTTTTCTCCACATGTTTGTTAATTCTAGTTGTTCTAGGATTCCATTCTCATCTCTTACCTCTTTCTTATTTTTTTCTTTTGATTTGATTTATTTAGATGTGATAGAAGAAAGTTCAGGTCTCCTACTAGTATTGTTCTATTATCTATTTCCTCCTTGCTCTACACCAATTTCTCCTTTGGAAATTTGGATACTATACCATTTGGTGGATACATGCTGATGATTGATATTTCCTCATTGTCTGTATTGTCTTTTATCAGGATGTAATTACCTTTCCTATCTCTTTTAATCAGATTTTTTTTTACTTTGGCTTTGTCAGAAATCATGATTGCAACTCCTGCCTTCTTTTTCTCAGTTGAAGCCCAATAGATTTTGCTCCAACCTTTTATTTTTACCCTGCCTGTGTCTTTCTGCCCCAGGTGTGTTTCTTGTAGACAACATATGTTAGGATTTTGGTATTTAGCTATTTGCTTCCATTTTATAGGTAAGTTTGTCCCTTTCACATTCAGAGTTATGATTGTCATCTGTGTATTCTCCAACATTTTGAATTCCTCTCCTTGTTCTGCCCTTTCTTCTTTTGCTATTTCCTTTTAATCCATTGGTTTGCTTTTAATCAGACCCCCCATCCCCATTCTCAGTTTACTTCCCCTTCTGCCCCCTCCCTTCCCATATCCCTCTTATTGTTTTTTTTAGGATCTTTTAAATTCCCTCCCCTTTCTCTTTCCCTCCATTTTTGAAATCCTAACCCCACTATCCACCCCCCACCACCTTGGTTTTCCCCTTCTGACTTTCTCCGCAGGGTAAGAAAGAATTAGATATCCCAATGGATCTAACTGCTCTTCCTTCTCAGAGTTGATTCCACTGAGAGTAAGGTTTAAGTATTACCTATTAACAATCTTTTCCTCTCCTTGTTATAATAGTTTTCATCCCCTTCCCTTCCCATGCACCTCTTTGTGTGGTATAGATTATCTTATTTTTCTTATTTCTTCAAATTTCTCTTATTGCTATCTTCTATTCACCACCCCCTTTTCTTTTTTGCATATAATCTTAGACCATTTATTATACCAACCTCTCCTTATGAATAATTCTCTTCATTCCCCTAATAGTGAGTACAATTTTTGAGAAATACACCTGCCATTTTTCAATATAGGAATATTGTACTAATTTGATCTTATTGAAGCTCTTAAAGAAGCGAATTAAAATATTTTTTTTTCTTTCCCCTCTCTGTCTTATTTACCTTTTCATGTGTCTCTTGATTTTTGTGCTTGGGTATCAAACTTTCCACTTAGTTCTAGTCTTTTCTTTACAAATATTTGGAAATCTTCTATTTTGCTGAATGTTTATACTTTCTCCTCAAGGTATATAGTCAGTTTTAATGAGGAGAAGATCCTTGGTTGTAGACACAATTCTCTTGCCTTTGTGAATATCATATTTCAAGCTTTGAGGTCTTTTATTGTGGGGGCTGCCAGATCCTGATGTGTGCTGTGTAATCCTGATTTGGCATGCTGGCTCCTTGATATCTGATTTGTCTCTTTCTGGCTTCTTGTAGAATTTTCTCCTTAGTTTGGAAGCTTTTTATTTTGGCAATTATATTTCTGAGGGTTGTCTTTTTAGAATTTAGTGTAGAGGGTGATCTATGGATTCTTTCAATGTCTTATTCGCCATCTTGTTTAAGAACATCAGGGCAGTTTTCTTGGATAATGTCTTGTAGTCTGATATCCAGATTCCCTTTGATTTCTCAGTTTTCTGGCAGACCACTGATTCTCCTTGTGTTGGAATATTATTTTGTGTTACTCTTAGGTCCTGCACATTATCTTATCCTTTTGAGAGGAGTTTGTGTTGTTATCCTAAAAGTCCACAAATGAAGATGTTTTTAAAGCAATTTTACAGAAAGATATCACCAATAACCTGGACTAGGAAAGCAAATCTCCTTGAGAAGATTTTGTAAGGACCATCATGATTCCAAATGGACTAAAATATTATAGCACTAGAGGATATGCCCAGAAATCAAACACTATATCATGAGCCTCTGAGTGAGTCTTTGAATATAATCAACTGACCTGTGGAAGGGTTGTGCTCTCCATCAACCTTTAGTTATTTTATCCTGATCATAAAACCCTTGTGCAAAAAACGAGAATGCTCCTAATGACTTCTTGTTAATGTGACTATAAATCACTTTTTAAATATGTTAAGAAATGCCTAAATTGTAGTTATACTCTCCATGAAATGTATAATATCCTCGTGCCCTTATGTGCTCTGGTGAAATAATCCTGAAATGTATAGATATCATATATAGGATGATTAATTGGGAAGATTAACATGTTAATCTCCCAAAGTTTTGGAAGGAAAATTCTGTGAATTTCATATAAATTATACCATGTTATTCTATTTGAAAACCCACTTTGATCATTATCAGCTTCACCCTTTGATTGTGCATACATTCCTACTATGGGAGAACAGCAGAGGTCTCCCAGCAACCTGGCTCCAGGAAGAGGCTGACCCAAGTCCTGTGATATCTGGCATCCAGAAATCTTGGATATGACATGGACTGAAATCAAGTAAGTCTAACCAGAGAGATGAAAAATGAATGATGTCATTGGCCTTATAAGAAAGAGGATGGAGCAGGTGTTCCATCTCTTTTGGGCTGGAAATTATTGGAGCAGTATGTGGTAGCATGGAGAATGGTTTTTAATTAGGGAGGCCAAATGATCATGTAATATCTCTCTCTCTCTCTCTCTCTCTCTCTCTCTCTCTCTCTCTCTCTCTCTCTCTCTGTGTGTGTGTGTGTGTGTGTGTGTGTGTGTCTCACCCTTACTAATAAATAATCATAAATTAATATATAGTCTCCCTAGAATTTTAATCATAACAGCCTGCACTAATAAAATGTGACCTCCTTGAGAACTAGGATCCATTTTTTCTCTTTGTATCTCCAATCAATTAATCAATATTTATTAAGCACCTACTATGTGCTCGATATTGTGCTAGGAGATGGGCATACAAAAAGAGATAAAATTAAGTCCCTGCCCATAAAGTATTTCCAATATAATGGGGAAAATGGAACCACATACAAACAAATATATACAAAGCTAGCTATAGGCAGGGTAAATAATAAATAATTAACAGAGGGGAGGCACTGGAATTTTCAGAGACTTGAAAAGGTTTCCTTTAGAAGGTGAAATTTTAGCTGAGAATTAAAAGAATCCAAGGAGATTATTAGTCATAGTAGAAAAGAGAGCATTTTAGGAATGAGGGACAGCTAGAGAGAATGCTTAGAGTCCAAGCAATGCATTTTATTGTTCACCAAAGAGCCAGGAATCATTTCACTGGATGGAAAAGTAGCTATTGAGAATTAAGGTGTAAGAAGATTTTTTATTTGTTCTTGGAGGTAGTAGAAAGCCACTGGAATTTACTGGCTAGGGGGAAGGGGGAAGTGATCAGATTTGCATTTAGGAAAAATCATTTTAGTTGCTCTTAGCACAGTGCCTGACACATAGTGTTCATTCACTTGTTAACTTCATTACCTGAGTCATGGAGGAGCTGGAAACTGTACCAGATGAAGTAGTATCCATGCTAATGAATCAGCACTTTTGAGTACTGAAATAATAATTAACAACCCAACATCCCATAACACATGAAACTGAGCTAAACTCCCAAAGTAGAGCTCAGTGAGTCATAACATTAATGAATCAAAAATGACTGATTTGTGCCTGTTTGGTGCTGGCAAGGAATTAATGTTAGTAAAAGATGTGAGATATTTCATAACAAGAGGGAAGGACAATATGTTCTTGAGACATGCTTTCCTCCTCAGTGTTCACACTCCATTTTAACCTCAAGGTTGAAATATAATGTACTTTAATAACTTTTGACAAGTTTACCAGTATATATCAAATATTTTCCCAGATGTTTATGATAGAAAAATGTTTAAAACAAAAAATTCTTATATTTTAGATCATTGCTTAACTATTAAAAGTAAAGTAGGAGGGCTGAATTCAAATAAATACATGGTTAGAATAAGTGTTAAAATGGAATTAAAATCTTAATTTTAAAAACTATTTCTCTCATTTGTTTTTACCTCACCTTCAATTCTAAAAATATCCTTCCTGTACTCAGAAACCCATCCTTTATAAATAAGAAACAAAATAGAGGCCAAAACAGTAGCACAGCAAAAAATATCAATATATTAACTTAGACTAATAGCATATAAAATCTTCCATGTACATAGTTCATTTCTGTTAAAAGGGAGGGGAGAATATTTTCATTTCTTTTTGCTAAACTTTGATCATTATACCAACACTGACCTCAGGTTTTCCTATAGTCATTCTACATATTGTTTTTCTGATTCAATTCAAACCTAAACTGATGGATGCACTCATTGGTCTTCCATGCCCTGAACCATTATCTTATTTGTGTTAGTCCTTGGTATTTGAAGATAACATTTTCACAATAATCATTCTCAATTTCTGATGAATATTCCATACTACCAATAGAGATGGAATGAGGAGATGTGATGTGAAGTCTATCATGAAGAAAAAGAATGTGCATAAAGTTTTGAATTAATTAGCAAGCTAGAAGACGGTGTTGGAGGTTCAAAGATGACAGACAGAAATTCTTCTCCAGACAGGCTAGGATGAACTTTAAAGTAGAAGAATTGGCTTCTGAGCGATGGATGCAGAGGGAAGGTCTGAAAGCAGCAGTGGGAAATAATCAGTCTGCCAATCATTCCTGTCAGGAAAATATGAGAGTAGGAGCAGCCAACCTTGGAAAGAGTCACATGAGATGACATATCTTCTGGAGAAAGATAGGTTTTAGTGAACACTAGGAGATGGAAGTAATGTGAGAGGAAAAGGACTAGAATGTTTCAGGGTTTGATAAGGATACAGAGGGTGGGGGGAAGTTAGGTGGCTCAGTGGATAGAAAGCCAAGCATAGAGTTGGTCCAAATATGATCTCATATACTTTCTGGCTGGTAGACCTTGAGCAAACCACTTACCTACCATTGCCTAGCCCTTACTGCTCTTGTGCCCTGGAACCAATATATAGTATTGATTCTAAGACAGAAGGTAAGGGTTTAAAAAGCAAAAAAAAAAGGACAGAAAAGGGTTCCTGAGGGCACTATGTAAAGAAAAGCCAGAGCTGGATAGAGAATGGAGAAGGCTAGGGCAAGGATGAAATTGTGTAAGAGTAGGGATAAGTGGAAAAAAAATGAGAGTGAGGATAAGAGCTAGGATAGAACACTATTTCCTTTTAGGTAGAAAATGAACTCTAAATGACAAGGATCAAAGCAAGGAGTATGTTTTTCACTAGCCAAAGCGCTAAAATAGAAAAGCTAAATTATCTCTAATAGTGTACTTACAGTGGGACATAAGGGCTATTATGCATCCTGACTTCATTGATTAGGGATGTGGAGATGGGAGTAAGGAGAATTATTTGTTTTTCAGGAAGCACACGTAAGTTTTAAAACATTTTCAAATATTTACTTTGTTCAGGGTACTTTGCTCAGTGTTAGGGAGAGCAAATGTGAGGTGTGAGAAACTATCTCTGCTCTCAAAGTTCTTTGAAATATCCAGGAGATGAAGAAAATGTACTCATTGCCTTTTTTCCTCATCACTCCACTGATCCCAGGAATCATGCTGAAAGGGGGTTGTTGACTTTAGGATTATGTTTAAATGGAAGCCCTGAAAAGGATAAGGAAAGGTTCTCTCTTTGTTTTCCTCTCCTTGCCAGAAAGGAGCAAAATTGAAATCTTCATAAACCATTACCCACCTCTAATTTTGCCTTTTCAATAGATGACTTATACTCTGGCCATCATTCTTATCTTCCCATCATTATGACTTTGTATTTTGACCTTGTTTCTTATGGATGGGTTTGCACTCTACCTTCTGCGGAATTAGTTCTCTATACTCATTCCAGGTGGATTCTATACCCTTCTCCATGCTACTAACATCTTCATGCTCTACCTATTGCCATACTGAAAACTTTTACTCTGACTCAATCTACTGGTTCTAAAAAGTAAGCTTTTCACCTCATGTCTGGACCCAGGTCTCCACAATGCCCCCTCATTCATCTCTACACAGTGCCACTACATGAGAACCTTTCTCCTTTACAGCGCCCCTTTTTGTGTTGTCTTTCTTTATTAGAATGTAAACTCCTTCAGTACACAGAGCCTCATTTGCTTACATTTGTATCCCTAGCACTTAAAATAGTGCCTGAAAAAAACCCAGTGATTTATTAAAGCTTTACCTACCTAATTATCTATCTATCTATCTATCTCCACAAATATCCAGCTGTCTATTTCTGCCTAATAAGACTGGTTCTTCATAAACTGTGTACCTATAATCACCACATTTTGCCTCTCTTTCCATGAACACTGGGAAAAGGGGAAATGATTAGCCTTAGGCATTTATTCCACATCTGAGAAGACTATCATACAGGTTCTATTCAAAGCAAAAACAAAGTCCTGGTTTCCTTTTAAGGTTTTCTGGCAGTTGTGGTATTTGTCAGGTTGATAATAAAAATAAAATGAAATCAATATTAACACTATCTATGCAAGGTGATGTCTAAATCAGTATACCAGAATTAGAGTGTGTCAACTATTTCTACCTTGTGAGCTAAATAATCAAAGAATATCCCAAAACCATAACTTCCAGAGAGAGGAGGGCAAACCATTTTATCTAAAGGACTGGGCCTAAAAAATATAACTCTCAGTTCAAAGGGCCAATTGCATAGAATCATCTCCACAATGGTGGAATTAATTTTCTGATACTCTTGTCAGTGATGGTGAACGTATGCATAGCATGGGTGCCAAAGACGGCACGGAGAGCTCTCTCTGTGGGCACTCCACTGCCCTCCTCCTCCCTCAGAGTTCATTACTAAAAAGGCAGAAGGACGTGGGCAGAGTTTCTCCCCTCCCCCTCTTCACTGTGCCTGATGACATTTTTTCACATCACATACCCCTCTGCCCAGCAGCCCAATGGGAGCACACAGGGGGGTAAAGTGGGTGGCTCACAGGAGGAGAACAGAGAGCTTGGGTCACTCTCCTTCTCCTCTCTACACTTGCTGAGGACATTCCTCACATCACCCACCGCTGTGCCCAGTAGCCCAGTGTTAATGCTTTCTCCCTCCCCTGTGTGGGGTAAGAGGGGTGGGCATGACATTTGGTCTGGGGAGAGTTAAGTGAGGGGAAGGGACCAGCATTCCATCTCTAAGAGGTTCACCATCATGCATCTAAGTCTTTGTGAGAGGCAGGGTTAAGTTGAAAGATCCAGAGAGAAGAGAAAGCCTGTTTTTCTGGTTTCCATATTTGAGAGAGAAGTTGGTTTATCTCAGCTTCTCATTAAGACTAGGAAGGAGAAAAATGTTGGAGAAAAGCTTATTTAAAAACTTCAACAATGTCCTTTTTTCAGCTTGCTATGTTAGAGAATTCAAGGATTTCCCCTTGGGTGAAATCTGAGGCTCTCTCTCTCATAGTTGAGCTGAATTGTCTAACTCCAACAGGAGTTACTTATTTAATCTATTGTCTAGCATATATTCTCTTATGTATACTTTATTTCATTTCTTTTTTGCTCTCGGCTAGATAAATGTGTTTATTTGCCATTTCCTACATGTGTTCAGTGTGAAATGGGTGGTTGAGTCAAGCCTTCCACTTCATTTCCTATCAGCTACTCTACTTTGAGACTTCTTTGGAACTCTTCATCATGTCTTCCTTCTGCAAGAAATTCATTACTGAAAAATCTCATTTTGCTGCAAGATCAAATCCTCCTGGTACTCATACTCCCTCTGCCCTTTTGATTAGACACTTTGACTGGAAAGCTAAGCTATGGACTTTAGAGCCTCTATTTTAAAAGGTAGTGGATTTAGCACATATTTTCCCACAATTTACAACCAGCCATGCTGCTTTTGTTCTTTTTTTGTAACTCTCCATTTATTCTCTGTACCAGATACCTTCTTCTACTTTTCCACCCATCCTTACCGGAATTCAACTTCCTTTTTTGTGTTGTCTTTCTCCATTAGGTTTTAAATTCCATGAGGGATGGGACTATCTTTTTTATATGCATTTATATCCAATACTTGGAATAGCATCTGGTACATGGTGTTTAATAAATATTTTTTGATATTTGACTTGATGTAAAGATTGGGGCATTCATGTTCCATTAAAGAATAGTGATATATAAATATATACGGAATCTAGAAATCACATCTCTTAGACTAGTGATATTCAAGAGAGCAGATAAATTAAATTCTTTCTGATACCACAATTCTCTGAGGACAGCTGAGTGACCAGACACTAGCCCATACCTCTTGTTTCTCTTCTTGGCAGGAATCAAAGTCTTAGGTGGAAAATATGCTAGTGATGTCTATTTTTGACTCTCTGAAAACCATCTCTTATACACCCATGTTGACATACATAATCAAGATGAGCAAAAAAATGCGAACACATCAAACCTCTACACAAAATATAACATTACAAGAATAAAAGGCAAAATAATTAAAAAGAAGAAGGGAGCAAGAGGCTTTGGCTAACTATGTATCTAAAGGGATAAGTTGCTTTAACTACCTCATGGACTTTGTGGTTGGAAGATTCATTTACCCGTAAGTTTGCCCCTCAGGCTGGTTAATACTATCTCACCTTTAGTGAATAAAGAACAAATCCTTTTCCATTTGCAACTCTGTTTGATTTTTTCCTATTTTTTCCCCATTTTTTGTTCTCACGCAAAACACACTTCCATACTAGTCACTGCTGTAAGAGCAGAGTCATACAAACCCCAAACCCCAAAATAAAGCCAAAAATATACTGATGTAAAAGATGACTACAACAATTCTTTAACTGGAAGTGGATAGCATTCTCTGTCATAAATCTTTCAGTATTGTACCAGATCATTGAATGGCTGAGAATAGCCAAGTTCTCACAGATAATCATCATCCAATATCGCTGCTATTGTGTACAATGTTCTCTCAGTTCTACTTATTTCACTCTGCATAGGTTCCTGCAGATCTTTCCGGATTTTTCTGAAATCATATTGCTTATCATTTCTAATATCACAATAGTATCCCATTACCAACATGTACCCCAATTTGTTCAGCTATTACCTTGATTTGAATTCTAAGAAATATAAAACCTCTCCCAGGATAAAACGATTATAAGAAATTTCATTATCATGCAACTTAACTTAGTTTTGGATACCTTCCCAGTACCCTCAGCATTCACTTCCTTCTGAATAGAGGTTTGGAAGGTGGAGCACTAGACTCTCTAGCTAATTCCATTTTCTTTTGGCAATGCTCTGGTTAAACTTCAAGGAACTTGATTTCCCCTCACCCTGGATTACCTCCCAGCTAACATCTCCCACTGACTATAGCTTTCTTTTATGTGTTGTCTTCCTCAATTAGATTGTGTAAAGAATGAAATTTAAGATTCCTCTCATTTGTTTTAGCTTAGGAATCCCTTTAGTTTAATACCATGTAACAGTGTGATTTTATGATAAGAATTTTGTCTCAAGCAAAATCTGTGTATGTAAACAGATTCAGAATGTAGTCTAAGGATAATAAGTGAGTTATAATTTCAAATATGTGTATTGTTATAGTAATTTTAAGTGTGTGTTACCATATTTATCATAAATGACTTACTAAGTGAATTCTAGGTGAATGATTACTAGGGCCAAAATAATGAAAGATAAGATGAAGTGAAAGGTAAAGAATTACTTTAGTATAGCTTTATCTATGGAGAAGGGTTTTGCATAGGTCGTTCATTAGTTTTCAGTAGTTGAAATATAACAATGATTTTTTCATGCCATAGCTTGTGGTTAGAGTCTATAGTAAAATAATAAACGTGATAATTGTTTTCTTTTTTCTTTATTATTAGTTTTCGGGTTTGTGGCTTTTTCCACTTCTATTTTGTAATGTACTTTATATCAAACTAATTCATGTAATAGGCTACAAGGTTCAGAATGTCATCCAAAGGGTATGGAGGACAGAAAACCTTAGAGGGCTAGAGCCTTGGAGTTCAAGGACCCTTAGAGGGTTCTAGGGGTTGGGATGTATGATGTCAGAATGACCTGTAAAGAAACCCAGGTCAAAAGTGTTCTGACCTATCCATGATCTAAATAACTCACTGAGACTTACTTCAAGAGTGAACCCTATAAGCCTCACCCCAACTCTGTAAGTTCCTTTTGTGTGAATGTCAATAGGCAGCATCTCAGGTTTTGAACTGGGAGGAAACTTGAAGACATTTGGCCCTCTGATTTCTCTGTCATAACAATGCTAGATCTTTATGCAGAAGGATCTCCTGGAATCTTATTTTTATAATTTTTCAAGCTGCTTGAAGGTAGAAATAGTCTTTATTGTTCTTATTTGTATCTCTACCTCTTAGCACAGTGCCTGACACATAATAGATGCTTAGCAATATTTTTTTAAGCTGGGGACAGAGCTTATATGGTATAGTATAAAAAACTCAGTCTAGCTCTCTCGAAATTACCCTCAAATAATTTTAAAATAACACCTCAAATCAAATTCTGAAGAGGAAGAGCCAACAAATGGTAAGAGTGATATATTCTTCCACTTAAAGACAACTTAGGGAGTATAGAAGAGAGATCTGTGATAAGAGGGAGAAGGCTGACCTGAAACCCATATGGATGAAACACCAGGGAGGAATTGTGGAAAGATGGTGGCTTAGATGGAGCAAATCTTAAAACCTCTGCACCCTTTCCACAAAAAGATAGAAAACAATGCACTTCAAGAAGAAAGAGGACCAAATCTAATAATGAGACAGAGCTGAATAGCCCAAGAGGTATGCCAAGAAAAAAGCTTGAATTCTTGGACTATTGGGTCTGAGGGTATAGAAAGGGAATCCCAGAACCCCCCCCCCACACACACACACACTCTGTGTGGAGTCTTCAGTGGTCCCTGAAATCTCCAGGTGGGTGGGCTCATTGGCCTGGAGAGAGGGCCTTGCTGGCTCCAGACTGAAGGAGTTGAACATAGGTATCGAGAAGGTAGCTGGAGAAGAAAGCCAGAGAAACACAGCTAAAATGATTGGAAGATGGCAACTTAGAAGGAGCCAAACATCAGACAACCTGGCTTTACGACACTGAGATAGAGAACAAAGGGCTTCAAGAGGAAAGAAAACCAGGTTAAACAGCAGGACAGAGTAGGGGGACCCTACTGCTGGACAGCTCAGCGAAAACACTGTATCTTGTCCCCCCACTTTTTTTTTCTTCCTCTTGAGGTTTTAGCCTCAGGGCACATTAAGCAATATAGAATAATCCAAACAATACAGGCTTAATCCCATCTTTTGGACTGTCAAGAAGTCTTCAGTAGGTAGGGAAATTCCAACGCCCCTTCCCCATAGACTGCAGAGAACGTAGCTACAAATCCCCATTGCCATTTGGAGGAAGACATTTCATCAAACTTCATTAAATCCATTTGCTTAAACCAGCAGAACAGAAAAGGAAAAAAAGTATGAGTAAACAACAGAAAAAGAGAATGGAAATTACAATTGACAGCTTCTTTTCAAAAAGCAAAAAAAGAGCAAATGAAATACAAGAAGATGAGGAATCTTCAGTGAATTGGACACAGGCTTTGGAAGATCTCAAAATTCAATTAAATCAAGAACTTCAGGAACTCAAAAAGCACTCAAGAGAGGCTGAAGACAATTTGAAAAAAGGACATACTTGAACTAAAACAAGAAAATAAAGTCTTAAAAGTCAAAATTGACCAGCTCAAAAATGAATTAAAAAAGGTAAAAGATGATCTACAAAGAAAATCAGACCAGAAGGAAAAGGATGGCAAAAAAGCCAGGGATGAAATTCAGTCTTTAAAAAATAGTACTCAACAAATAGAAGCAAATGAATTCACAAGGCAGCAAGAATATATAAAACAAAATTTTAAAAAAAAATTAAAATTTGAGGAGAATATGAAACACCTCATTGATTCAACCAAAGATCTGGAGGCCAGAGCTGGATGAGAAATTTAAGAATTATTGATTTACTGGAACATCATGACAAAAGAAAAAGGTTAGACATCGTCCTACAGGAAAGTATCCAAGAAAACTGCCCTGGCATTCTCAAACAAGAGGGAAAAGTGGAAATTGAAAGAATCCACAGATCACCTCCTACATTTAATCCACAACTGACAACTTCCAGGAATATTATAGCCAAATTCAAAAACTACCAGACCAAGGAAAAATATTACAAGCTGATAAAAAGAAGTCATTCAGATACCAGGGAACCACAGTTAGGATAACACAAGATCTGGCTGCATCTACATTGAAGGACCAAAAGGCATGGAACACAATATTCCAGAAAGCAAGAGAACTGAGTCTAAAACCAAGAGTCAACTATCCAGCAAAATTGATTTTATTTTTGCAGGGGAAAGTATGGTTATTCAATAAAATTGGGGATGTCCAAACATTCATAAAAAAAAAACAGACTTAAACAGAAAGTTTGCTGCCCAAACACAGAACTCAAGAGAATAACCACAAGGAAATTAAGAGATCAGGGGAAAAAATCTTTTTCTTTAAGGGACCCAATAAGTTCAATCGATTTCTATCCTTAGAAGAAAAGAAGATATTGGCAATCATTAAAAATTGTTATTATCAACAGGCTAACTAGAAGAAGTTTACTTAGAATTTACTTAGAGGGAACAGTGACAAACTCTACAGAGTAAAATGTCAGTGTATATATATATATATATATATATGTGTGTGTGTGTGTGTGTGTGTGTGTGTGTGTGTGTGTGTGTGTTTATAAATATATACAAAACTAGATGGGGAAAGAAGGTAATATTAAGAAAAATGGGAAAACAAAGAAGAAAATGGAGTAAATTTATATTCCATAAAGAACTGCATGGGGTGAACAAGGGAGAATAATAATACACTGGAAGAGGTTGGAGAGAGGAAATATTTAATACTTAAGTGAATTGAAATAAACTTAAAGAGGGAAGAACGATCAGATCCATTCGGGGAGAGAATTAATTTGCACCCTATAGAAATATAGAAGGGTAACAAAAGGGCTGGTGTGGAGGGAAGCAACACTAGTAATGGAGAAGGCTGGGTGGGGGGAGTTAAAAAAGACCCTAAAGAAGAATGAGGGGAATAAGAATGGAGAGGGAAGAAAGGTAAATACAATAAGGGAGGGAATTAGGGGAACTGATTAAAAAAACACTGGCATAGAAGGAAATAATGAAAGAAAGGGCAGGACAAGGAGAGAGAATCAAAATGCCTGGGAATAAACAGTTGATCATGATAACTCTGAATGTGAATGGGATGAACTTGCACATAAAACAGAAGCAAATAGCAGAGTAGATTAGAAAACAAAATCCTACCATATGTTGTCTACAAGAAACACACAGGAGACAGGCAGACATACATAGAGTAAAAATGAAAGGATGGAGCAAAAGCTAATGGTCTTCAAATGAGAAAAAGAAAGCAAGGTTTACCATCATGATCCCTGACAGAGCCAGAGTAAAAATAGATCTGGTTAAAAGAGATAGGGAAGGTAATTACTTCCTAATAAAAGGTAGTATAAAAATGAAGAAATATCAGTACTCAATATGTATGCACCAAATGGTATATCATCCAAATTTCTAAAGAAGAAGCTGGTCAAGCTCAAGGATGAAACAGATAGCAAAACTATACTAATGGGTGACCTCAAACTTCCCTTATCAGATCTAGATAAATAAAGCCAAAAAATGAAAAAGAAAGAGATAAGAGAGGTGAATGAAATCCTAGAAAAATTTGAGTTAATAGATATATGGAGAGAAATAAATAGGGACAAAAAGGAATACATCTTCTCTATAGAAGCACATGGAACATTCACAAAGATTGACCATGTATTAGGGCATAGAAACATGGAAAACAAATACAAAAAAGCAGAAATAATAAATGTAACCTTAACAGATTATAATACAATAAAAATAGTTATTAGTAAGGACACATGGAGAGGCAAACCAAAACTAATTGGAAATTAAATTATATGATTATCCAAAATGAGTTAGTGAAAGAACAAATCTTAGAAACAATTAATAATTTCATTGAAGACAATAACAATGATGAGACTTCTTACCAAAACATATGGGATGCAGCCAAAGCAGTTCTAAAGGGAAAATTTATAACCTTGAGGGCACATATTAACAAATTAGGGAGGCCAGAGGTTAATGAATTGGGTGTGTAGTTAAAAAAACTAGAAAATGAACAAATTTAAAGTCCTCAGATAAAACTAAATTAGAAATACTAAAAATCAAAGGAGAAATTAATAAAATCAAAAGTAAAAGAACTATTGAATTAATAAATAAGACTAGAAGCTGGTATTTTGAAAAAATAGATAAAAATAGACAAAGTACTGGTAAATCTAATAAAAAAGGGAAAGAAGAAAACCAAATAATGGTATCAAAGGTGAAAATGGAGACCTCAACTCTAATGAAGAGGAAATTAAGGAAATCATTAAAAACTCTTTTGCTCAATTATATGGCAATAAATATAACAATCTAGATGATATGGATGAATACTTACAAAAATATGTAAGGGTGAAAAAGGGGTTTTATGGGTTCAATATATTAAAGATTATTGCCAGAGTATAGAACTTTTTATCAATACTCAATTAAGAATAATCTCAAATCAAAATTGACTTTTATGGAAACTTATTTTCATGAGAGAAGAGAGAGAGGAAGAAAATAAGAATCTATCTCACTAATTAATCCAGGTAGATCTTAACCCTCAGCCAAGGGTTAACAGGGCCTGAGGCCCAGAGGTGAATGGAGTAAACTTCATTCACAGAGTTTATAAAAGGAAGTTTCTTAATAGAAGTTCAGGAAGATTCAGTCTTTAAACTCACCACGTGGAACAGTCTCAATCACAAACCAGCAAAGCCCCCTCAGTTCCCCTTCACCAAACCAGAAGAAGCCTCACTCACTCAACTCTCTCTTTTAAAGGGGTCACGTATGCTTTACTTCCAGTGCCTTTCCCTAGCCAATGTGTCCAACCACAATAATTGCTTTCTAATAGAAAGCTTGGGGGCAATTGCTTGATTCTGATTCATTATTCACTCCAGCACACATGGGTTAGGACCTCCCAGAATTGGAAGGTGCTCTCAAGTTTTGTGATTAAATCTAAAGATGGGCAGTATAGACTTAATCTAATTATCACAAATATAAATTGCTTAGATTAACAGCAGAAGAAATAGAATACTTATATAATCTCATAATGGAAAATGAAATTAAACAAGCCACCAAAGAACTCCTTAAGAAAAAATCACCAGGGCCTGATGGATTCACAAGTGAATTCTATCAAACATTCAAAGAACAATGAATCCCAAAACTATAGAAATTATTTGACATAATAAGCAAAGGAGGAGTCCTACCAAATTCCTTTTATTACAAAAATATGGTACTGATTCCAAAGCCAGGCAGACCAAAAACAGAGAAAGAAAACAACAGAAGAATCACCCTAATGAGCATAGATGCAAAAAATCTTCAATAGAATTCTAGCAAAAATACTCCAGCAAGTGATCAAGAGGATTATCCACCATGACCAGGTGGGATTTATACCAGCAATGTAAGGATGGCTCAACGTTAAGAAAACCATCCACATAATTGACTATATCAACAAACTAACAAAAAAATCACATGATTATCTCAATAGATGCTGAAAAAGCCTTTGACAAAATACAACACCCATTCCTATTGAAAACACTATAAAGATAAGAGAAGGACCTTTTCTAATAATAATAAACAGTATATATCCAAAACCATCAACAAGCATCATATGCAATGGGGATAAATTAGAAGCCTTTCCAATAAGATCAGGAGTAAAACAAGGATACCCATTGTCACCTCTATTATTTAACATTGTACTAGAAACACTAGCAGTAGCAATTAGAGAAGAAAAAGAAATTGAAGGTATCAAAGTGGGCAAGGAGGAGACTAAGCTATCACTCTTTGCAGATGATATGATGGTCTACTTAAAAAATCCTAGAGAATCAACTAAGAAGCTTGTAGAAATAATCAACAATTTTAGCAAAGTTGCAGGATACAAAATAAATGCACATAGAGTTCCGGGTTAAGATGGCGGCAGAGTAAGAAGCAGCTCTTAACCTCTCCTGACCAAAATACACAAAACTCCTCAAGGGGACATAAAAAAAAGTCCAGACGAACGGAGGAACCCCACAACAGGGCACAGAGTAGAAGGTACGAGGAATCGAGGCATTTCCATGCTATAAAGTTGTGAAACAGCTCTCACTAAATCACGGGCTGAGCAACAACCCCACCCCACCCCCTCCACACACAACACCTATAGCTCCGAAGCCAGCTAAAAAGAAATAGAGCAAGTTTGGGGCACCCATCGAGTCATTGGCAGCTCCGGGGCCTGTTCCTGAGAGCAGCAAGATTTAGGACCCCAAAAGCTAACAAACGCACACAAAATATGAGCGGGGGAGCAGGCTGCAGAGAACGGACACAGAGCGCAGAGTACGGGTTCAGAGCACAGGCACGGGCGGAGGCATGGGTGGAGGCAGACACAGCCAGGAGCCAAAGCTCTGAAACCCTTAGTGGGGAACCAGTGCAGACGGGTATACAACTGTGGAAGCAGTACCCTGAGACTTTTAAAGAAACCTCCAGCAGAGGATCAAGCAGGGGGGTCCACCAGGGCGCTTGACCTTGGAAAAAACCAGAACTCAGACCTCAGGAGCCAAAAGACCAAGACTGACCCTGAGCTCGAGGATAAACCTGAGAAGCTGCTGGGCTAACGATGGCTACCCAGTCTCAGGAAGATCAGAAGAGAAAGATTAACAACAAGAAAAAGAAGTCTTTAACACTCAACAACTTTTACACAGAGAAAATCCACACAACCGAGCAAACAGAGGAGGAGAACAAACAAGCATCTGGACCCTCCTCAAATAAGGAAAACTCCTCACAAGCTATGGAAGAGTTCAAAACTGAGATTTTGAGGAAAATGGAAGAGATCTGGCAAGAAAATAACAGTTTAAAAGGTAGAATCTTGCAAATGGAAAGTGAGGCTCAGAAACCAAATGAACTGATAAGCAAATTGAACACCAGAAATGACCAGATTGAAAAGGAACCCCAGAAGATTATGGCCGAAAACCAGAAGATCATAGCCAAAAACTGAAAATTTATAGCCGAAAACCAATCCCTAAAGGCTAGAATTGAGCAATTAGAAGCTAATGATCTCTCAAGACAACAAGAACAAATAAAACAAAGTCAAAAGACTGAAAAAATAGAAGGAAACATGAAATATCTCACTGAGAGAGTGACAGACCAAGAAAACTGGTCTAGAAGAGACAATTTGAGAATAATTAGTCTTCCAGAAAAACCAGAAATTAATAGAAACCTGCACTCCATAATAACAGAAATTATTCAGCAAAATTGCCCTGAAGTCCTACAACAAGAGGGCAATATAGACATTGAAAGGATTCATAGAACACCTGAGGTATTCGATCAAGAAAAGAAAATGGCCAGAAATATAATTGCCAAATTCAAGAGTTTCCAAGCAAAAGAAAAAATCTTACAAGAAGCCAGAAAGAAACAATTCAAATATCAAGGAGCACCAATCAGGATCACACAGGACCTGGCAGCCTCCACGCTAAAAGATCTCAAGGCTTGGAATACGATATTCAGAAAGGCAAGAGAGCTGGGCTTGCAACCACGGATCAACTACCCATCAAAATTGACTATATATTTCCAGGGGAAAGTATGGATATTCAACAAAATTGAAGAATTCCAGGTATTTGCATAGAAAAGACCAGGGCTAAATGGAAAGTTTGATATCCAACCACAAAAATCGAGAGAAACATGAAAAGGTAAATAAGATACAGAGGGGAAAGAAAGAAAACTTATAACTATTAAATTTGCCTTTTTAAGGGTCTCAGTGAGATCTAATTATCTGTATTCCTATGTAGAGAAATGTTATGTATAATTCTCTGTAGTGAACTCTATTCACTATTATAATATTCACTATTATAGTAATCAGAAGAATAATTCACAGGGTGAGGGTGGAACACTAAATAATCTAAGATGACATGGGGGATGGGAAAGAGGGGGTGAATAGCAGGGGACACCAAGAGAAACTTGAGTGAATAAGAAAATAGGATATTCTATTACACACAAAGAGGGCATGGGAGGGAGAGGGGACAAATACTATTATAAGAAGGAGAGGAAGAGAGCATCAAGAGGTAATAATCAAACCTTACTCTCAGTGTAACCAACCTGGAGAGGGAAGAGTACCTATACTATCCATTGGGACATAAAACTCTTATCTAACCCTTCTGAGAAAGTTAGAAGGGATAAACCAAGGGGAGCAGGGGAGTGGGGAGGACAAAAAAAGGGAGGGGAGAAGGGGGAGGGAATTCATAAGGTCTTTAAAAACAAAAAGAGGGGGAAAATAAGGGAGTGGGTAGAAAGGGAAGTTAATCAAGGGAGGGGATAAGGGATAGCGGCTCAATAGCAAACCACTGGTTTAAAGGAAAAAGTATAAGGAAAAAGGAGGTAGGAATAGGGGAGGATTCGAAAATGTCAGCAAATGCACAACTGATGATTATAACTCTGAATGTGAATGGGATGAACTTGCTCATGAAAAGGAAGCAAATAGCAGAGTGGATTAGAAACCAAAATCCTACCATATGTTGTCTACAAGAAACACATATGAGGTGGGTGGACATACACAACTTTAAGGTTCAGGGTTTGAGCAAAATCTTTTGGGCATCAAATGAGAAAAAGAAGGCAGGAGTGGCTATTATGATTTCTGACAAAGCCAAAGTAAAAATAGATATGATTAAAAAAGACAGGGAAGGTCATTACATCCTGATTAAAGGNTCTTAATAGCAAACCGCTGGTTTTTAAGGAAATAGCTTAAGGAGAAGGGGTAGAATTGGGGGAGGATTTGAAAATGTCAGCAAATGCACAACTGATGATTATAACTCTGAATGTGAATGGGATGAACTTGCTCATGAAAAGGAAGCAAATAGCAGAGTGGATTAGAAACCAAAATCCTACCATATGTTGTCTACAAGAAACACATATGAGGTGGGTGGACATACACAACTTTAAGGTTCAGGGTTTGAGCAAAATCTTTTGGGCATCAAATGAGAAAAAGAAGGCAGGAGTGGCTATTATGATTTCTGAAAAAGCCAAAGTAAAAATAGATATGATTAAAAAAGACAGGGAAGGTCATTACATCCTGATTAAAGGCAGTATAAACAATGAGGAAATAACACTGCTCAGTAGGTATGTACCAAGTGGCATAGCACCCAAATTCATAAAGGAGAAACTGGCAGAGCTCAAGAAGGAAATAGATAGTAAAACCATACTAGTGGGAGATCTAAATATTCCTCTGTCAGATCTAGGTAAATCAAACTGAAAAATAAATAATAAAGAAGTAAGAGAGGTGAATGAAGTCCTAGAAAAATTAGATTTAATTGATATGTGGAGGAAAATAAATAGGGACAAAAAGGAATACACCTTCTTCTCAGCTGCACATGGCACATTCACAAAGATTGACCATGTTATAGGGCATAGAATCATTGCAAACAAATGCAAAAGAGCAGAAATAATAAATGTAAACTTCTCAGATCATAATGCAATAAAAATAAAAATTAGTAAGGGCATCTGGACAGGAAATCCAAAAACTAATTGGAAATTAAATAATATGATTCTTCAAAACCAATTTGTCAAAGAAGGAATCATAGAAACAATCAACAATTTCATTGAAGAAAATGACAATGATGAGACATCCTACCAAACTCTGTGGGATGTGGCCAAGGCAGTACTCAGGGGGAAATTTATATCCTTGAGTGCATATATTAACAAATTAAGGAGGGCAGAGATCAATGAATTGGGCATGCAACTCAAAAAATTAGAAAGTGAGCAAATTACAAATCCCCAGATGAGAACTAAATTAGAAATACTAAAAACCAAGGGAGAAATTAACAAAATGAAAAGTAAAAGAACTATTGAATTAATAAATAAGACTAGAAGCTGGTACTTTGAAAAAACAGATAAAATAGACAAAGTACTGGTCAATCTAATAAAAAAAAGGAAAGAAGAAAACCAAATTGATAGTATCAAAGATGAAAAGGGAGACCTCACCTCTAATGAAGAGGAAATTAAGGCAATCATTAAAAACTATTTTGCCCAATTATATGGCAATAAATATAACAATTTAGGAGATATGGATGAATATTTACAAAAATATAAACTGCCTAGATTAACAGCAGAAGAAATAGAATACCTAAGTAATCCCATATCAGAAAAAGAAATTGAACAAGCCATCAAAGAACTCCCTAAGAAAAAATCGCCAGGGCCTGATAGATTCACAAGTGAATTCTATCAGACATTCAAAGAGCAACTAATCCCAATACTATACAAATTATTTGATATGATAAGCAAAGAAGGAGTCCTACCAAATTCCTTTTATGACACAAATATGGTACTGATTCCAAAGCCAGGGAGATCAAAAACAGAGAAAGAAGACTATAGACCAATCTCCCTAATGAACATAGATGCAAAAATCTTAAATAGAATACTAGCATAGAGACTCCAGCAAGTAATTAAGAAGATCATTCACCATGATCAGGTGGGATTTATACCAGGAATGCAAGGTTGGTTCAACATTAGGAAAACCATCCAAATAATTGACCATATCAACAGTCTAATAAAAAAAGTCACATGATCATCTCAATAGATGCTGAAAAAGCCTTTGACAAAATACAGCATCCATTCCTATTGAAAACACTGAAAAGTATAGGAATAGAAGGATCTTTCCTAAAATTAATAAACAGTATATACCTAAAACCATCAACAAACATCATATGCAATGGGGATAAATTAGAAGCCTTCCCAATAAGATCAGGAGTGAAACAAGGATGCCCATTATCACCTCTATTATTCAACATAGTACTAGAAACACTAGCAGTTGCAATTAGAGAAGAAAAAGAAATTGAAGGTATCAAAATAGGCAAGGAGGAGACTAAGCTATCACTCTTTGCAGATGAAATGATGGTATACTTAAAAATCCTAGAGAATCAACTAAGAAGCTTGTAGAAATAATCAACAACTTTAGCAAAGTTGTAGGATACAAAATAAATGCACATAAATCATCAGCATTCCTATACATTTCCAACACACTAGAGCAGCAAGAAGTAGAAAGAGAAACACCATTTAAAATCACCCTAGACAATATAAAATACTTAGGAATCTTCCTACCAAAACAAACACAGTAATTATATGAAAATAACTACAAAACACTTTCCAAACAAATAAAACTGGATCTAAACATTTGGAAAGCCATTGATTGCTCATGGGTAGGACGAGCTAACATAATAAAAATGACAATTCTACCCAAATTAATTTATCTATTTAGTGCCATACCTATCAAGCTACCAAAAAACTTCTTTACTGAATTAGAAAAAAAACTATAACAAATTTCATTTGGAATAACAAAATATCAAGAATTTCAAGGAAAATAATGAAAAAAAAATGTGAAGGAAGGGGGCCTAGCAGTACCAGATATTAAACTATACTATAAAGTAGCAGTCATCAAAACAATATGGTACTGGCTAAGAGATAGAGAGGAGGATCAATGGAATAGACTTGGGGTAAATGACATCAGCAAGACAGTGTATGATAAACCCAAAGAGCCCATCTGTTGGGACATGAATCCACTATTTGACAAAAACTGCTGGGAAATTTGGAAAACAATATGGGAGAGATTAGGTCTAGATCAACATCTCACACCCTATACCAAGATAAATTCAGAATGGGTGAACGACTTGAATATAAAGAGGGAAACTATAAACAAGTTAAGTGAACACAGAATAGTTTACTTGTCAGATCTGTGGGAAAGGAAAGACTTTAAAACCAAGCAAGAGTTAGAGAAAATTACAAAAGTAAAATAAATTATTTTGATTATATTAAACTAAAAAGTTTTTGTCCAAACAAAAATAATGTAGTCAAAATCAGAAGGGAAACAACAAATTGGGAAAAAATCTTTATAACGAAAAACTCTGACAGGGGTCTAATTACTCAAATATACAAGGAGTTAAAGCAATTGTATAAAAAATCAAGCCATTCCCCAATTGATAAATGGGCAAGAGACATGAATAGGCAATTTTCAGGTAAAGAAATCAAAAGTATCAATAAGCACATGAGAAAGTGTTCTAAATCTCTAATAATTAGAGAAATGCAAATCAAAACAACTCTGAGGTATCACCTCACACCTAGCAGATTGGCTAAAATGAAAGAAGGGGAGAGTAATGAATGTTGGAGGGGATGTGGCAAAATTGGGACATTAATGCATTGCTGGTGGAGCTGTGAACTGATCCAGCCATTCTGGCTGGCAATTTGGAATCATGCTCAAAGGGCTATAAAAGAATGCCTGCCCTTTGATCCAGCCATATCATTGTTGGGTTTGTACCCCAAAGAGATCACAGATAAACAGACTTGTATGAAAATATTTATAGCTGCACTTTTTTGTGGTGGCAACAAATTGGAAAAGCAAGGTATGTCCTTCAATTGGGGAATGGCTGAACAAACTGTGGTATATGCGGGTGATGGAATACTATTGTGCTAAAAGGAATAATAAACTGGAGGAGTTCCAGGCGAACTGGAGAGACCTCTGGGAACAGATGCAGAGCGAAAGGAGCAGAGCCAGAAGAACATTGTACACAGAGACTGATATACTGTGGTAAAATTGAATGTAATGGACCTCTGTACCAGCAGCAATACAATGACCCAGGACAATTCTGAGGGATTTATGGTAAAGAACACTACCCACATTCAGAGGAAGGTCTGCAGGAGACGAAACATATAAGAAAAACAACTGCTTGAACGCATGGGTCAGGGTGGACATGATTGAGGGTGTGGACTCGAAACTACCACACCAATGCAACTACCAACAATTTGGAAATTGGTCTTGATCAAGGACACATGACAAAACTAGTGGAAAAGTGCATTGGCCATGGGTGGTGGGAGTGTGGGGGGGCAAAGGGGAAAGGAGGAGCATGAATCATGTAACCATGTTAAAAATGAATATTAATAAATGTTTGAAAAAAAAGCTGTAGGAGCAGATTCCTGGCTCAGTGGATTGAGAGCCAGACAAAGAGATGGGAGATCCCAGGTTCAGATCTGACCTCAGACACTTCCCAGCTCTGTGACCCTGGGCAAGTCACTTGACCCCTATTGCCTAGCCCAGTGGTTCCCAAACTTTTTTGGCCTTCTAGAAAAAATATTACTTAGCCCCCTGGAAATTAATTTTTTAAAAATTTTAATAGCATTTAATAGGAAAGATAAATGCACCTGTGGCCATCACAGCCTCCATGGATTGCTGCAGCACCCACCAGGGGGCAGTAGCACCCACTTTGAGAATTACTGGCTTAGCCCTTACTGCTCTTCTGCCTTGGAACCAATGTACTGTATTAATTCTAAGATAGAAGGTAAGGATTAAAAAAAATTTTAAGAAAAGAAAAAAGCAGAATGTTTTTTATAACTGATATTTATCATTGATTGGAAAAGGTTCTCTTGTTGGGTTTAGTCTATGGTCGTAGATTTGATGTAGATAATTTCTTTCTCAAAGATATCAGATTTGCAAAGTGTATGAGAAATGTAAAAGTTGGTGACACTTCACTTAGACACTTTCTGAATGACCCTGAATAAATCACTTATCCCTGAAAAAAAATAAATGCACATAAATCATCAGCATTTCTACATATTTCCAACACATCACAGCAGCAAGAGGTAGAAAGAGAAACACCATTTAAAATCACCCTAGACAATATAAAATACTTAGGAATCTATCTACCAAAACAAACACAGGAATTACAGGAAAACAACTACAAAACACTTTCCAAACAATTAGTACTAGATCTAAACAATTGGGAAAACATTGATTGCTCATAGGTAGGATGAGCTAAAATAATAAAAATGATCATTCTACCCAAATTAATTCATCTATTTAGTGCCATACCTATCAAACTACCAAAAAACTTTTTTCCTGAATTAGAAAAAAATTATAACAAAGTTCATTTGGAATAACAAAAGATCAAGAATATCAAGGGATATAATAATAAAAAAAACATGAAGGAAGGTGGCCTAGTGGTACAATATATTAAACTATACTATAAAGCAGTGGTCATCAAAACCATATGGTACTGGCTAAGAGACAGAAGGGAGGATCAGTGGAATAGACTTGTGTTAAGTGACCTAAGCAAAATAGTCTATGGTAAACCCAAAGAGCCTAACCTTTGGGACAAAAAACCACTATTTGACAAAAACTGCTGGGATGGAAAACAATATGGGAGAGATTAGGTGTAGATCAACATTTCACACCCAACACCAAAATAAATTCAGAGTATGTGAATGACTTGAAAAAATGCAGGAAAGTATAAGAAAATTAGGTGAACACAGGATCGTATACTTGTCAGATATCTGAGAAAGGAAATATTTTAAAACTAAGCAAGAGTTAGAAAAATTACAAAATATAAAATGAATAATTTCAATTACATCAAATTAAAAAGGTTTTGTACAAACAAAAGCAATGCAACTAAAATAAAAAGGGAAACAAATTGGGAAAAATCTTTATAACAAAAACTCTGACAAAGGTCTAATTACTCAAATATACAAGGAGCTAAATCAATTGTATGAAAAAATCAAGCCATTCCCCAATTGATAAATGGCAAGGGTCATGAATAGGCAATTTTCAGATAAAGAAATCAAAACTATAAATAAGCACATGAGAAATTGTTCTAAATCTCTAATAATTAGAGAAATGGAAATCAAAAACAATTCTGAGGTACCTCCTCACACCTAACAGACTGGCTAAAATGACAAGGGAGTGTAATGAATGTTGGAGAGGATGTGGCAAATTTGGGATATTAATCCACTGCTGGTGGAGTTGTGAATTGATCCAACCATTCTGGATGACCATTTGGAACTATGTCCAAAGAGCACTAAAAGATTTCCTGGCTTTCAATCCAGCTATATTTCTGCTGCATTTGTAACCCAAAGAGATCATATGGAAAAAAAAACAACACATGTACAAAAATATTTATAGCTGCTCTCTTTGTGGTGGCAAAAACTGGAAAATGAGGGTGTGCCCATCAATTGGGGACTGGCTGAACAAATTGTGGTATATGCTGGTGATGGAATACTATTGTGCTCAAAGGAATAATAAACTGAAGGAATTCCATGTAAACTAGAAGGACCTCCAGGATTTGATGCAGAATGAAAGGAGCAGAACCAGGAGAACATTGTACACAGAGACGGATAGACTGTGGTAAAATCGAATGTAATGGACTTCTGTACTAGCAGCAATGTGATGACCCAGGAGAATTCTTAGGGCTTTATGGAAAAGAACACTACCCACATTCAGTGGAAGAACTGCAGGAGTGGAAACACAGAAGAAAAACAACTACTTGAACATATATGTTGATGAGGACATGATTTGGGATGTAGATTCTTAGTGACCATCCTAGAACAATTATGAATAATATGGAAATAGGTCTTAATCTATGTCACATGAAGAAACCAGTGGAAATGCAGGTTGGCTACGTGGTGGGGTGTTGTGGGGGGAGAGAGAGCAATAAAATGAATCATGTAACCATGGAAAATTTTTTCTAAAAATAAAAGAAAGAAATAAATTCTTCTTTATAAAAAAAAAAGAAACACCAGGAGAGAGACCAGGTAGTGATGGAAGAAGCAGCAACAACACCTTTGGATTCTCTTAAGCAACAAATGTGGGGTGGTAAAAAGGAAAGAGTATAGAAGAAGACTGTGCTGAGAAGTAAAACAGACTTTAGAGGAGGTAGAGACTACGAAGGGAGAGGAAAGATTGAAGACAAAAGAAGAAGGTAATGTCAGAGAATGAGATATGTTGATACTATCAAGGAAATTAAGCATGGATAGGATAGACTTTGAGAACAAATGGAGGACAAAAAGGCCTGGTGTAGTATGGTCCATTGGGTCATGAATAATTGGACATGACTAAACAATTGTACAATAAGAGACATAAGCAACTTGGGAGGAATTTGAGAGAGAAAAGACTGATCCTAGTTTTTTAATCTGTTTTATCTGACAGAAAGGTGATCCTCTTAAATGAAAAAGTCCAATAAATAGAAGGAGGAAAAGGAATGGAAATATTAATATGGAGACACAAGTATAGAGGGATGATAATTGACTCCAGAAAAAAAGAAATCACATCACTTTTCAGTAAGAAAAGCTACAGAGGAGACTGAGGACTGAGCCTTAGACTGTGCCCACAGTTAGATGTTGATAATAATGTCTATCCCCTTGTTATCGCCTGCATAATTTGTATCTAAAAACAGATGTCCTTTTTTTTCTTTGTCTTAGAAATTGGATTTTTGCAGTACTAAACATGACTTGACTTCAAATTTATCTGGGATGGAATTATATTATAGTCCACATCAGGTTAGTTCTCAATGCCAGAAAATTTCTCTTTTTCTCACTTCCAAAGTACAGCATTACTCAGCTCTATGAATGATTTTATTTTTGTATTGCCAACCAGAAGTCCAAAGTGATTAATGCCTCTGATTTCATTGGTACAAAAATAAATCTTCCAGCCTGCCAAATTCTGCTTGGTTCCATAGGGAAAATTATGTAATTTATGCCTACTATACTCCTAAACCCAAACAAACATTTATCTTTTTAAATTTTTAAATTTATTTCACAGTAAAAGAGGAACTTTAAATTTAAACAGCAAGGAACATCTCAGCTAACACTCTTTAAAATGCTATCCACTTATGAGATGCTTTTTTGCATATAGCTCTCCCAAATTCAAGACCAACTAAGTATATCCACGGAATGATAAGATAAAAAAGGCAAAGCCAAATTGGAAAATAGTATGGGAGATCCTAGGCTTAGATCAATGTCTCATAAACTAAACCAAGATGAATTCAGAATGGGTAAATATTTTATACATAAAGAAGGAAATTATAAGTAAATTAGATGAACGTAGAATAGTATCCCTGTCAGATCTATGAGAAAGGAAATATTTTAAGACAAAACAAGAAATAGAGAATATAACAAGATGTAAAATGAATAATTTTGCTTCCATCAAATTAAAAGGTTTTTTTTTAACAAACAAAAGCAATGCAATCAAAATTAGAAGGGAATCAACAAATTAGGAAAAATCTTTATAACAAAAACCTGTGACAAAGGTATACTTACTCAAATTTATAAGGATTTATATATTTATTTTATTTATAATTAAATTTATAAAATCAAGCAATTCCCCAATTGACAAATGGGCAAGGGACATGAATAGGCAGTTTTCAGATAAAGAAATAAAAATTATCAATTATCACATGAAAAAGTGTTCTAAATATCTCTTAATTAAAGAAATGCAAATCAGAACAAATCTAAAGTACCATCTCACACATTGCAGATTAGTCAATATGACAGCAAAGGAAAGTAATGAATGTTGGAAGGGATGTGGCAAAATTGGGACACTAATGCATTGCTGGTGGGGTTGTGAATTGATCCAGCCATTCTGGAAGGCAATTTGGAATTATTCCCAAAGGGCTTTAAAAGACTGTCTGCCCTTTGATCCAGACATACCACTGCTTGGTTTGTACCCCAAAGAGATAATATGGGAAAATACTTGTACGAAATTATTCATAGCCATGCTCTTTGTGGTGGCAAAAAACTGGAAAATGTGGTGTGTCCACCAATTGAGGAATGGCTTAACAGATTGTGGCATCTGCTGGTGATTGAATACTATTGTTCTAAAAGGAATAATGAATTGGAGGAATTCCATGTGAACTGGAATGACCTCCAGAAATTGATCCAGAGTGAAAGAAGCAGAACCAGGAGAACATTGTACACAGAGACTGATACATTTTGGTACAATAGAATGTAATGGACTTCTGTACTAGCAGCAATACAATGATCCAGGACAATTCTGAGAGACTTATGAGAAAGAAAGCTATCCACATTCAGAGAAAGAACTGTGGAAGTAGAAACACAGAAGAAATATATATGATTTGTCACATGGTTTGATGGGGTTATGATTGGGGATGTAGACTTTAAACAATCGCTCTATTGCATATATTAGTAATATGGAAATGGGCCTTGATCAATGACACATGTAAACCCACTGGAATTGTTTGTTGGTTAAGGGAAGGGGAGGGAAGAGTGGATGGAAAGAACATGAATCATGTAACTGTGGGAAAATATTCTTAATTAATTTAAAATTTCAAAATTAAAATAATAAAAATAAAAAGTCAAAGCCATTGAACTTGCATTCAGAACACTAAGTTCAAACTCTAGGTGCAACACTCAGTAACTGTTAACAAGGCACCTAACTTCTCTGAAACTCAGTTTATATATCAAAGGTGAATAATAGTTGTGTGTTTTATTTTGGTAATAAGTAATTTCATAAACTATAATATTCAATGTAAATGTAAATTACTATTGTTGTTTTTAGTTTTACAAATTAATTAATTATTTGTTAAGTTCTTCCTCAATGTCAGACATTGTTCCCATCATTGAAATGGGGATACAAAAAACAATTCCTCCTTTTTTTCTTTTTAATTTATCATTTTTTCAAGATTACATGTTGATATAATTCTAATTATCATTTCCTTTTCTGATCTATGTGTTTCTGTTCTTTCTACCCTTGCCTTTCCTGAAGTTAGAAGATTATATGCCATAGATTATGCATATGTTATCATACAATATATATTTCCATCTTCATTATATTATGAAAGAAGATACATATCACTTACAGCAGAGAAAAATTCTTAGAGGAAATAAAGTGAAGAACAGTATGCGTTGATATGCATTCAGACTCTTCTATGGCAGTGGATAGACTTTTTTTTATCATGAGTCCCTTGCAGTTGTCCCGGATCATTCCACTGATGATAATAGTTAAGCCATTCATAGTTGATCACCATACTTCATTGCAGTTATTATATATGATGTTCTCCTGGTTCTGCTTACTTCGTTTTACATAAGTTTATAGATGTCTTTCCATGTATGTGTTTTCTGTGTGTGTGTGTGTGTGTGTGTGTGTGTCTGTGTGTCTGTGTGTGTCTGTGTGATCTTGATCATCATTTCTTATGGGGCAATATTATTTAATTCCAATCATATACTAAAGCTTGTCCAGCCATTCCCCAACTGATAGACATTGTTTCAGTTTCTAATATTTTGCTATCATAAAAAATAGTATGGTACAAGAAGGCCCTTTCCTCCAGGTTTTTTTTTATTTCTTTGGGATACAAACATAATAGTGTTGTTGTTGGATCAAGAGGTTTCATAGCCCTTTGGACATGGTTCGCAATTGCTCTAGAGAATGATTGGATCAATTCACAGTTCCACCAACATTTTATAAGTGTGCAAATTTTTTTGCTTCCCCTCCGTCATTTAATACTTTCTTTTTTTATTATATTATCCAGTCTGACAGGTGGATAGTGGTTGTGCCTCCAAGTTATTTTAATTTATATTCCTCTAATTAATTTAATAAAATCTAATAAAAATCTGGATGATTTGGAACATTTTTATATGAGTAAAGACAGCTTTATTTTCTTCATATGAGAATTGCCTGTTCATATCCTTTGACCATTTTTCAGCTGGAGAATACTTTTCATCTTTCTAAATTTGACTGTTTTTTATATATTTGAGGAATAATTTGAGACACTCATTATAATGTTCCCTAATTGGTTGTTTACCTTCTAATGTTGGTTGCATTGGTTTTGTTTGTGTAAAATCTTTTTCAATTTAATGTAGTCAAAGTTAGCTATTTTATACCTCATAATGTTCTTTATGTTGTAATAGGGAACTTCTGGGTCAAGACGGAGAACACCTTGAGTAACAGGAATGTAGATAGAAGACCTTGGAATGTTCCCAGGGTGGCATGAGCCAAGGCCAGAAGACAGTTGGAACCACCCTACAAATACCCAAGGGCAATAGCACACTGGGTCTCATTTGGAGAATTTTTTGGGAGAAGGGTGGAATGGAGTGAGGATAGGCCCAGACCTGCAATTCAGCATCTATATCTAGTTCCCACAATAAATGAATTACCTGCTAATTAATAGAGCTGAGAGAAACATCATCACAACAAAGAAGAAATATATCATTAACCTTCCCTATCCTTTGACTTAAGCCAGGGATTGTGAGAGGGAGAAGAGAGCTCCAGCCTATTACCAAACCTATCATCCAATTGATTTGAATTCACCTCTGTTTATTTAGATCTAGCTTAATATTTCCCAAACCCATTATCTTACTTCCTTGTTCCTAACCCCTCATTAAGTAAGAAATAAATCTTGTTAATAAGTTCAAACCAAAGTTTAGAGTACCTTTCCTAATTAGTGAAACATCTAAAGCTATTAGGAAGGGAAATTTGTTTCATGCAGTCAGAATCTTAGCGTAATCCAAATAGCATATTAATACAAGCCCATATCAACAACAAACCCTACCCCAAGCCAAGAGCTAGAGAAACTGGCAACACACACATACAAATTCTCATTGGTCACTTTCTTGGGCAACTGTTAAAAGAGACAACGTGGCAGACTCAGTCCAGTAGAGTCTGTCAGGCTGAGAGAGACACAGCCCTTTCTATTATCAATACCACAAGCGCAGTTGTTTTTCCATTATCCTTTTTTAACAATGTCTTGTATGGACATACATTCTTCCATTAGACCAGAGGGTCTTTTTTTTTCCAGACAGGCAAACTATTCACTGCTCCTCTAATTTTTTTATGATATCACTCTTTATTTCTAAATAAGCCTTACTCTTAGAGACCATTAAAACAAAAAATAAGCATTTCTGTTTGATGTGTATACTCTCTCTCTCTCTCTCTCTCTCTCTCTCTCTCTCTCTCTCTCTCTCTCACACACACACACACACACACACACACACACACACACACATTCCAATAGGTCAGAGAACTACAGGATCATTTAAAGGAAGAGACAAATGTTTCAGAACAAGAAATCAGTAATGACACATATGAGGCAGGTGGATATACACAGATTTAAGGTAAAAGGGCTGGAGCAAAATCTTTTGGGCTTCGAATGAGAAAAAGAAGGCAGAAGTGGAGATGATGATTCATGACAAAGCCAAAGTAAAATAGATATGATTAAAAAAGACAGGGAAGGTAATTTCATCCTGATAAAAGGCAGTATAGACAATGAAGAAATAACAGTGCTCAATATGTATGCACCAAGTAGCATAGCATCCAAATTCCTAAAGGAGAAACTGGCATAGTTCAAGAAAGAAATAGAGAGTAAAACCATACTAGTGGGAGATCTAAATGTTCCTCTTTCAGATCTAGATAAATCAAACAAAAATAAATAAGAAAGAGATGAAAGAGGTGAATGAAGTCCTAGAAAAATTAGATTTAATAGATATATGGAGAAAAATAAATAGGGACAAAAAGAATACACCTTCTTTTCAGCTGCACATGGTACATTCACAAAGACTAAGCATGTAATAGGGCATAGAAACATTGCAAATAAATGCAAAAGAGCAGAAATAATAAATGTAACCTTCTCAGATCATAATACAATAAAAATAATAATTAGTAAGGGCACCTGGACAGGCAAATCAAAAACTAATTGGAAATTAAATAATATGATTCTCCAAAACCAGTCAGTTAAAGAAAAAATCATAGAAATAATCAACAATTTCATTGAAGAGAATGACAATAATGAGACATCCTACCAAACTCTGTGGGATGCAGCTAAGGCAGTACTCAGAGGAAAATTTATATCCTTGAGGGCATATATTAACAAATTAGGGAGGGCAGAGATTAATGAATTGGGCATGCAACTTAAAAATCTAGAAAATGAACAAATTTTAAATCCTCAGATGAAAACTAAAATAGAAATACTAAAAATCAAGGAAGAAATTAGTAAAATTGAAAGTAAAAGAAATACTGAACTAATAAAAAGACTAGAAGCTGGTATTTTGAAAAAAAACAGATGAAATAGACAAAGTAATGGTCAATCTAATAAAAAAAGGAAAGAAGAAAACCAAATTAACAGTATCAAAGATGAAAAGGGAGACCTCACCTCTAATGAAGAGGAAATTAAGGCAATCATTAAAAACTATTTTGCCCAATTATATGGCAATAAATATAGCAATATAGGTGATATGGATGAATATTTACAAAAATATAAATTGCCTAGATTAACAGCAGAAGAAATAGAATATGTAAACAATCCCATATGAGAAAAATAAATTGAACAAGCCATCAAAGAAATACGTAAGAAAAAATCACCAGGGCCTGATGGATTCACAAGTGAATTCTATCAAATATTCAAAGAAAAACTAATCCCAATACTATACAAATTATTTGATATAATAAGGAAAAAAGGAGTCCTACTAAATTCCTTTTATGACACAAATACAGTACTGATTCCAAAGACAGGTAGATCAAAAACATAGAAATAAAACAACAGAAGAATCTCCCTAATGAGAATAGATGCAAAAATCTTCAATAGAATACAAGCAAAAAGACTCCAGAAAGTGATCAAGAGGATCATCCACTATGATCAGGTGGGATTTATACAAGGAATGCAAGGATGGTTCAACATTAAGAAAACCATCCACATAATTAACTATATCAACAGGCTAACAAACAAAAATCACATGATTATCTATCTCAAGAGATGTTGAAGAAGCCTTTGACAAAATACAGCACCCATTCCTATTGTAAACATAAGAGAGTATAGGAATAGAAGGACCTTTCCTAAAAATAATAAATAGAATATATCTAAAACCATCAACAAGCATCATATGCAATGGGGATAAATCAGAAGCCTTCTCAATAAGATCAGGTGTGAAATAAGGATTCCCATTATCACCTCTATTATTTAACATTGTACTAGAAACAATAGGAGTAGCAATTAAAGAAGAAAAAGAAATTGTAGGCATTGAGGAGACTAAGCTATCTTTCTTTGCAGATGATATTATGTTATACTTAAAAAATCCTAGGGAATCAACTAAAAAGCTAGTAGAAATAATCAACAACTTTAGCAAAGTTGCAGGATATAAAATAAATGCACATAAGTCATTAGTGTTTATATATATTTCCAACACATCACAGCAGCAAGAGGTAGAAAGAGAAACACCATTTAAAATCACCCTAGATAATATAAAATACTTAGGAATCTATCTACCAAAACAAACACAGGAATTATATGAACACAACTACTAAACACTTTCCAAACAATTAAAACTAGATTTAAAGAATTGGAAAAATATTGATTGTTCATGGGTAGGATGAGCTAACATAATAAAAACAATCATTCTACCCACATTAATTTACCTATTTAGTGCCATACCTATCAAACTACCAAAAAACTTCTTTACTGAATTAGAAAAAAAACTATAACAAAGCTCGTTTGGAAGATCAAAAGATCAAGAACATCAAGGGAAATAATGAAAAAAATACAAAGGAAGGTGGCCTAGCAGTACAAGATATTAAACTATACTATAAAACAGCAGTCATCAAAACAATATGGTACTGGCTAAGAGACAGAAGGGAGGATTAGTGGAATAGACTTTTGTTAAGTGACCTAAGCAAGACAGTCTATGGTAAACCCAAAGAGCATAACCTTTGGGCAAAAATCCACTATTTGACAAAAACTGTTGGGAAATTTGGAAAACAATATGGAAGAGATTAGGTTTAGATCAACATCTCACACCTTATACCAAGATAAATTCAAAATAGGTGAATGACTTGAATATAAAGAGGGAAACTATAAATAAATTAAGTGAACACAGAATAGCATACTTGTGAGATCTCTGGGAAAGGAAAATTTTTAAAACCGAGCAAGAGTTAGAAAAAATTACAAAATGTAAAGTAATCATTTTGATTATACTAAATTAAAAAGCTTTTGTACAAACAAAACAATGCAACTAAAATCAGAAGGGAAACAACAATTTGGGAAAAAAATTTCTATAACAAAAAACTTGGACAGAGGTCTAATTACTCAAATATACAAGGAGTTAAATCAATTGTATAAAAAAGCAAGCCATTCCACAATTGATAAATGGGCAAGGGACATAAATAGGAAATTTTTAGATAAAGAAATCAAAACTATCAATTAGTACATGAGAAAGTGTTCTAAATCTCTAATAATTAGAGAAATGCAAATCCAAACAAAGCTGAGGTATCACCTCACACCTATAAGATTTGCTAAAATGATAGTATGTGAGAGTAATGAATGTTGGAGGGAATGTGGCCAAATTATGACATTAATGCATTGCTGGTGGAGTTGTGAACTGATCCAACCATTCTGGATGGCAATTTGGAACTGCGCTCAAAGGGCTATAAAAGATTGCCTGCCCTTTGATCCAGCTATACCATTGTTTCGTTTGTATGCCAAAGAGATCATAGATAAACAGACTTGTATGAAAATATTTATAGCCATGCTTTTTGTGGTGGCAAAAAACTGGAAAGCGACCGCATGCTCTTCTATTGAGGAATTGCTGAACAAATTGTAGTATATACTGGTGATGGAATACTATTGTGCTCAAAGGAATAATAAGCTGGAGGAATTCCATGTGAACTGGTGACCTCCAGGAATTGATGCAGTGTGAAAGGAGCAGACCAGAAGAACATTGTACACAGAGACCAATACACTCAGTAAATCGAATGTAATGGACTTCTGTACTAGCAGCAATACAACGATCCATAACAATTCTGAGGGACTTGTGGAAAAGAATGCTACCCATATTCAGAGAAAGAACTACAGGAGAGGAAACACAGAAGAAAAACAACTGCTTGAATACATGGTTTGATACAGACATGATTGGGAATGTAGACTTGAAAGGACCATACCAATGCAACTATCAACAATTTGGAAATAAGTCTTGATTGATTACACATGTTAAAACCAGTGAAAATGTGCATTGGCTATGGGAGGGGGGAGGAGGTCAGGGGTTGAAGGGAAAAGTAAGAACATGAATCATGTAACCATGATAACTTTTCTAAAAAATAAACATTATTTAGAATAAAAAAAACAACTCAGTAATGACTTCCTCAATCTTAGGTTTAAATACCATGCCATAATATTTCTGAAACTACAAAACTACAGATTACTACATAAAATGCATGCATGAATGCATAAAAATAAATAAATGTATAAATTGATTCATATATAGATAAATGAACTCATAAATAAATGGGAAAATACATATATACATCAATTAATAAAGAAACAAATGAATAAATAAAAACGTAAATAGATAAATAAAAGTAAGATAAATACCTTCCTCCCTAGAAATTGTTGGATTGAGATGTAGCTTAAGAAATAAATGTGAGTTATAGCTTGCATTATGATTTCTTGTCTGTAACACCTAATTATTCTTGAAGAGTTTTAAAGTTAGAATGAGTACCCTAGAAAGATCAGTATAAGAGGTGCTTGTCTGACAAATAGGGAATATAAATCTTTTTTTAAGATACTTAATATTACAACTATACTACATGTAACCTTTCTTGGTAAATATAAGAACTAAATGTAAACTGCAAAAATAGTAAAAACTTACAGTTCAATTCAAATCAATGAGGCAAATATTTATTAAATGTCCACTAGAATCAGAGCTATGGATACATATAACAAAAAACAGAACAAAATATATAGTACCTGCCCTAAAGGCATTTACCTGCAGAGATACTGAAAGTACAATGAAAAAGGTACAGTCAGTAATTGAAGTTTATGATGTTAATTTGTAGAATTTTTGTACCTAAAGAAATTTCATAGGGACACTTTGAACATTATTGAGATATAATTATATCTCAATATGTAATTTTTATAGTTTGTACAACAACAAATTTGAATTATTTCTTATGAATCTGAAAAATAATTATTTTGAATTATGCTTAAATTTTCTTGTTTACTAAGTCCCTTTTTATATTTTGAAAACCATTATTATTTTACTAAAGGATATTTTATATTTTATTCCCCCTCAATTTCTAATGACTGCTTTCATTTATTTTCCTTCAACCAAATCTGATTTCATCTTCAAATATCCTTATCCCCAAATGTTTTAGTTCTCTTCTACCAAGTTATAGGGGTCAAACCCAACCAAACCAAAGCAGAAGCCTTCTGGAAAAACATCTAATAAATCTGTTTTAATATATAATTGACTTAATAGAATCATGGAGCCTTAGAGGTAAATGTCTCAGAGAGCATTCAGTCTAACATTCTCAATTATAGATATTATTTTAGAAATTGCTACGATTATATTCATCTAATGAAGAAAGAAGGCAGATATTCCTTTTCTGAATGTATGAAATGAGAAATGTCAGTCATATAGATGAGTTCTTTGCCCAATACATACTTGCTGAACAAAAGTTTCCACTTTTTATTTTCAAATAATACCTAGCATAAATAAGTAGTAAAACTCTGATGTAGACTTTTCTCTCTAAATCCAATTAACAATGCAAATAAAACTAGAAATTCATTTTATGAGATTTCCCATTTTCCAAGTTCACCATGAAAATAAACTCCATATGGGGGAAAAACCCAAACAGCAAAACTGCTGAGTTTGATGAGTGGGCAATGTAGAGTATTGGTAAATTTCCCAGACACACTTCTGAGAGGCAATCAGAATTTTAGTTTATCTCTGAGTTCAGGAAATTGAATATCATGTAGGTAATTACATCAGGAATGAGCATGAAAAATTAAAAATACAAATTGTTGTTCAGTTGTTTCAGTCACTTCTCTCTCTTTGTGACCCTATTTGGAGTTTTCTTGGCAAAGATAATGGAAATGTTTGTCTTTCCCTTCTCCAGCTCATCTTACAGATGATGAAACAGAAGCAAACAGGATTAAGTCACTTGCCCAGGGTTATTCAACTTGTAAGGGACTGAGGCCAGATTTGAATTTAGGAAGAAGTGCCTTTTTGACTCCAGGCCTTGCAGGAAATATAAGTAAAGGTAATGGATACAATGGATATTATAATTAAACTAGGTGATTGTGGGTACACACACTGGGGTTTATGAGAGACTAGACTTGGACTTGAAGATCAGAACAGCCAAGCTCCTCCTAACTGACCAATTGTCACCCTGGGCCAGAGGCTTTGAGTGCCACAGGCAAGATAACAGGATATAACTGGTTTTAATAATGAACAACTAAAAGGAGGGATAGGAATGTCTACTCTAAAACCTTAAATCTAATGACATAACCCACAGGGAAAGGAAAGACTTATTTCTACACTAACTTAGTAATCTAAACTGACAGGGCCCAAGGAGCTGTAATGGAGTCATTGAGTGACTGTCTCAGTCTGGACCTACCAGACTTGAGCAGCACAGCTAGGGGCTTTGGGACTTTGGGATTCTCACTGAAATCCACTGATGATCTCTAGATGCCAAGAGCCAAGGTGGTCTCAGGTACCAAGTAGGGAAGGTTTGCTTGAAATGCTGTCCACCAGATCTCAAACTTCACCTCTTCCTTTGCAACTGCACTGTAGATCTTCTCTCTTTGCTGGATGCCACCATTCAGGATCCCAGAGGAAAATCAGGAGGCAGGGTATCCTTTGCTCTGAGATCTCCCAGGCTGGCAACAGGTTTTGCCCACCACTAATGGAATCTTCTCTCAGGCACAAGTCACTTCTTCCTGCTCCCTCATTCTATCCTAGAATTCCCAGCTCCAGCTCCTTCCTGCTATATACATCTTTAATTCTTAATTAACTAACTAATCTAATCTTCTTCACAACAGCCTGGTACTCTATCCAATGCACCATCTATCCCAGTGATTCCCAAAGTGGGTGCTACCTCAACCTGGTGAGTGCTTCAGTGATCCAGGAGGGCAGTGATGGCCACAGGTGCATTTGTCTTTCCTATTAATTGCTATTAAATTAAAAAAAATAATTTCTTGGGGGCTAAGTAATCTTTTTTCTGGAAAGGGGGTGGTAAGCCAAAAAAATTTGAGAACTGCTGATCTATCCAATGCCCCAAAATACAAAACAAGCTTGGTAGCACAAATCTTTTAGAAAACAATAAACACTTCTTTCCAGAACCTTCATTTGGAGTTTATACTAAAAGATATGCAAGGATTGCTTTTTAACATTGTTAAGTATAAGCAGACTCAAAGAATTATAGGATTATAATTATAATTATGAATCAATCTGAAAAAGACCTTAGAGCCCATTTAGATTAACACCTTTATTTTACAAATAAAGAAAATGAGGTCCAGGGAAGTGGCATTAAATGATTTGCCCAAGATGATATAAGCAGGAAGCATCAGATGAATTTTGAATTCAAACATATGATTCCAAGGAAAAAGCAGCTTTCTATCCTACCTTCTCTAGTCCAACACACATTGGTATTCTGTCTCTCTCTGAGCAGAAATGCTTGGAATCAGTTTAATGTAACTAATAAAATCACTTCTGATTGGCTTGTATGGAAAGCACAGAGTCTAGATTGACTGGTTGTTTGTTTTTTTCTCCCTTCAGTAATGTCAAATAGTATACCCCATGACTCAGGCTTTGTTTGGTATATTTGAAGGGACTTTGCTCCTATAGACTTATTTTCAATTCCCTGCTTTTCAAACTTTTCCTTGACTTTCCAATATTTATATTAATAAGCAGATAAGATTCTATCCTTCATTTCCACTTCCAAATCTAAGCTCTCTGGGTGCTATGATCATTTAAGATAATTATTATTTTTTATTTTTTAGAAAAATTTTCCATGTTTCCATGATTCATGTTCTTACTTTCCCCTTCACACCCTCCTCCTCCTCCCCCCATAGCCAACCCACATTTCTACTGGTTTTAACATGTGTCATCTATCAAGACATATTTCCATATTATTGATAGTTGCATTGGTGTGGTCATTTCGAGTCTATATCCCCAATCATGTCTGCATCAACCCATGTATTCAAGCAGTTACATTTCTTCTGTGTTTCCTCTCCTGTAGTTCTTTCTCTGAATATGGGTAGCGTTCTTTTCCATAAATCCCTCAGAACAGAAGTCCATTACATTCGATTTTACCAGTGTATTGATCTCTGTGTACAATGTTCCTCTGGCTCAGGTCATTTCCCTCTGCATCAATTACTAGAGATCTTTACAGTTCACGTGGAATTCCTTCAGTTTATTATTCCTTTGAGCACCATAGTATTCCATCACCAGCATATACCACGATTTGTTCAGCCATTCCTCAATAGAAGAGCATACGCTCGCTTTCCAGTTTTTTTTGCCACCACAAAAAGCACAGCTATAAATATTTTTGTACAAGTCTTTTTATCTATGTATGGCTGGATCAAAAGACAGGCAGTTTTTTATCGCTCTTTGGGCATAATTCCAAATTGCCATCCAGAATGGTTGGATCAGTTCACAACTCCACCAGCAATGCATTAATGCTCCAATTTGGCCACATCCCCTCCAACATTCATTACTCTCCCCTGCTATCATTTTAGACAATCTTCTAGGTGTGAGGTGATATCTCAGAATTGTTTTGATTTGCATTTCTCTAATTATTAGAGATTTAGAACACTTTCTCATGTGCTTATTGATAGTTTTGATTTCTTTATCTAAAAATTGCCTGTTGATGTCCCTTGCTCATTTATCAATTGTGGAATGGCTTGATTTTTTATACAATTGATTTAGCTTCTTGTATATTTGAGTAATTAGGCCTCTGTCAGAGTTTTTTGTTATAAAGATTTTTTTTCCCAGTTTGTTGTTTCCCTTCTGGTTTTGGTAGCATTGTTTTTGTTTGTACAATTTTTTTTAATTTAATGTAATCAAAATTAATTATTTTATATTTTGTAATTTTTTCTAAATCTTCCTTGGTTTTAAAATTTTTCCTTTCCCAGAGATCTGAGAAGTATACTATTCTGTGTTCACTTAATTTACTTACAGTTTCCTTCTTTATATTCAAGTCATTCACCCATTCTGAATTTATCTTGGTGTAGGGTGTGAGATGTTAATCTAAACCTAATCTCTCCCATATTATTTTCCAATTTTCCCAGCAGTTTTTGTCAAATAGTGGATTTTTTCCCCAAAAGCTGGACTCTTTTGATTTATCATGCACTGTCTTGCTGATGTCACTTACCCCAAGTCCATTCCATTGATCCTCCCTTCTGTCTCTTAGCCAGCACCTTATTGTTTTGATAACCACTGCTGGATTGTATAGTTTATTATCTGGTACTGCTAGGCCACCTTCTTTCACATTTTTTTTTCATTATTTCCCTTGATATTCTTGATCTTTTGTTCTTCCAAATGAACTTTGTTATAGTTTTTTTCTAATTCTGTAAAAAAGTTTCATGGTAATTTGATAGGTATGGCACTAAATAAGTAAATTAATTTGGGTAGAATGGTCATTTTTATTATTTTAGCTCGTCCTACCCATGAGCAATCAATGTTTTTTGAATTGTCTAGATCTAGTCTTAATTGTTTGAAAAGTGTTTTGCAGTTGTATTCATATAATTCCCGTGTTTGTTTTGGTCAATAGATTCCTAAGTATTTTATATTGTCTAGGGTGATTTTAAATGAGATTTCAGGGGTTGCTGGAGACTCTGCATGGCATGTGGGGGAGGTGTCCTGGGATTCCCCTTCTATACCCTCAGATCAGACAGTTCAAAAATTGAAGCCTTTTTCTTGGTGTACCTCTTTAGCTGTCCAGCAGAATTGTTCCCCCTGCTCTGTCCCATTGTTTGATTTGGTCCTCTTTCTTCTTGAAACTCATTGTTTTCTATCTCGGTGTATAAGGGTACCGAGCTTTTAAGACTGGCTCCATCTAAGCCACCATCTTCCTCATTTAATATGTTTAAATCAGAATGCTTAGTGTTGGAGACTAATGTTCTAGACTCCATTTAGGATTCCCAAAGTCAAGGTATGTGTTTAAAGAGAAATCTTCTAAGAGGTAGTTACATCTGCACCAACAGAGGGAGAAGGTTCAGATCCAGGCTCACTTAAGGGTAGCAACTAAATTCCAACCTCAATCTTCCCTTCAAATGGCTTTGCAATTCAAAATATACATTTTCATTGACATCTTGCAAGGCAATGAGATGTCGCTTACTTTTAGGAGCCACAGTAAGCCAAATGAATCTGAAGTGTTTTAACTTGAAATAGTGTAAGACTATGACAATAGCACTCTAATGTTTGCAAAGCACTTTCATATACAATGTGAGTTGCAAATTCTAATCCAGATCATTGAGTATTATCAGTCAGAGTAATATTGATTATCATCTCTCAGTTCACAAAAAGACATAAATGTTGTATTTCATAGATATACACAAATAAGACAAAACTTCTGTTGGCTGGTTGAATGTTTGATTGCATATATATGGAAGTATGGAATAATGGGGTACTGGCTAAAGAGTTCACTTTAGGGGCAAAAAGACCAGGTTTACATTCATGACTGTGGAACTTGGGGCAAGTTACCTAATGTTTCTGTACTAACAAGAAAATTTCTGTCACTATAAATTGTAAAGCTGGTGCCAATCGACATTAGTAGAGTGAATTTTCTCACTGAGAGATACCAATTTCCAGTGAAAACTATATTGTCCCACCACACCATCAAAAATACATACTGATTAAAATGTATGTACATATATGAATATATTTATGTAAGCTTATATATGATTGCATGTTTCTATACATATACATTTATGCAGTTACTCCTGTTCATCTGTTTCATTTTTTAACTATGTCATTAGATTTAATCAAACCTTTTCATCCAAAATTAGTGTATATATAAATGCACAAATTTCAAATGTATCTATTGGAATATATGATATATTTAGATGTGTGCATATGTATAAAATATATATATTAGATCCTTACATATATAACTATGTATAACTACAGCTACATGTCTACATCATCTACACTATTATATCTTTAATCAATACCCATAAATTATATACCAGATATCTATGCAGGAAATTAATTATATATGCACTGTAATTAATCTTTGGAATTAAAATGTTTCAGTTATATAATAAAAAATAATTTTAGGAAACAACAGAATGAACATATCAACACTCTTTGCACCTAACTCTATGTTTTCATCCAAGTCATAAATAAAAATATTTAACAAAGGGCCTCTAGCTATGTGACTTTGGTCAAGTCACTTAACCCATCCTTTATTGTTCTTCTGCCTTGGAATATATATTTAGCATCAGTTCAATGAAAGAAGTTAAAGGCTTAAAACAAAAACAAAAACAAAAGACCAATTACAGATCTTTAGAGCACTCTACCAGAGACCTCCTGCCTTTTTCCCATTGAACCATTAATTACCATTCCTTGAGTTTGGCCATTCAACCAGTTCTTAGTCCTACTAATATTTTATTATCGATCCAGATGTCTCCATTTTTTCCAGAAGAAGAGAATAAGTAAACATAGAGGGAGAACAGTCCTTTTCTGTGAGAGTGCCTTGAGTACTTGGGTAATTTGACAGTAATCTAATTCAAACAGTTTGATATGTGATTGATTTAGTACTGATAGGATTCTGTGAGAGAGAAATTGAGTCTGTGTATGCTAGAGCAAGCACAAACCTGGAGCTCTGGCTACATATACATTAGGACCAAGGAAGCTGCACACTGGAGGTACAAGGGATAGCGTGGTGATCTGGCTGTTATAGTCTATCCTAGGCAGACAACGGGTGAAGAAAATCAAGAAGCAAAGTTGGAAAATGTTTCCTACAACTTCTCTGAATTTCTGTAGCTATTTTCTGAATTTCTTTAGCTCTTCCTATTATTAATCCCATGATTCTGGAATTATATTGAGAAGGTATAGGTAAGTAGTATATGCTATGGCATAGAGCAGCCATATCATGTATCTTTGTAAGTTTTAATTCCCTCCAACCTTTGCTTTTCTCTTTAATCCTCTACTTCCATTCTCTCATTCATTTTTCCTACTTTCAAAGTAAATAATATGATTAGAAATGGAAAATTGAGTGTTATTTTAAGCAAAGAGTTTTCGCTTTATGTTTATGAATCCTGGAAACTGAATTTGTTGCCCTTTTTAATGGGCAAAGGCTGCATCTTCCTCAATATTAAGTTAATCAGTCTTCTCCAAAGGACAGTTAACATAAGTTTTAAGATTATGGGAAACTGACAGGCAAATAGAGATATTTCATTTAAAGTGGATAGAATAAAATGTTCAGGAAAATATATTTGTCTATTTCATTCCAATAATAAGGTTCTGGCATGTTAACTAGTTATATGATCCCCAAATGATCTGTGTTTCAGCTTCCTGGAAGTATAATTATTGTCAATTACTTGAGATTGAGCAGGCATATTTTATCCAGTCAAGGTTATATTCAGCTGGAGATAAAATTTATAAGGGGTGAATGACATCCACGAGACATGTAAGCCTTTTTGTTGTTGAGATTATTGTTTCCTTTTTGGGGGACTAAAGGGAAATCTACATCTCTCTATTTTTCTTTGGCTAGAAGAACATGAACAACTCAGGGGAAACTAGATCTGTATAAGGGCTTTATCATATTCCATTTTTTCCAACTTGGGTCAGCTTAAGCTTTCTTAGATAGCCTTGTGGCCCACTACTCCCAGGGACTCAACATATAGTTGTCAGACTTAGTAAAATACTTTATTGTATCTCAGAACCCTGGAAATCAAATGATTTACTTGCCTCAGCCTCCTCTACTATTAGAGATTATCAGTGTATGCTACCATACCTCGTTATGCTTTAAAAATATTACTCCATTCACTAACTAATTCTCTAAAAAGCAAGAAGACAGAAAGAGCTGGGCTAATTCCCTCCCTTTTTTGCAAGCTGTCCTAGTATGCGTATGGGTGGAAAGCAATTTTAAAGTCTCTATATTCAAACATCATAAATCAAGATAAGCCATATTGCTGATTCGCAAACTTGAACTTCCTTTCTGGTAAAGATTTTTGTTCTTTTTTTTGTTGTTGTTCTTTTTGGCTTTTTTCTGAATTTCTGTAAGAGCAAGATAAATGCCTCTAGGGTTGAATCTAGTATTGCCTTGCTGAGTCTTTATGCTTAAATCATTAGATTCTGATTTTAACTTCCCCAATCCATAAAATAAATAGAATTCTAAAAGGAGTAACATGAAAACTGGGATATGAGTGAAACTATATTTCAAAGGCTTTTTTATAACTCCAGTTCATGTTAGATAGATATATAGATAGGTTTTCATTAAAAATCTCATTATAATGAGGATAAAGAAATGCTTATTTTGACTAAAATTTTTCCTTCATATTCATTATCTTTAGTCATGCAATGTGTATACTTTTAGAGTAGAAATTACAAATGTCATTTAGCACAAATAGTTTCAGGAGAATTATTTTTTAGAGAGTCTTTGCTTTGCAGTTAAAAATCTTAAATTTGAATCCTAAGTAATATTTTGAACAACTTACTTAATATTTCTAAGTTCCTTTTTTCCTCCCTCATAAAATGAAATTTTCATTATATTCCATTTTATTAAAAACCTACTGTATGCTTTATAGTGTAGTGTGTTCAAAATCAGGCTCATCTAAAAGTCAGAAAACTGATCAAATCTTGCCTCTGACATACAGTACCTGAATTATTTTAGACAAGTCACAATCTCTTAGAACTTCACATCAATTCTCTAAGACTCTGAGTAGCATATAATTTCCAAATCTATTTTTGGACAGGGTATTTCTGTACCAGGAGTGACCTATACATGAGTAAAATCATAGATCCAGATCAAAATTAAGCTAAACAATATGTAAGACACTTTGCTAAGGTATACAAAGGAAAAAAGAAGAAGGAATGAAGAAAACAGACTCTAATCTTGAGGAACTTGCATTCTATGGGGGAAAGAGCAAATTAACAAAAAAGTTCATGTGAGAAAACTTTAGGTGGGAGAGACTATCACTACTGAGGGAATGAGGAAATGATGAGCTTTGAGGAAATAGAGTTAATTAGCAGGAAATATATTTTAAGCATGGAGGGAAAATTATACAAATAGAGAGGTTGAATATAGAATATAGAGTTTGGACAAGAGTAACTAGTCCAGATTCTATGGAACACTGAGTACATGCAACTCCATAAATTCTTTCTAATACTGAAATAGATAATAAACCAACATCAATATCTTAAATGATTTTTAAAAGGAGATTGGGTGAAAAGAATTCTACTATGTCAAATTTAAGTTTGGCAACTTGAGTCCAACTAATTAAACACCATAAAATTATACACCATAAAATTATTTTATTTTATTTTTTTTAAACCCTTGTACTTCGGTGTATTGTGTCATAGGTGGAAGAGTGGTAAGGGTGGGCAATGGGGGTCAAGTGACTTGCCCAGGGTCACACAGCTGGGAAATGGCTGAGGCCGGGTTTGGACCTAGGACCTCCTGTCTCTAGGCCTGACTCTCACTCCACTGAGCTACCCAGCTGCCCCCATAAAATTATTTTAAATGTGTTGTGTGCTATAACTATCATATAAAAATAAAGTCTTTTATGATACTTAACAGAAACCACTAAAAAAGTTACTATCCAAAAACTTCAGTATACATGGCAGTCTTTGCCAGGGCCCATAGGGAACTTTTTGAAGATCTCCAAAAAGGCATTTGAAGATTATACTACCATTTAGTTTTACACACCAAAGAAAATCTGAATATAATTTTCTAAGTGAAACAAAAAAGAAATATATTGAAAGAAATAAGGAAAACAGAATCATGTCAGAAATTCTATATTCCCTCTTTCTCCAAATGAAGGCAAAGATAAAAAGGTTATGGTGAACAAGATGTCACATTAAAGAAAGATATAGAAACTAAAACAAAATTTCAACATTCAGTAAAAGAGAACTTTACTATAGAGGCTTATAGTACAAAATGAAATCTCAGGCAAGAGATAATTCTTAAATATTGAGAAGGTGGAAAATTTCTGACTTATATGGGCACAAGAAATCCAACATAAAATGCGAATTGGATCAAACAAGAAATGAAAACTTACATATTATTAATGCAATGGACAGCAGTGTAATTACCTCAAGCTGAGAAATTGAAACTCTGCCTTCTCTGTAAAGCTGGAAAGCAACAGGACAAAAAAGAGTGATAATTATTGGTTCAAATGCTTCACAGTGGTGCATGAATTACAAGCATAGAATTTTATCAGTTTCATCAACATAGAGGGTATAATCATCAGCACTGAGGACATAATCAAATCTATCAGAACTGATGAAGTTACTAAGTTAAATAATATGTAGGAAAGAAATAAATAGGGTCCAGGTGAAAAATTTTGGGAATATCCACCATTAAAAGGTGGGACCTGGGTGAATATCCACCAGAGAAGACATAGAAAGAGTAATCTAACACTTTTGGGAGAAGGAGAACCAAGCTAGCAAAATGTAGAGTTTTAAGGACAAGAGTGTGACTGACAATGCCAAAGTCTGAAGAAAGTTTAAGGAAGAATGAATATTGAGAAAAGGTCTTTAGATTCAGCAACTAAGATATCATCAGTAACTTTGGAGAGAGCAGTTTTGTTGGCTAATGAGGAAAATAAGTGGAAGCACTGATTGTAAATGATCTTCATAAGAAGTTTAGCTAAACAGATAAAGCCAAGGTGGTGCAATAGAGACAAAAGCACCTCAATATCCCTCAAAACCCTCTCTAAACTACCTTAAAATAAAACTTTGAAAGAATACTAGAATGATAGAACCAACAAAAGGATGACATGAGGCAATTTCTCTGCAGAAGACAATTTGGAAGGTAAGGAGAGAAAGTTTCTTTCACTGGGATGAGAAAAGAATGCAGGCTACAATAAGGCAGAACTAAAAGTATGGGCCACTGTCTTCTCCCTTTCCCCACTGTGTGAAGTTCTGAACCCAGGTTCACGCTAGCAGTAAAACCCTAAACACCTTCCTTAAAGTCAGTGGCAAAGCACCCTCATCTCCAGTTCTTGAAGTTCTAAGCACCCTTGTAATTCCTCAGTGCACCCAACAAGTGTAAGTCTAAAGTTTGGCCCTTATTGACATATTTAGCACCAGCAAAATCTTTACTGAAGCTATAAACCCAACCACAGAGCAGCTCACAGTGTGCCAGGTGAGTGTAAACCTATTATGAGACCCTTGGTTAGGCTTCAAGCACCAATCAAAGTCCATAGAGAAAACATGACAATATGCTTGGCCTTGTAAAGAAAGAAAAGGTCCTAAGGAAGATGGAATTATCAGTGGGAGGTGGCTTCCAGAACTCTCAGATCACAGATATCAACTTGGAAGAATTGAAACTTGAAGACATCCAGAATTAAATCTGAGAGTAACAACAATAAAATACTGAAGTTTAAGAGATAGTTTCTCTTACCCTGAGAACAGGGCCCATATTGGAGATAAAAATGAAAGTCAAGAAAACATCTTGTCATGAAAATAAGAAAGCATTAAAAAAAACCAAAAACCTAATAATAGAAAATGTTCATGGAGGCAGAGAAGAAAAATGTATAAACTCACAAAAAGACAGTGAGAGCAAAACAGTTACATTCAAAACTTCAAAAGAACAATGTGAATTGGTGTTAGGTTCTGGAATAGCTAAAAAAGGATTTAGAAAATCCAATAAGTTGCTGGAAGCTAAGAGGCTATAATAAGGGATGCTCAGCTCCCACAAACCCTTCAAATACATAAATATAGAAAATAAAGTGCCTCAAAAAAGAAAATGTGAAGGATATGCTTCCCTGGGGTGAGAAGGAAGAGTAGCCCAGGGAGTAAAGCATCAGGAAACAAGCATAATAGGGGCCAGTCCCGTTGTTGACAAATAACCTGAGGCAAGGAAATGGTAGAATGGAAAAACAGCAGTTCAGTGGCAGTCCTATGTGTTTCCATGTGGCCTGAAGCAATGAAATAGCAGAACAGAGGAATGATCCACATAGTCTGAGGTAAAGAATAGGCAGAGTAGGGAACAGCCTCACACAGGAGAAAACAGAGAAATCAATAGTAGGTTGAGTGGAATAAAGCTAGAAAAAATAGCTGCAAGCCTCCCCCCAAGAAGCCAGCTGGGACACTCCCTGAAGTGCACAGTGAGGGACCCAAACACAACTGGGGCTGCCCCAAGGACCAAAGAAGTCTAGACAGAAAGCTTAGAAGAGCATTCCCCATAATTCTCTTTCCCCCTTTTACAACTCTAGCAGCAGAACAGACAAACTAATAAGAGGAAACTAGAAAACTGAGCAAGAGATAAATAAAAATCTAACATCTGAAAATTACTTTAGTTACAGGGAAGTTCAAAATATAAACTAAGAAGAGGACAACAATGGCAGAAAGGAAACATGGTGCCCCAAAGGAAAGTGAGAAAAGATGTCAAGCCTCAAAAGAATTCTCGAAAGGATTTGAAAAAAACTTTTAAAAAATCAAACAATAAAAGAAATGATAGAGATCATCAACAATTTAGAAACTAGAATGAGGCAAATGGAAATGAAGGCAAAAAAACTATAAGAAAATGACTCCCTAAAAGCTAAAATGGGCCAAGTGGAAAAGGAAAAACAAAATCTCAAGGAAGAAAATAACCCCTCAAAATTAGAATTGAACAAATGGTAGCTAATGGCTTCATGGGGTATAAGAAAACAGTAAGACAAAACACATAGAGCCTGAATGACATATTAAAAGAAATCATCAGGATAAACTGCCCAAATATCCTTAAAACAGGTGGAGAAAATAGAAGTTAAAAGACTTCACTGATCACCTGCTGAAAGAGACCCTGAATTAAAGCATTCCAGGGTTATTATAGCTAAATTCAAAAACACTCAGGCCAAAGAAGTATTGCAAGCACCAGAAGAAAACAAATAAAATATGGTAGAGCCATAGTCAGGATTGCAAAATATTTTGTAGCTTCTATATTAAAGGACTAGAAGATGTGGAATATGATATTCCAAAAGTCAGAGGATCTGGGCCTATAACCAACAATCATATACCCAGTAGAACTGGGCATAATCCTCCATGTAAAAAAATGCTACTTGGTGAAATGGAGGACTTCCAGTTATATATGACCTAAAAATAAAAAATAAACAAGTATCATAAGGAAAAAGAAGATTCAATGAACAAATTTTCCACTCAAGTGAAGCATAAAAAATAAATAGAACACAAAAAATTTAAGGGTTTCATTAGGTTGAATTGAGTACATTCATATCTAGGAAGGTAATAATTAAGAAATTTAGGATATCTATAATACTTGGAATATTTAAGGAAGTGAAATAAGTATTCACATACCTAAAGTATATAAGATACTTAAAAACTTAATCATTATTAGTATAGTAAGAAGGAATATATATATACATATATATAAAGAAAGAATGAAGAAAGTAGAATAGGATTGATTAATATTGAAAAAATCAAGGCCCAGGAAAATGGGGCACATGGGAAGAAGAGAAAAAAGAGAAAAGGAGAGATGGGAGAAAAAGAGTGAAGCAAGTAAATGATCTCATATAAAGAAATGTATAAAAATCAATTCATTGGAGGAGAAAATGTGGAGTGTGGTGGACAATTCTGGGACTTTTATTTCATCAGAATTAGCTCAAAGTAGGAATAGCATCCACTCTCAGCTATAGATACCTACTTTACCCTATAGGGAAGTAGGAAGGAAAGAAGAATAAGAGAAGGGAGAGATGGACAAAAAGAAGGATGAATAGGGGGAGTCAGCAGTTGAAAGCAAAACAATTGTGAACAGGGAATTACTGAAAGGAGAAAGAGGGGTAAAATAATATGTAGGTAAACACATAGTAATCATAACTGTAATTGTAAATGGGATAAACTGACCCATAAAACAAAAAGGTAGCAAAGTGAATTAAAAACCTAAATCCCATAACATGCTAGTTACAAGAAACACATCTTAAACGGGAGACGCACAGAATAAAAATAAGGGACTAGAGTAGAATCTATTATGATTCAGTTTAAATTTAAAAAATAAAGTAGGAGTAGCAATCATAATCTCAGAAAAACTGAAAGTAAAATTGATCTAAAAATAGATAAGGAAGAAAATTATAAATTGATAAAAGACTATAGAAACAATATCAGTACTAAAATATATATACACCAAATGGCAAAGCATCCAAATTCCTAAAGAAGTTATGTGAGTTATAGGAGATAGTAATAAAATTATATGAGTGGAAGACCTTAAGTTACCCCTTTCAGAAGTGGATGAATCCAACCAAAAATAAATGAGAAAGAAGTTAAGGAGGTAAATAGAACATTAAAAAAATTAGATATAATAGACCTCTGAAGAAAACTGCATGGGAATAGAAAGGATATATGTCTTTTTCTCAGCAGTACATGGCATCTTTGCAAAAATTGGCCATACAATAGATCATAAAAACTGTACAACCAAATGTAGAAAAACAGAAATTGTAAATTTGTTCTTTTTAGACAATAATGCAATACAAATTATATTCAACAAAAGGTAACAGAAAGACTAAAAACTATTTGGTAAGTAAATAATCTTAGCCTAAATAATGAATGGGTAAAGTAAAATAAGACAGGGAGCTGATTTTATGAAAAAAAAATTGATAAGATAAAGAATTGGTTAATTTGATAAAAGAATAAAAGAAAGAAACCAAATTACAAATATTTTAAAAGTTCAATAATAGAGGCAAAGAAAAAATAGGGGAAAGAAATGAAAGTTATGCAAGAAGAAAATAACACTTTTCAAGGCACAATTATTCAAATAGAAAAAGAATTATGAAAATCCACTGAAGAGAATAATTAGTTTAAAAGTAGAATTGGGTAAATGGAAAAAAGAAGTACAAAACTCTACTGAAGAAAAGAACTTTCTAAAAGTAGAATTGGCCAAATTGAAAAAGAGGTTCAAAAGATCACTGAAGAAAATAATTTCTTAAAAATTAGAATGGAGAAGTGGAATGTGAGGATTCAATAAGACATCAAAAGACAATAAAAAAATTTAAGAGAATAAAAAATAGAATAAAATATAAAGTATCTTATTGGAAAAACAACTGATACAAAAAATAAATCCAGAAGAGGAAATTTAAAAATTATTTGACAGCCTTAAAGCTAGGGTAAAAAATAAGACCATACATCTTATTACATGAAATTATCAAAAATTATCAAATACAATTGTCCTGATAACCAGAAGGCAAAATAGAAATTAAAACATTCACCCATCACCTCCTAAAAGAGATCCCCAAATGAATACTCCCAGGATTATTATAGCCAAGCTCCAGGGCTCCCAGGCCAAGAACAAAATATTGCAAGCATCCAGAAAGAAATAATTAAAATATCATGGAGCCAGAGTCAATATTACATAGGAATTAGGAGTTTCTATATTAAGGATTAGAGAGCTTGGAATATGATATTTCTGAAAGCAAAAGTAATAGTTTTATAACCAAAAGTCACCTACCTCACAATACCAAGTATATCCTATCTGGGGAAAAATGGTCCTTTAATGAAATAGAGAATTCCTGAGCATTCCTAATGAAAAGATAATACAAACCTGAACAGAAATTTGAGAAGGATATAATGGCATATATAATATAATAAAATTATTAAGGCACCCAGAAGCACTATACACAGACAAAAGGTGTGGGAATAAATTGCCTGTGATGACATAATAAATACCAAAAAACAAACAAATAAATAAAAGGATAAGAAGAAGAATTGCACTGGAGAAGAGGCAAGGGAAAGATAGAGTGGGGTAAGTTATCTCACCTGAAGAAGTACTAAAAAGGTATTAAAATAAAAGGGAAGTAGACAGGCAATTCTTACACCTTTCTCTCATCCACACTAAGTTGGGTATATACATAAACAAATAAATAAACAAACAAAAAAATAAATAAATAAATATATATGTATATATATATATATATATATATATTTTTTTTTAACATGCATGACCTTAAGTGAAGTAAACTGCCTCACAGAATTCCACAGTAGCCCCCCCCAGAACTCCAGGAGAGGGGGCAGTTAAAAATGTGGGTATAAAAGCAGGACACCCAGCTTGGCAAGGACACTCTTTGGGGGAGCTGGGTGGCTTGAGAGGGGTAGGATTTTACTTCTCTGATAGCTTGTTTCTGACCTCTAGGAGCAGGGTGATTCTTTGCTGTTTACTCCATACAAACTAAACCAGGTTGTGAGCACTGAGAAAATACCGATTATGCAATAATATTGCAGGTAATCTCTAAACAATAGATATACAATCAAGATTACCTTCACCATCTTAACTAGATAACATTAGATTTAAGAGAAAGTTCAGTTTGTGAGGGAGTTAGGGGAATAAGTTACTCAGAGGCATTCCTCTCTGGGGGGGTTGCTATTTCTAACAAGTATCCTGAAGATATTATATAGTTTTACCTCACCCTTTATCCTAGAAATTATCCCTCCTTAGCTGTTTTCCTGAATTAATAAATCCCTTCCTTGTTAAGTTCGTGGGTGGTGTGAAGTAGTATTTATAGGATTTACCAACCCAATCCATATATTACCAAAGCCAAGTCTTCATCCAGGCAAGCTCTGAACATAGCTGTGATCCAGAGGGCAAGACAGCTGTTTGAAGTCATCCTGAGTACTTTATCTACCTGGGGTTTTGGAAATAATCTTCCTACAGTGGAAGTGGTAAATTTCTGTTGGATAATTCTCTATTTGTCAGCCAATTTAGCCTGGAGATATTCAAGTTAATATAACCTCCATTCCTGGCCTACAAGGGTTTCTGTTATATTTGTTATTCTGTGGAACAACTGCCCAGGAGGGGGAGGAGAAAGAATTCTAACCACTCACTCCCCTCCCCACCTGCTATTGCTAGCAGCTTGACAGCATTGCCAACTTGACCCATCTTTACAATATATAATATGTAATACCACTTCCAGATTTGTATTCCAAAGAGATAAAAAAAAATGGGAAAGGTTGTTTGTACAAAAATATTTGTAGCTGCACTTTTCCTGGTACTCTAGGAGTTCCAGGTAGTAAAAAAAATTGGAAAAAAGGAAGGGATGTCCCTTGATTGGGGAATGGTTGGACAAATTGTGCTATATAATGGTAATGGAATACTATTGTGCTATAAGGAATGATGAAATGATGTATTTCTATAAGAACTGGAAAGATCTTCATGAACTAATAAGAAATGAAATAAGCAGAACAAGGAAAACATTGTACACAGTAATTGAAACATTGTGCAATGATCAAAAGTAATTGACTTTGCTACTAAAAGCAATGCAATGATACAGGACAACTCTGAGAGACTTATGGGAAAGAATGCTATCCAAATCTAGAAAAAGAACTATGGAAGTAGAAATCCAGGTGAAAACATATGATTTATTGCTTGTTTATATGAGTATATGATTTGGGGTTTTGGTTTTAAGATTATTACAAAAACAAATAATATTGAAATAGGACTTGAGTGATAATATATGTATAACCCATAATAATTGCTTGTCAACTCTCAGAGGAAAGAGGGAAGGGAGACAACAAGAATCATTTAATCATGGTAAATTTTTTAAAAATTAGATAAAATTTATTTTTAAAGCATTTTTCTCTCACTTTTTTGATATTTGTATACTATATGTCTATTCTAAATTTTTATAGTTTGACTCATGGCCTTTATAGTTACTTTGTCCTTCTTTAATCTTTATATTCCTTATGGTAAAAGTTTCTAAGTAAAATTTTGGGTTCCTTCTTCAAAATCCTTTTGCTCTATTTTATTATAAATTTTTGCATCCCCTTTTATTCTCTTGTGACTTACTCCAAGAAATACCAATTCTTACAGGTTATAGAGAGAATATTGTATCATGGTAATAATTTTTCTTTGTCACTAATTGGGAAGTTCATTATTGACTTTTGAACTACCTTTTGTCATATTCTTCCTATTTGCTTCAAAATCTCCTTCCTTGATCCATTGTTTATGACTGTGCCTAGTAGACAGTAGGTACTTAATGAATATTTTCTTTCAGTTGAATTGAATGCCTTCCCACTTTTTGGAGATTAGTTGGCCCCAGGAACTGTGATTTCCCTTCTTTTAAGGCAGGATGCATGGTATTTCTAAGCACCAAACCCCAGCAGATCATATTCACTATAAGGTAACTATTTCCTTTTACCTAGTCTCCCTTCTCTATTAATGGTATATGTTTCCATGACAGAAACAAATTGCCTTCCATGACTGAAATTTCTATGACTGAATTCTTCCTTTCCCCTCTTTTCAGTCTCTCCTTTTTCCTCCTCACTGATTCCCCTATAAACTTTTTTTTCCTGACATTGCAAGAATTGCTTTTCCTTCACTATTAACCTTCAACAAGGCCAAACTTCCTTGTTATTCCAATGATCTTTTCTTTTATTCTTACTTTTTATCTTAAAGTTCAATTTTGTGTATTGATTCCAAAGTAGAAGAGTAGTAAGAGCTTGGCATTGAAGGTTAATGACTTGCCCAGGGTAGCACAGGTAAGAAGTATATGTGATCAGATTTAAATCCAAGACCTCCCATCTCTAGGTCTGACTCTCAGTACACTGAGCCACCTAACTCCTCCACCTATTATCTTTTGATTTTCCACATCTATTTTTGGTGTTATTTCTAGAAAATATTATAGGTCTTTAGAGAACTGATCAACTTTGACCTCTTTGATATCGGTGGCTGGAGCATAAACTTGCATTACTGTGATGTTGATCATTTCACCTTGAATTTGAACAGATATCATTTTTGTCCTTTTTTGACATTATCCCAAGTATTGTTCTTTTCAACTTTTTATTGAAGAAGAAAACAATAAAATGGAAAAAACAAGCAATGATACCAAGAAATTGAAGATATCGAAGGAATATTTCAAGTAAAAAATGGGCATGATAAAAGGAAAATAAGAGACTTTTTTAAAAAGCAGAAGAGATTAAGAAGAGATGGCAGGAATATACTGAAGAATTATGCTAGAAAGATCATAAGATTACCAATAACTATGATGGTATGGTTATTGATGTAGAGCTAGACATCCTAGAGAATGAAGTTAAGTCGGCCTTAGGAAGTACTGTCAACAAATAAAGCTAGTGGACATGATAAAATTCCAGCTGAGCCATCCTAAAAGATATTACTATTAAAGTACTGTGCTCAATATGTCAATAAATTTTGACCACTCAACAGTGTCCACTGTATTGGAAAAGATTAGTTGATATCCCATTCCTAAAGAAGGACAATGCCAAAGAGTGTTCAATTTACTGAGCATTTATGCTCATTTCATATACCAGCAACATTATGCTTAAGATTCTGTACAGTAAGCTTCAACAATATGTGAACTGAGAATTACCAAAAAATCAGGCTGGTTTTCAAAGAGGCAAATTGCCAACATTCACTGGATTATGGAAAAAGTAGGGAGTTCCAGGGGAAAAAACCTACTATTTCATTGGCTAAACTAAAGCCTTTAACCACATGGATCACAACAAAATGGGCCAAGTCCTCAGAAATGAGGTTATCAGATCATATTATTTGTATCCTGAGGAGCCTGTATATGGGTCTAGAAGTTAGAATAGTTAAAACCAAACATGGAGCAAGTGATTTATTTAAAATTGAGGAAGGTGCACAAAAATATTGTGTATTGTCATCTTATTTATTTAACTTGTATGCAGACCACATCATGCAAAATGCCAGGTAATATGAAGGAAAAGCAGGAATTGAGTACATATATTAATAAATTAGGGAGGGCAGAGATTAATGAAGTTGGCATTCAACTTAAAAAATTAGAAAGCAAGCAAATTAAAAATCCCAAGATGAAAACTAAATTAGAAATACTAAAAATTAAGGGAGAAATTAATAAATTGAAAGTAAAAGAACTATTGCATTGATAAATAAGACTAGAAGCTGGTATTTTGAAAAAAAAACATAAAATAGACAAAGTAATGTTCATCCTAATAAAAAAAAGAAAAGAAGAAAACCAAATCAACAGTATCAAAGATGAAAAGGGAGACCTCACCTCTAATGAAGGGGAAATTAAGACAATCATTAAAAACTATTTTGCCCAATTACATGGCAATGAATATAGCAATCTAGGAGATATGGATGAATATTTACAAAAATACAAATTGTCTAGATTAACAGCTGAAGAAATAGCATACCTAAATAATCCCATATCAGAAAAAGAAATTGAATAAGCCATCAAAGAACTCCCTAAGAAAAAATCACGAGGGCCTGATGGATTCACAAGTAAATTCTATCAGACATTCAAAGAGCAACTAATCCCAATACTATACAAATTAGATATAAAAAGCAAAGAAGGAGTCCTACCAAATTCCTTTTATGACACAAATATGGTACTGATTCCAAAGAAAGGTAGATCAAAAACAGAGAAAGAAAACAACAGACAAATCTCCCTAATAAACATAGATGCAAACATTTTGAATGGAATACTAGCAAAGAGACTCCAGCAAGTGATCAAGAGTATTATCTACCATGATCAGGTGGGATTTATACCAGGAATGCAAGGATGGTTCAATATTAGGAAAAAATCCACATAATTGACAATATCAGCAATCTAACAAACAAAATCCACATGATTATCTCAATAGAGGCTAAAAAGCCTTTGAAAAATACAGCACCCATTCCTATTGAAAACCCTGGAAAGTATAGGAATAGAAGGACCTTTCCTAAAAATAATAAACAGTAGATGCCTAAAACCATCAACAAGCATCATATGCAATAGGGATAAATTAGAAGCCTTTCCAATAAGATCAGGAGTGAAACTAGGTTTCCCACTATCACCTCTATTATTTAACATTGTACTAGAAACAATAGCAGTAGCAATTAAAGAAGAAAAAGAAATTGAAGGTATTAAAATAGGCAATGAGGAGACTAAGCTATCACTCTTTGCACATGATATGATGGTCTACTTAAAAAATCCTAGAGAACCAATTAAGAAGCTTTTAGAAATAATCAACAATTTTAGCAAAGTTGCAGGATATAAAATAAATGCACATAAATCATCAGCATTTCTATATATTTCCAACACATCACAGCAGCAAGAGGTAGAAAGAGAAATACCATTTAAAATCACCCTAGAAAATATAAAGTACTTAGGACTCTATCTACCAAAACAAACACAGGAATTATGTGAAAACAACTACAAAATACTTTCTAAACAATTAAAACTAGATATAACAATTGGAAAAACATTGTTTGCTCATGGGTAGGAAGAGCTAACATAATAAAAATGACCATTCTACCCAAATTAATTTACCTATTTAGAGCCATACCTATCAAACTACCAAAAACTTTTTTACTGAATTAGGAAAAACTATAACAAAATTTATCTCTGCCAAGGATGGTCCCAAGCCCGGCTGAAAAAGGAGGAGGGATGGTCGTGGGGCTAGCAACCTCACTCCATAAAAAAAAAAAAATCTCACTTGCTACAGAAACGGTCACCTCATTAAACCAACAAAACCAATGATCGCCTAGTCTGGAAGATTGCTCTCCAACAGAGTCCATGACACATGCTGGCGAAAGCCTTTGGGAAGACAGTTTGTCTACCGAAAATGAAACAAAGGCCATCGGAGTGACATGGGCCCAGCTGGGGGAAGTTGCCCAGAACAGAGTCTGTTGGCATGAGATGGTTGCGGCCCTATGCTCCTCTGGGAGCCAACAGGAATAACAAATTATAACAAAGTTTATCTGGAATAACAAAAGTTGAAGAATATCGAGGGAAATAACGAAAATAAAATGTAAAGGAAAGGTGCCTTGCAGTACCAGATATTAAACTGTACTATAAAGCAATGGTCCCCAAAATGGTATGGTACTGGCTAAGAGACAGAAGGGAGGATCAGTGGAATAGACTTTGGGTAAGTGATATCAGCAAGACAGTGTATGATGAACCCAAAGAGCCCAAATTTTGGGACAAAAATCCACTATTTGACAAAAACTGTTACGAAATTTGGAAAACAATATATGAGATATTTGGTTTAAATCAGCATCTCACACCCTACACCAAGATAAATTCAGAATGGGTGAATGACTTGAATATAAAGAGGGAAACTATAAATAAGTTAAGTGAACATAGAATAGTTTACTTCTCAGATCTCTGGGAAAGGAAAGATTTTAAAACCAAGCAAGAGTTAGAGAAAATTACAAAATGTAAAATAAATGATTTTGATTATATCAAACTAAAAAGCTTTTGTACAAACAAAAACAATGTAGCCAAAATCAGAAGGGAAGCAACAAATTGGGAAAAAATCTTTATAACAAAAAACTCTGACAGGGGTCTAACTACTCAAATATACAAGGAGTTAAATCAATTGTATAAAAAAGCAAGCCATTCCACAATTGATAAATGGGCAAGAGACATGAATAGGATATTTTCATATAAAGAAATCAAAAGTGTTCTAAATCTCTAATAATCAGAGAAATGCAAATCAAAACAACTCTGAGGTATCACCTCACACCTAGCAGATTGGCTAAAATGAAAGAAGGGGAGAGTAATGAATGTTGGAGGGGATGTGGCAAAACTGGGACATTAATGCATTGCTGCTGGAGCTGTGAACTGATCCAGCCATTCTGGCTGGCAATTTGGAATCATGCTCAAAGGGCTATAAAAGAATGCCTGCCCTTTGATGCAGCCATACCATTGCTGGGTTTGTACCCCAAAGAGATCATAGATAAACAGACTTGTACAAAAATATTTATAGCTGAGCTTTTTTTGGTGGCAAAAAAACTGGAAAATGAGGGTATGCCCTTCAATTGGGAAATGGCTGAACAAATTGTGGTATATGCGGGTGATGGAATACTATTGTGCTCAAAGGAATAAAAAACTGGAGGAATTCCATGTGAATTGGAAAGACCTCCAGGAATTGATGCTGAGTGAAAGAAGCAGAGCCAGAAGAACATTGTACACAGAGACCAATACACTGTGGTAAAATAGAATGCAATGGACTTCTGTACTAGCAGCAATGCAATGATCCATAACAATTCTGAGGGACTTATGGAAAAGAAAGCTACCCACATTCAGAGGAAGAATTACAGGAGTGGAAACTGAAGAAAAACAACTGCTTGAAAACATGGGTTGAGGCAGACATGATTGGAAATGTAGGCTTGAAACTACCACACCAATGCAACTATCAACAATTTGGAAATAGGTCTTCATCAATGACACATGTTAAAACCAGTGAAAATACACATCACCCATGGAGGGGGGAGGAACTTGGGGGGTGAAGGGGAAAGTAAGAGCATGAATTATTTAATCATATTAAATTTTATAAAAAATAAATATTAATAAATGTTTTTAAAAAAAGGAAGAAAAAGAAAAGACCCTGTTGGGCAAAAATTGAAGACAAAGGGACAAGGAGATGGAAGAATTTAAAATGGATAGATTGTGTTAAAAGGAATACAATAAACAACGAACTTTGACAGACTTTAAGAGATAGTGGAGGACAAAATGACCCAGGATGCTATGGTCCATGGGGTCACTAAGAGTCAGACAGGACTGAAAAACTGGTCAACAACAAAAGCTCAAAGTTTTTGAGGGGTTTTGTTCCCTTCTGAGTTCTTTGCTGGTATCGGACCCCTCCCCTTTTTATTTACTATTACTCACTTTCAGACTCCTTCTACTTTGAAGGCATCTACCCTGTGGTCTACATCTCAAAACATCTCAGTCTCCTTCCAGAATGGGAAATTGTGATTTCAGGACAAAAACAACAGCTCCAATCAAAATGATGGACTTCTTTTTCTGACTTAATTCACATAGTCACACATGTATCCCACCCCATTTTTTCTGTATCTGCATTTTCTACCAAGCTCTGTTAAATCACAGATCATTTCTATTATGTTATTGTAGCTGTAATAATTAGATTAAGTCTATACTGCCCTTCCTTAGATTTAATCAACAAAGGTAAGAGTACCTATAATTTTGGGAGGTCCTAACCCAAGTGTGCTAGAGTAAGTGATGAATTAGAATCAACTGACCTACCCCTAGGCATTCTATGAGAATCATCTATTGTGAATGGACACACAAGCTAGAGGAAGGCTTCTTTTTATAGACTCTGTGAATGAAGTTTGCTCCATTCACCTCCTGGCCTCAGGCCCTTTAACCCTTGGCTGAGGGTTAAGATCTACCTGGATTAATTAGTGAGATAGATTCTTATTTTCTTCCTCTCTCTTTTCTCTCATGTAAATAAATTTCCATAAAAGTCAATTTTGATTTGAAATTATTCTTAATTGAGGATTGATAATAGTTCAATTCTCTGGCCACCATCTTTAATATATTGAATCCATAAAACCCCTTTTTCACCCTTGAATATTTTCATAAATATTCATCCATATCACTTAGATTGCTATATTTATTGTCATATAATTGAGCAAAATAGTTTGCGCATTGGCTATGGGGGGTGTGTGAAGGGAAAAGTAAGAACATGAATCATGTAACTATGGAAAATTTTTCTAAAAAACAAAAAATAATAAAAAAAATAATTATCTTAAATGATCATAGCACCCAGAAAGCTTAGATTTGGAAGTGGAAATGAAGGATAGAATCTTATCTGCATATATATATATATATGTATGTATATATATATATATATATATATATATATAGTATCTCACTTATGCAAAGAAGCCTCTGCACCCACCTTCTACTTTTCATTTCATAAAGTCATTGAGATCTTTTCTTTGGGTTGATATATGATCATCAGACACCTGCATTAGGCAGGACAACCTAAATTTTCAAGTCATATTCTTTCTGCCAATATGTTCCTTAATATATGTCCTATTAACATTTCATTTCTCATCTGCTCCTTTTATCTCTTGTCTTCCTCCTACTTACTTATTTTTACTGTTTATCAGTTTCTCTCTTAGCAAGAAACATGTTTACCTCATAAGTCATAGTCTTTATATTTCTTATAATTCCAATTAGCATCAAAATTCTATAGCTGGTTCCATCCACTTCATTAGGCTATTTCTCTGATATATAGTTGCATTCACTTTGCATAGTCTAAACTTCCTGTCCATTATATATGAAACACTTTGAGGACTTTCATTCCTGTATTCCAGAGAAAAGATTTATATACTAGGCACAGACATATCTTAAACTGGTTATATTAGATTCATGATGGTCTGATGTCATGCATACACTATTCATTCATTCATTCATTCATTCATCCAATGTCTTATTTATGTCATAAACAAAAATAAATATAGGGTACACTGGAGTGAAAGAATCAGGTAGAATATGCTAACTGGATGAATATATTTTTAAAGCTATTGATAAAATTGCCTTGGGTTTGCTAGTGGTGCTTTTTTGCTAAAAAAAAAAGCAAAATTTTCAATACTTGATGTTTTGAGCTTTACATCTTAATAACATAGAAGTAACTTGGCAAATAAATAAATAAATGAGGCCCTGCTTAATTAAAAAAAGCCCTTCATCTCCCTTAGGTGCTGCAAGTAAAAATCAATTCTAAAAGCACTACAAACTTGAGAGGTATGAAAAATGGCTCAACATTCTATAATTTGGCTAAACCTATTATTTTGTAAAAGTAGTTTTCCTTAAGGAATCTTATACTGCAGTATAAACACTTCTAAAAACCCTGAAGGCTCTTAAAATTTGAGAATCAATTTCCAGAAAATAGCCACAATAACTGGGAAATTCTGTTGATTTCTATCTCAAAAGCTAAAAATAGAGGAAGTAACTTAGTTAGCATTCCATGCTTATTAGCATTTGTAGCCAGTTATTTTTTCTTTCATTTATTTGGATTTTCTTGCCTAAATTTCAATTCATGAGTGAGTAACAAAGCACAGAGTTAGGGAGAAAATGCATTCCTAATGTTTGTTTGTGGAATTGAGTTGAACTTAATAAAACTATACAAATGTAAGGCTTGATGTGAACAGTGGATAAATTAGTTTATTGCTTATAATTCATATTTATGTTGGCTGCCTATTGGATATTTCCATGGGTTTAAAAATTCTTCAAAAGAGTACAAAATAATAATGGCCTTCACTACTTTGGAAATGAACAATGAGATTTTGGCAAATGACTCTGAGTTTTTTGGTCCTCAGTGTGATGGAAATTTACTCATAAAATGGTCTGAAGAGATATATAATTTCAAGGCTTTTCCCATATAGCTAGTATAGGTACCTGGTGATACCCTATTGTCTTAGTGTTATTCTAGGCATTCATATTTAGAAAGGGATCACCCTTTCAATTAGTGAAGTGGAATAAAAAAACACATGTGTGCATAATATATGTATATATGTATATATACATATATATATATACTATTTATGTATATACAGTTAAAAATAGACCTTCTTCTTGGAGTGTAAAAGGTCTATGTTTGAACTTCATATTTGACTTTTTACTCTGGGACCCTGTCTATAAATTGCAAAGACAAAATAAATCTTTAATAGAAGAAATGAATAAGCCAGTGGCTCAATTATAAAACTGTCAGAAACAAAATCAAACCTGAATGTCTCTTTAAGGTGTATAAAGTTCTTTCTGGATGAGAACTACATGGTCAACTACTTCATTTCTCTCATTTTATAGAGATTACAGAGTGTAAGTGATTTGCCTAAAGTCTCACAATGAAGATAGCAGAGCTAGGCCTGAAATTCAGGTGACCTGAGCTTTAGTGCAGTTCCTTTTCCTCTTCATAAAACTGCTGGTTACACAGTGTTAATGATACCTGGAGATATCTCCTAAAGGAAATCCAATTTGCATTGTTTTCATGAACACAACTTGTGATTTGATATCTTCCAAACATATGCCCCTGGTAATCTCTCATAATTTTAGAAAATCACCACTCAAATAAAATAACTGAAGACATGAGACCCACTTGTGTATCAAGAGCATTTTCTTCTAAGAAAGATACCTTGAAAACCTAATTCTATTTATTACCATTTAGCTTCTGTGGGAATTAGCACTAAAGTAAGAATTAACTTTGACACAGCATAGGTTAAGGGAGTGGATGAGAGGATTCCTTGATAAAACTGAGGATTGCCCAAAACATCTTGAGAGGATTATAAAATACAAGTAATTGTTAGACTAAATAGAAAACAAATTCTTAAAATGATGAGTCTATAGAGTTTACCTTTGATAAAGGCAATTGATGGAAAATAAAGAATTCTTAATCTGAATGAAAATCAGCCACAGCCCACTGTGAACCATAAAATTAACCTGGCCCTGTTGTCTTGGCTACCAGAACTTGAGAGCTAATTTTTCACCTTTTCCCTTGCATCTTCTTCCAAAGTAAAGGAAAAAAATAGGAAGAAAGGTACTTTATCCTTCAACTCTACTTCCCATCTTTCTCCACCATCAGCCATGGCCTAGAACACTAGAAGTACATGGTGATGATTCTGGGGCAGGGGGCCGGCAGGGGGGTTAAGGGGAATATTTTCAGTCTTGGTGATTGCTTTATGGGGGAGAATTGTTCATTTCAAAAGTTTATGCTCTGGAACTTCATGAAAGGTATTTCCTGATTAATCTTGATTTTTAGAAAAGGAAAATATGGACTCCACATGGTTCCTCTTTTAGGTCTTGAAGAGCAAAGCCAGTGAGATAATTTTATTACTTTTGGAACGGTAAATGGTTGTTTTAGCAACAACACCAAGTTAAATCCCCCAGGAAGAAGCTGATGAACAATCTGAAGGCTCCAATTTTGTATTTGCTCACAATAACTCCCAGGAACCCTTACCATTTTATGCATTTTCAGTGAATTCAAGATGTTCTCATACCCATAAATCATAAACCAGGCTGAATACCTGTGGAGTATTGAGGGACTTGTCACTCGCATCTTAGATACCAGAGATGTGTTATGATTGCTTTCTAAAGGAGAGAGAAATTCCAAATTAATCCGGGTGGCTATTCTAGTCTTTAAAAAGGGGATAGTATTAGAACATCTCTAAAGTGTTTTCTAACCATAGAATAGCAATAATGGCTAGGATTTATATACAATTTTAAGATTTTCAAAGTTCTTCTCATGTGTTATCATTTCATTTGATTCTCACAACTCTGAGAGGTACAGCACTATTACTATTCCCATTTTACCCATGAGGGAATTGAGGAATAGAAAAGAAAAGCAATTTTCTCAGTCACAGAGTTTTAAGTGTCTGAATCAGGATTAGAACTCATGTCTTTCTGCCACCAAGTCTTGTGCCTTGCACACTTAAATCCTCCTGAAAGGAATGAGTGAAGTAAGGTGGGAAGGGGTAACTTTGAATATAAACAAAAATAATTGTGGTAGCATGTGGCATTACCCTTCAGGAGCATATATGTCTCTTTAGAGGGGCCTTCAAGTCAATTGGAGCAAAATCAAATAGAAATATAACTTTTTAATTTTTGGTGGGGGAAAGAGGAGTTCTATTAGTTTTATTATGTGTATGTCAGGGCAGAGAAGGAGGGACTTGGAGAACATACCACAAATAATAACGCTTACGGATTTTTTTAAGTGCAAGTAAAAGATAGCCTGGTAGTCATGGAGACTGAAGGTAAGTTATCTGTAGTTATCATCTATCTAATTAGGTATCCTTAAATCTTTTTATGTGTCTTGAACTCTTTTGGTTGATTGGTGAAGCCTATGGACCACTCCCATCCCCCGAAATAAAAATTTTATACACAGAAGATAGAACACATTAGATTAAAAAGAAAAAAAATAATTCCATTGACCTTAGCTTAAGAACTTCTGATAGGGACAAGATTTCCATTTAGAAGAGAGAATTACAATGAAACAGAGAGAGATGCAAACTTAAGGACTATTTCTTTGCTTTGGACTAAGCATAGTAGATAATGATGAGTTTCCTGAAGAATGAAGTTTCAACTGGATATATTCCACTGAATTTGCAGATCTTGAATGCTTGAGGAACTAATTAGTTAAAGTTAAACATTTTTTATTTAAAGAAACATATCTCAGGCTTCCAGGTTCTTCATTATATAACTAGGGTAAATTACTTTATCTCCTGCTCCTACTCATGCTTCCATGCTAGCACAAACATTTTTCTGGGTTAACTCGGTTCACTAGGGGACTTTGTTTTATTCATATAATCACAAACTCAGGCCCTCTCCTTCCACCTCCCATAGGAAACACCTATCACTTTGCCTGTCTGAGACTGAAATTAAACATTAAATGATTCTACAGACTCTCTAGCATACCTTTTCTATCTTATTTTATACTAATCTTTTTGGTATCCTCTATACACCAACCCATTTAAGCTATTCTCTGATCCTTTCCTCTCATTTTCTTCTTCTAGGCTTTCATTAAACCTGTCATCAGTGCTTAAAATACATAACTTCATATCTCTGCCTCATTTTAGCACAGAGCCTGACATATCTGAGGCACTTAATAAATGATTGATGACCGACCTACTGAAATCTTTCTGCTCTTTGAAGGCCTACTTTAAGTATCCATTTCTTTGATCTTTCTAGTTAAATTTTCTCTCTCCAATTTGCTCATAGCATTTTATTTCTGTTTCACCATTTCTAAATCTCACCTTATATCATATTTATTTTGGGGTAAATGTCATATTTTCCTGGGCATATACTCTTTAAGGGCAAAAAATATTCATTTAGAGAAGGACTTTACATATACCAGGCATTTAACAAATATTTATTAAATTATTAAATTGAATGGGTTGAATATATGTGGGTTGAAGATGGTATATGGGGCATCGAAGAGGCACAGTGGATATAGTACCAGGACTGGATTCAAGAAGATTTATCTTCCTGAATTCAAATCAAGTCTCAGATACTTACTGGCTGTGTGACTTTGGGCAAGTCACTATACCCTATTTCTCTCACTTCTTCATCTGTAAAACAAGCTAGAAAAGGAAATGAAAAACCACTCTAATATCTTTGATGAGAAAATCCCAAATAGTGTCATTAAGAGTTGGTCACAACTGAAATGACTGAACAATACACACACATACATACAATTATAATTTATGTATATGTGTGCATATTAAAATATGAATATGTGTGTATATGAATACATATATGCATCTATAGATATACACATATATAAAACCTTATGCATTATATACATACATATACATATATTTTCTGATAGCACACATGTGCATGTGAATACATGTTTTCATATATAACACATGTGTATAATGCATATACACATGCACACTTATACCGTTAGGTGCATGCATGCATGCATGCATGTGTGTATATGCATGTATATGTATATATCCATATATATATATATACACACACACACACACACACACACACACACACACACACATACATTATAAGTGGGGAGCTAGATGTGCCTTATATCTAAGAAAACTATCCAGTTAGTGTTAAAGGCTTTTTCTTTATCTCTCCCTCTGTCTCTTTAAGAGACAAGTATGCAAGATTTCTAAGTAGGCAGATGCCAGTCAGTCAGAGCTGAAGATTCCATTACCTAGGAGACAAGGAAGTTAAGGAAGAGACAGTTGGCAGTTAGAGATCTTTTGGCTCTGGACCTTGAGGGAGCAGGAGGTTGGTCTGTCTTAGTCTCTGCTACTGACAGTTTTGACTACTGACAGTTGGGATAGAGAAACAGATTTAAGGAGTTTGTGGGTGATGAATGTCTGTTTAACTAGGAAGATAGGTAGTTAGTGAATTCATTTTAGGTAACATAGGATAGACAGGCCTGGGCAAGAAGCACCTGTCCTTGAAGACAGTTAGAGTAGGGCTTTTAGACATTTTCGATAGTATTAGGAAGTTAGGTATAGTCATAGAGTATTAGAATAATAATCTCTCTTTCCTCCTTCCTATTTTCTATCTGTACATCTCAAATTAAACTTAAATGTTTTTATCAAACTGATCTCCTCACTTTTGTCAAACTCCTACCATTTAACCCTTACATTAGGAATCAGAATTCTATTTCTGTAGCAAATATAATTTTAAAATAAAGTTTTTAAGACAATGAATATAGTTCAATATAACATTTTTTTAAATTAGTGAAGAATATTTTTCTTGTCTTTCCTATTTGTTTTTGTTTTTGGAACAGCTTGGTAACACTAAGTAGCTAATGTCTAAAGAGAAATTATCTATGGAGGTGTACAATATATATTTTAACATATATGGAAAATAAAGCTTTCCAGTAGCTTTAATTACAAATTTCAATTAAATAACTCTTGCATGGACGTATAAAATAGTAAAGATATTTAATTTAGAGATTGAATCATTACATGTAAGAGCATTGGACTCGAAGACAGATGACCTGAAGTCCTGCCTCTACCAATCTGCATTACATTGGGCAAATCATATTTCTAAGTTTCATATACCTCATCTGTAAAATGAAGCCAGTAATATTTCTACAATCCAATGTAAAAAGTCATGTCCTATAAACTTAAAAACATAAAGAAGCTTGCATTATCATTCTTCCTTGAAATGGAAAAAAATCCAGACTTGTTTTGAAAACATGTAATTTGACTTGAATAAGCAAACCATAATTCTCAAAATAGATTTTGTTTAAAAATAATAAATCTACTATTATGAGAGAAGACATTCTAATTTTTAGAAGATAGATGGAACATACAGCACTATTTTAGCAATCATAAGTGTTTTAAAATATTTGCTTTTTGTAAATAACTTGATTTTCAGACATAATCACAAGCCTCTGATGATAGCTAAATCTCTGCTCATTAGGAGTATGAAAGCATGCATCATGAAGATGAAAGCTTAGCGCTATTTTCATTGCCCTTACCTTCCTGTTGAGTATTTGAGGACTCATATTTCCATCAATGCATTTGATCTTTTTGAATTAAATTATCCTCTTGTAGTAAGCCAGTTGATAAATGACTTTTATTAAAATGAATGTTCTTCTTCACTTTTCAAATACGAACTGTAGCTATTTATTTCAAGATCTGTTCAATCCATCCACCACCATACCCCACTCAAGCCAAAATGGGGTTTTTTAGATTAATATTGGTGAATGGCAAGCTATTATTTTATGCATTTCACACAAAGACCATTGCCTATGGTCTTGGTTCTTTTACTATATCATTTTATCTCTTTTCTAGGCAGAGCAGCATAATGTTGGTGAGAGAAAGCTAACCTTCAAGCCCCAAAGAATTGAGTTCAAATTCTACGCCAAATAAACCCTCTTTATATGGCAAGTCACTTAGGTTCCTAATGATCTGGGCAACTCACAAAGATTGTAAGTTGCAGAGAAAGTGCCTGCCTACTTTGGTAGGGAGTGTTTCTTAATATGGAAGTTTTTTATACCAAATAAAATAATCATCTCTGTGTCTAACTTCTTGCTGCCAATTCTGTATTCTTTTCCTCCAACTATATTAAATTTCTAATGAAATAATTTTTGACTTATGTACACAAGTCTTACCTGTTAAATTTATGGTGGGGTTTACTCTTGAACAGATGTAATTTGGTCTGGTAACAAGAACTTGCTTTTTGTAAGATTAAAAATTAATAACCAAATACTCTAAGTAAATTTTATAAAGTTTAAAAATGAAGGAAAGTAACAGCCTCAGTAAAGAATCATGCTTCCCAGAAGCACCGCAAGCAAGAGAGAGGGAGGATGGGGTTACACACACCTTTATCAATAGAACATAAGCACTCAACTTGGGGGTGAAAAGGAAAGGAATGCTGGGTAATGTAGTTCAGGGGTACAAATTTCTATTTACACACTATTTGAACATCAGCTTTTCAGTGAGGTTCTTAGAATCTTAAACTTAGAACTGGAAGATATTAGAAGTCATCCAGTCCAATGCTCTCATTTTATAAATGGGGAAATTAATTAGTAGTGAAAAGATGTGGTTTGCCCAAGGTAAGACAAGTGGTAAGAGTCAGAGGTGAAATTCACCTTCTAGTGCTGGGATGTCAATCCAGCACTTTTCCCACTTTATCCCACATTCTTAAATGGCTATTTTTAGTTACTTTTTGCCATAAGTGATAAATAATATAGTAATAAAACAAAATCATGGCCTTGATATTCAAGAGTGGTATAAGCATGGATAAGTCATTTAATTTAATTTTGTTTCTCTTTCATCACCTATGAAATAAGTAAGTTGAACCCGATGACCTCTAAAATGAGATCAATAGCTAAAATTGACTATCTTATGATCAGATGAAGACACCTAGGTGATTTAGTGGTTAGAACACTGGTCCTGAAGTTAGGAAGATTTGAGTTCAAATCAAATCTCATGCACAGTACTGTTTAACCCTGGGCAAGTCACAACTCTGTCTCAGTTCCTCATCTGTAAAATTCACTGGAGAAGGAAATTGCAATGTACTCCAGTATTTTTGCCAAGAAAACCTCAAATGAAATCCTGAAGAGTTGAATGTAAGTGAACAACAAAAATGATCCTATAGAATGAATGTTTAAGATGAACAAGGCATTGAATTGGGATTCTAAAATTTTAGGTTCTAGTCTCATTTACTGTATCAATGGGGAGTTTCCTTGTTTATCAAAAGCTATTTCACATATATTCACAATCCTTTTGTGTTATATATATTTAGGCTTATCATTCAGAAGATGGGTCTGTCTCTTTACTCCTTAACACTTAACTCATACTTTGAATGAACATAGACAAGTCATATAACTTCTTTGTGCTTAGACAATTCCCAAAGAATTCAAATTGTGGAACAAGTACCAATGGGCTTTGAAAAACAAAATTTCCTTACCAGGAGTTCCTTAAGCAAATGAAATCACAAGTCCAATGGGAGGAGGGAAGAAAAGTGCCTAAAGTATAATACTAAACAGCAAGTAAATGCATTTTGAGAGCGGAGTAAGGTATGCTTCAATAGAAAACCCCCAATCCTAATCACCACATTTTTGTCACAAATGGCATGAGAAATTTAGGTCAAAATTCTAATGGCAATTACTCCTTAACTTCAGGAATCACTTTCTTTCCATTCTAGACATCTCTACACAGTACTTTCATTTTTCTTCTCCTCAGTTATCTAGGGCAATGAGTCTATTCTAGGTGACTTCCAACAATTTTCCATATTTCCATATGGTCAATATCATCTTCTGTAAAAAGAAACATAAATATTAGGAAGAAACTGACAGCAACTGTCATTCCAGGACCCACCCAGTATATTCTAAATATCCAGAGTTCATTTGTCAACTGATATACAAAGAATCATATTATACATACCCCTTCCCCTACTCATAGTGGATATATTTTTCTGAATATTACTTCTTAAAGAACTGTGGGGGAAAACACATTTATGATCAATCACATAATTTAATAGGGATTTTAGGGGTTTGATGTTAAAAGATCACTCTACTGCCAATATGAATAACATGGAAATAGGTTTTGAACAATGATACATGCATAACCCAGTTGAATTGCTTGTCAGCTCTGGGAGGGGGAAGGCAAGGGGACATAGAAAACACGAATCATATAACAAACATGAATCATATAACCATGGAAAAATATTTTTGATAAAAATTAAATTTTAAAATGAATATTTCTTCTCAGATGAGGCATCCAGAGTTTTCATCTTTTAGAAGGTCTTCTTCAAGAAGGTCAGGTCTTTTTCTTATCTCTATTCTCTGAAGTAATCATCCATTCCACATATGGAAAAAATAAAGATGGCCATAGCTTCAAAGCCAACTGAGATATTGTAACATCTGGGCACATTCTAAGATGCTGGGGACATGCACAAAATTCCCTTTGGCAAGTATGCTTTTGCCAGGCATTTCAAGGGATTTTCTTTGCTATTTTACTCACAATATGATTTTATCAGTTATGATAAACAGTTAACCACTTAATTCTTTTACCATTAGTTCTACTATGATTACAACTTGCCATTATAATATTGGGTATGCATTAGGATTACATGAAGAAGATAGAAATCTAAAAATTAATAAAGCAACAAATATAACCTAGTTAAAGCTGCTTAAATAGGTTATTTTTATACTTCCTTCAAAAAAGTTCAATAAGACTGTTAGTAAGATGAATGTACCTAGAAACATGTTGTGATATATAGAAACTCAACTAATGGTACTGGTCATTTCAATGTATTTTACTGTTATTTCTTTGTCAAAATTTTGACTCACCTATACAATTATTTCACTTCCAAATAGATTTCACATGCAAAAAAAAAGAATTCTGAACTAAAAAAAAATAAATCCCCAAAATAGCAAAAATAAATACTGTGCATATAGAATAAAATTTTTATATTTTTATCAAATTTTGGTTTTGATCTCTAAGTGGCTTTTTGGATATGAAAGCTATTTTATATGCACATAAAGCTTACTATTATTGTGGTATTTGTTCATTTTAAACCATTACCATCTACCTTAGTATCAATTTTAAGACAGATTAGCAAGGGCTAGGCAGTCAGATAAAATGATTTGCTCAGGGTTCCATATATAGGAAATGTCTAAGGTCAAATTTGAATTCAGGTCCTCCCAATTCTGCACCTGGTACTCTTATCCACTGTTCTATCTAGCTCCCTCTAATAAGTGTTATTATTTCAGGAAGGGAAAAGATATACATCTACCTATTTATTTACATTCAACATACAGAAAGAATCCAAAGTGAAAAGCCAAAGCATATATTAAATTCAACTGTAGAACTAAAGGTTGCATGGAATTCTCATAAAAAATGATCTTCCTTAGAGGAAAATAACCAAAAAGATGTTTTATTATTAAAATGAATTTAAGTAGGCGTACAAATAAGGACAGGTATTAAAAAGCAGATTTTGAAAAATATCAACAATAAAACACCTTGACAATTCATAAAATTAGTCTGGGAAATTCTAGGCAAAGCTGTTATTGTTTTTACATGAAGTACAAATAGACTTTAATAGTTGATATATTATTTTAATAAAACTACATTAGAAAATTACATACATGTTGCTTAAGGAGGCAATGCACAATGTCATATGCATGCCAATCTCCTTCCTCATTTTTTTTTTGTGAAAATATGTACTATCTCTTCTCTTATAACATTCTCACCAGTTATTTTCCTAGTAACTGAATTCTGAACAGCACTTTCAGATATATGTTTGCCCATCATATCATGTTGGTCTAGCTCTTTAGGTAGATGGAAGGAGTTGAGAAGCAGGTTTTAAGTTCATAGATCCTGAGCTAGAAGAGACCTGTGTCCTTCTAGACTAAGTCTCTCATATTACTGATAAGAAACCTGGACCCAGGAAGGATGTGACTTGCCCAACATCATATAAGGAATAAGCATCAGAGGCAGGATTTGAAACAGGTCATCTGACTCCAGCATCAGTGGTCTTCTATTTATGCCCCATTTTCTCATTTCTATCATTGCTAAGAAGACTCTAGAGTAAGCTAGTTTGGACCTTATTGAGAATATATCTCTGAGATTCCTTCTTATCTCTGTAGTACCAGAGAAAGAAATAAGGACTTTTTTAGCTCCCCTCCAGGCATAGCTAAAACTATGAGGTTTGGGCAGTCATTCACATGACTGGAAGTATGTTCTAGGCCTTTAAGTATTTTTGATTGCTTATTTTTTTTCAGGAGACAAGAAGGAACAAGGCAGTGTCATTATCACCCACCTTGGAAAGGAAATAAATCTTCCAATATATCATTATTTCACTCATTCATCTCAGATTCCTGGACCTCCTGCCAGACATTGGTAACGAACCTGACCTTGTGGATTATATCTGCATATCCATCAATGGAAAACTGAGCTCCTGTGTGCACCACTGGCAAGTAGTACTTTCTTTACCTCCTTTAGGTTCTTCTCTAATTTCTGAACTGATTTGATACTATTCCAACTTTTCAAATATTCCAATGAATCTGTGATCTCTTTGATTTGAGTAATTCCTTAAATGACTCAGGTCTCAAACAACCCATAGCTGACCATCTTATCTAGCATTTATATTTTCCCATGAACTTACTTCAAGAGGGTCCCACCTGACAGCTTTCACCTGACAACTCAAGTGTGTCAATAGAATACAACAATGGTATCAAACTGAAATAGAAACAGGTCCCTAAGGCTCTGTGTTGACTTAGAAAACCTCAAATTAACACTGTTTTAGGGCCCCTCACAAAATGCAGGCAGTTTAAAAGCTCTGCTATCATAGTCTAGTAGTTACATTATCATCCCATAACTAAGACATTTTTTGGATTAATATTTGTCTTTAAAGATACACTGTACTTGACTTTCCTTTATAATTCCTGTTTATAATCTATAGGGCAAGTTTTAGGAGCTTAGATCTTGAGCTGGACAGCACCTGAGGACATCTAGTTCAACCTTCTTACTTTGCTGACAAGTATTATTATTATTGAAGCAGGGGAGGTTGTGAATTGCCCTTTCAGAACCACCATGGACCATTGCCCTCTGTTGACTATTTATTTCAGTTCCTTCAGAGCAGGACTTCTCAACTTTTTGCGTATCATGGATCCCTGTGGCAGGCTGGTGAAGCCTATGGCATTTTCATCAGAATATGTCTTAAATAATTGAAAGAAATGCTGAATTTTACTTAAAAGTTAAAATGAAGATGTAATTTCCCCCCCTACAACCAAGTTAATGGACCACGTAAAATTGGTTCAGGGATCTTTTCCTACAGTAATTAATAACATCCATACGTAACAAGAAAATTATTGGTATTAAAAAGATTGGCATGTTTCAGAGAGAAGGTTGGGATCATGAAAAACAAAACAAAAAATAAGATTGTAATTCCATAAAGGCTACTCAACTTGCCATCTTCCTCCTATTTGTTTTGGGGTCATTGCCCAGGAGGATCTTTTTCTATTTTTCATTAACACTTTGAAATATACTTACACATAATGCATTTACACTGTTCAAGCATCTGACACCTTTCTTCCTGGTTGGAAATATAAATTTCATTTTGCCAAGGTAGAAATCAGTGGCTAATATTTCTGACACAAATTCATGACCTTCTTCATTACAAAATCACATAAAATGTAATATTCCTATTTACATTCACAAATGCCTTCATGACCTTCAAAATATGTGGACATTTTAAAAGGAACATGCGTTACTTTGCATCAGCCTGACTCCCCTGGGCTTCAGGACAGCTCAGAAGAAAAACAGATTCTTTCATTCCAATTCTCCAGCAAGACAACAAGGTAAACATCCTCTCTGGGTATGAGAAAAGCTCCCATGCAAAGTAATGGGATGGTGCTGCTGCTTAGTAACTCCCAAGAATCTTCTCATGATGAATGCTTTTGGCCTGCCCTAGCCACTGTTTCTTTGATGTTTTATGGTGAGATTATATGCTTGAGCAGTGTCCCTAACTATTAAAACAGACAAGCTGTCTAAAAAAATCTTATTTTGATGCCTAGAGAAATATAAACAATTTACTTTAGGCCAAAGGATTGGATTTCCCACATATTCCTGCACCTTAATCTGAGAGACTTCTGATCTCTGAGCCTATTGAGATTTCATTTGAAAAATGTTATTCTTTTATAATGAGGAAGCTAGAAAATCTCTAATGCCTTCTACTTTTTTTCCCTTGGCACACTATACATTTTTTATAAGTACCTTTGATGATTATTAAATATATGTCCTAGATCTGTGAAGGACCTTAGAGAGATTCAACATCCCTATTTTTGTAAACAAGAAAACTGAGGCTCCCTGAGGTAAACTAAAAAGGTCATGTGGGAAGTAAGTAGCAGATGCTAGATTTCAATATAAATCCCAAGGCTTTGTTTTAAGAGGAGAGAACAGTAATCAAAATCATTTCCCCTCACCTCTTTTGACAATCCTGCTGGATATGTATTATTATCCTCATTTTACAGTCAAAGAAGCTGAGGGAAACAGTGACTTTCCCAGACCACAGTTAGTGAAATTTTGAGGCCAGATTTAAATCTAAGTCTTTCAGACTCCTCACAGGTGTTCTATATATTATGCCACCAAAATGCCCTTGGGAAAGGAATTCCCTAGGAAGAGAACTGTTGTTTTTCAGTAACTCATAATTTAATAGTTTTATTTTATATGTAAAGAGAAATATTAAGGGCAATGCTAATCAAAAGAATGATCGGCTTTAGTCTTAAAGTTTGAACTTTTGTTTGAACTTTTTTTCTCTAAAAAAAGAATTCTTTGGGATGATAATTATAAACAGAGTGAGACTATAGGAGATGAAATTTCTGGTTTAATTCACAGTAGTTAAGTAATCTCAGAAATGGCAAAAGAGAAAGATAAGCCTCATTTTTAATCCAATCTAAGGTTACAGGCTGAACAGAAACCCAATTCACAAGAGAAACACCTGAAGACTGACCTTAAGGTACCAGGAAAAGTGGAGCAAACTGTTGTTCAAGTCTCACAATCCCCCCTCTGATTGTTTGGGAGGCATTTTACTCTCCCAAATGAATCATTTCATAAACAATATCTATATATTTCAGAATTGTCTCACCAGGCTTCATAAGGGCTCAAAGATTTTATGAATTTCATGGAGGGCTTAACTACATTTAGGTGTTTCCTAACATATTAAAAATTATATGATAGATTATAAACAATGAACCATTAGAGGGCATTCCCCATTTCTAGCACAAAGGCATTATAATCAAGGTAAAATAATGGCTCATGAGAAGGACAGAAGTAGATAGAAACTCAAGATAACCAAGATAGTTCCCCACAGTTAAGTTCATTATATACAAAGGTTATCTCAGAATCTAATGATGTAGTGTCTGATTTCTGAAGACATCCTTTATTGCTGTTATCCATTGATGGAGAACAATTTTTTCAGACATACAGGAAGACATATATATATATATATATATATATATATATATATATATATAATGTTTATTGTCTAGATTTCAATTTTATCTCTAAAAGTTCTACTGATTATGTGGTGTAGTTGTTATTCTCAACCCTGCTTCCTGCCATTTTATAAGGTGGTATTACCCACAATTTCCCACTATTCCTTTTCATACAGTTTTCTAAATAAGTTTTAAGAGTTCAAACACTCATTTCTTTCTGCTTTCCAAGATTTCCTTGGCTAAATCAATGTGGGAACTTAACACTAGCCTGTACCCTTTTCTTTCTTTTGGTGCCTTGTGATCATCTTTGGATTTTAAAGGAAAAGTTTCATATAGAGTTTGAAAGATTGCAATTGAACTCCATCTATGATTGAATTAAGAACAAAGGTTGATGCTTTATATATCAACAAACTATTTAATATAAGGGGGGCAGCTGGGTAGCTCAGTGGATTGAGAGCCAAGCCTAGAGACAGGAGGTCCTAGGTTCAAATCTTGACCTCAGACACTTCCCAGCTGTGTGACCCTGGGCAAGTCACTTGACGCCTATTGCCTACCTTTACCACTCTGCTGTCTTGGAGCCAATACACGGTATTGACTCCAAGACAAAAGGTAAGGGTTTAAAAAAAACTATTTAAGATAAGGGGGATGCATGCCATGTTCTATGGAGAATGCCAGAAACTTCCTGATCCTTTGTCAACTAGTAGATGCTTGGCTATTGTCTCATGTGACTCCTGGTGTCTGAAAGACCCACCGCTGATCAGGACTAAAGTTAGTGACTACCATATAAGAAGGACTCAGGAAAGTGACATCATAAATAGCATAAAATGGGACTAAGGAGAAGAAATAGATTTCTCTTGCCTCAACTATGATATTAATGTGAGCTTGGCAGGGAAGGAAAGTGAGGATGGGATTACAGTGAGAAGGTGGGTTTTGAAATGTCTTTATTGCTGATGTGGTACTTGCTTTTCCTTGAAGTAGAAAGTATATGATATATGACCTCAAAGGGGAAAAAATAGTCTTAGAAGAGGAAAAAATGATGAGTCAAATGATGCCTTTTTTTAAATTAAGTACTTATTAATGAGGAATCAGCATATGTTTAGTCTGTCACTTCCCATAATATTCATGGGGAAAATAATAATTTTTCCAGTATTATTTGGGTTCTAGTTAGATTTCAAATAGAAGAAACTGTTGAGAGAAGTTGAGAACAAAGCCAAAAAAGAAAGTTGGGTAGAGTCAGAATTTAAAGGATTTTATTTTGCTATTAGAATCTCTTTTCCAACACCTTCTTTCTTTCATGATAAGAAAGGTTTATTTATTTTTCTTTTGTTTTAATTAAAAAAATATGACTAAACATTTCAGAGATAGTACTTTATAGTGGGAACAAGAAAGCAGTAGCTTTCTTGAATAACAGTTCTGCTGCATACTATCTGACTTTGGGAAAGTCTTTCTGAAACTTATATTGTTGTTTTATAAAAATTAGGAGGTCAGGCTACATGATTTCTAGGGGCCCATATCAACTTTGAAATTTTTGATATTCATAGTTTTCATTTGTTTTATTGAAATTTTTAAAAAATAGAGGGAAGCTTGGAATTATGTTTCTTCTCAGTAGCTATTTTATAGGAACTAATTTCTTCAGAGTTGAGAGCATTCTCATGAAAGATTCTCTTTTATTAAAATGCATGTGTAGATAATAATGATAACTAACATTTATAATCTTACTATATGTCAGTAAGCTATGTGGCTCAATGAATAGAGATATACACTTGAAGTCAGGAAGACATGAGTTCACATCTGGCCTTAGACACTTACTAGTTATGTGACCTCGGGCAAGTCACTTAATCTCTGCCTAGGAGGTAACTACATGGCTCAGTGGATAGAATATTGGTCCTGTATCAAGAAACACTGAAATCAAATCTGGCCTCAGATATTTAATAGCAGTATAACCCTGGGCAAGTCACTTAATCTCTTCTTTAATCCACTAGAGAAAGAATTAGCAAACTACTTCAATATCTTTGTCAGGAATACCCCATAGACAGTATGGTCTATATGGTCACAAAGAGTGACACAATTGAACAACAAAATGTGCCAGGCATTGTGTTAATATTATAATTATTATTTCATTTGTTCCTCACAAGAACCCTGGGAGTTAGGTACTATTGCTTTCCCATTTTACAGATAAGAAAATTGAATCAAACGGAGGCTAAATGGCTTGCCATGGGTCCTAGAGCTACCACAAATCGCAATCAAGATTTTAGGAGTTCTTGAATCAAACTCCAGTAATGTTTCCACTTCACCACCTAGATCCCATGTAGACATAGATATAGAAAGATTGAGATACAGGTGAAAATATAAATATAAACAAAGACCTAGATACAGAAACATAGTGATATAGATCATAAATATGCATATCAGTATGGATAGATAGTATAACTATAGATGGTACAGATATATAGATATAGATATAGATGGATATTACAATTAAAATTATTTCCAAAAACTAATTGTGGGTAAGAAATACCAGCTTATTCATTGGATCAGTTTATGATTAGGCCAGCATCATAACTATTAAAGTGACAAAGGTTAATGTCCCCCTCAATGACCAGAGACCCTGAGGCTTGATTAGTCAGACTAATATAATTTTAGGAGCTCATTGTTCAGCCCCAACCTTTAACATTGTAAGACACCCTTAACTGGTAAGTAGCTAATTAGGAGGTGATACATCAAACTATCAACCATTTCCACTCTTCATTTTATCAACCATTTATTAAGCCAAATTCTGTTAAAAGGGAAAGCATTCAATGGGATTCCTAAGAACAAAGAAAATGCAAAAAAAAAAAAAAA
>NC_058133.1:416059488-416092716 GCF_016433145.1 Gracilinanus agilis | reverse complement strand
AAAACCCCATAATATAGTTTTTAAAGTGTTAAGATTTTTGGATCATAGGGGTAGCTAGGGTGGTACAGTGGATGGAACCCTGGACCTGGAGACAGGAAGCCTTTAGTTCTAATATAGCCTCAGAAATTTAGTAGCTATATGACCCTGGGCATATAATTTTTTTAATTTATAAATATATTTTATTATGTCAATTACATGTAACAATTATTTTCAATATAAATTTTCTGAAGTTATATGATCCAAATTGTCTCCATCCTCCCTTTCCTTCTCACTCAAAGTAAGCAATTTGATCTGGGTTATATATGTACTATCATACATATCCCCATATTGTTCACTCTTATAAGAAAATACTCATATGAAACCAAATCCCCCAAATAAAAACCCAAATAAATTAAAGTGAAAAATCATATGCTTTGGTTTATATTCCCAGTCCAGCACTTCTTTCTCTGGAGATAGATAGCATTCTTTGTCATAAGTCCTTCAGAATTGCCCCAGATCATTGTATTATTAAGAGTAGCCAAATTTTTTGGTTGATCATCCCACAATATTGCTATGACTGTGTATAGTGTTCTCCTGTTCTGCTTACTTCACTCTGCATCAGTTTCTGCAGATCTTTCAAGCTTTTAATGAAATTGTCTTGCTTATCTTTTCTTATAGCACAATAGTATTCCATCACCAACATATACCACAATTTCTTCAGGCATTCGCTAATTGATGAACATTCCCTCAATTTCCAATTCTTTGCCACCAGAAAAAGAGCAGGTATAAATATTTTGTACAAGTAGGTCCTTTCCCCCTTTAAAATTTATTTTTGCAATATAAATCTAGAAGTGGTATTACTGGATCAAAGAGTGTACATTGTTGTATAGCCTTTTGGGTGTATTTCCAAATTTCCTGAGCATATCACTTAATCTACACTTTCCTCAATTATAAAATGGGGATAATAATAGCACCTACCTTGCAGAGTTGTTGAGGATGAAATGAGATAGTTTTGTAAAAAGTGCTTATCACAGTGCTTGGGAATTAGTATGTGCTAGATAAATGTTTATTTCCGTAGTAGCTTTAGAGCTATAAAGGTCTCAGATATCATAAAATCCAAACTTCATTTTACATATGAATAAATTGGGGTCTAGAAAGGTAAAAGATTTTGTCCAAAATCTTATATGAGCAGTGACAAAGCCAGATTTTTTTTATTTTTTAAGCCCTCATCTGCTGTCTTAGAATCCAATACTGATTTTTGGTTCTAAGGCAGAAGAGTGATAAGGGCTAGGATATTGGGACTATGACTTGTCAAGGGTCACAGAGCTAGGAAGTGTCTTTCACCAGTTTCAAACCCAGAATCTTCCCATTTCTGGGCCTGGCTCACAATCCACTGATCTACCTAGCTGCCCCAATCCAGTTCTTCTGACATCAAATGGAGTACTCGTTACACTGCTACTTTCAATTTTGTTAAAATGAAGATGAATATTTTCCTTATTTTTTTCTAAATTTTAAAGACATTCATCATGTTTACCAAGCCATATCAGTTTGCTCTTTAAAATAGGAAACACCTATTCATGAAGCAGGTATTATGCATGCTTTATGTCTAAAACATCATGTGCTAAGTACTGTCAGTGATATAAATACTAAAAAAAGACAGTTCTTGTTTAAATTGAGTTTGTTATCTAAGAGGGATAACTAATAGGTACTCAAAAATTATAGCGTCAATAATATGAGTATATAATGTCATGTAAGCACAGTGCAGTGGGTTTTAGGAATTACTAGATCAATGTGAGAACATAGTGTTATTTGGCAGCAAAAAGAATTAATGACATCACAAGTTGCATTCAGAAAGGCACAATAACTAAAAAATCTTATGTGACAGACTAGTTATCTGCTGCCCTGGCCAGAGCATCTTTGAAGCATTCCATTCAATTCTAGGAGCTTCATTCTAAGAACCACAAAGACAACCTGAATTCTATTCAATTTCTTCATATCTTCTTCCTCCTTTTCTCTTCACTCCATTTAAGGATTCTTTTGATGTGATATATTCACCATTGGAATGTAAGCTTCTTGAGGGTAGGGATTCTATTTCTTGCTCTTGTATTCCCATTGCTGAGCACAATGCTTGGCACATAGTAAGTATTAATAAATGTCTATGACCTTACTACTGATTTACAATAAATGTAGACCATGAAGGTGACTGTATTTCCCACTCCCACAATTTCCCAACTTGTGATCTGTGAGCATACCATTAGAGACACTGGAATTCCTGAACCAAAGGAACAGACACTTTAGTAGCAACATAAAGGATGGATTGGAAGAAGGAGATAGAAATTGGAGACTGGTTAGGAGGCTATTTTAGGCCGCAGGAGGGCAGCAATGCAGGTAACAGTGGCCTCACCTTGTTAGCAGTGGCAATAGAAGGAGAGGATAAGAGAGCTATTGCAGAGACATCATGATATATGAGATCAAGGATAGGGAAGACTTGAAGTCAGATTCAAGCTGTAACACTAAATGACTCTGTTATTGCTCCAAATTAATCTGCCAAAATTCAATGAATTTATTTATTAATTTACTTCTATGTTCAAGGCATTGCACTGGGCTCTAAAGATACAAAAATAAAAATGAAAAGCAGGTCATGCCATTATATAGCTGACTTTCTATATAGTGTTATACATTTGAACATTAAAAAATATGACAATTTGAGGAGGAAACAAACACTAACACCTGGAAGAATCAGGAAGGGGTGAATATAGGAAGTGAAACTAAATATGAGCCATGAAGGAAGCAAAGAGGCACTAAGGAAGCGGTGGAAATAGAAAAGTATAGACAAAATAGGAAGGGATGGAAAATGGAGATTATGAAACCCTAAGTAAGCCATATTGGCTAGAATATCGAATATGAAGGATGACTAAGGTAAAATAATAAGAGGAAAAGTAGCTGCCATACAGATTATGGAGGAATTAAATCTTGAACTAGAGAATTTACATCATTTCCTAAGGAAAATAGAGAATTCAGAATCATTCTTGAATAACAGTCAGATTCGTGCACTAATTATTTTAACACCTAGGCAAAAGTGAGAGAGTAGAAAATAGGGAGATCTATACTACAAACCCTATACAATACCCCTAACAAGTGGTCTTCCTCCTAAGGCTCAAATGCCTTAGTCATAGTAAATTTACTACTGCCCAAGGTTCATAAGCTTATAGGCTCATGTATTTAGAGTCAAAAGGACTTTGGAGGTTATGTAGTTCAATCTTCTCATTTTACAAATGAAGAATTAGAAGCCCCACATGATAGTCAATTCCATTTTAAGAAAACTTGGAGTAAACTGGTAGAAAAAAAAATTTTAAATCTTGGTATTTTACTAATTCATATCTTGTTCTCCCCAGAAAACTTAACAGGGCCTAAATTACCTAAACAGAAAGTGCCTTCTTTATTTCTGGAGGTTTTTAAGGGAAGGTTAAATCAACACTTGTCCAAGATGCTATAGAGCAGTGGTTCCCAAACTTTTTTGGCCTACTGCCCAATTTCCAGAAAAAAATATTACTTAGCACCCCTGGAAATTATTTTTTTTAATTTTAATAGCAATTAATAGGAAAGATAAATGTACCTGTGGCCATCACTGCCCCCTGCATTGCTGCAGCACCCACCAGGGGATGGTGGTGCCCACTTTGGGAATCACTGCTATAGAGTAATTTCTTATTGAGGTAAAGGATTAACTAGATGACCTCTGATATTGCTTCCAATTGTGATTCTGAGTTTAAAACAGAGAATCTTGGTAAATTAAAAAAAAAGAAAGAAAGAAACATTTCCTTTTTTTCAGTCAATATTATATAGGACAGACATTTGCTGGCTCAGCTCCCTGATCCTAGAGAGTATTAAACTATGACATCCTCATGCTAAAACTGCTATGGAAAATCTGTTAATTTCCATTTGCTGCCTTTATAAGCTGACTCAGGTGCCAAATACATAATTAATCCATCTGGGAAGTGGAATGTGAGGGAATTCAACATTATTGACTTTTTAAATAAAATGAAAAATGTTTTCCAGATAAATTAATTGTACATATATCTGTATAGTGTGCACACAGAAAAGCTATATGTCAGATAAATATTTGTTAAATGATATGACTGTTAGTTTTATGTATGAATACTTTGTGTGTGTGTGTATACACACACACACACACACACACACACACACACACACATATATATATATATATATATATATATATAGTAAGGAAGTATCAGTCTTAAATCTTCTGCAACAAAATAAAGTTTCAGAACCTTTCAAGTATGAAATTTCAGGTCATACAAAGATACTTATGCAGAGTCAATAGAATAGCATGCTGAGCATTTTTGTATTGACATTACTTAGTCAATAGTAATTCATATGATATACAGCAGACTAAGGAATATTCCCCAGAGCTATTTTTTTAAAAATGCATGTTTAAAAATAAGTTCGACTTCATATCTATTTTGAAAGTTCCAATGCATCAAATTAAAAAAAAGATTGCTTGTTTTACAATGGTGGACCATAGAATAAGACAAAAGACTTTGGAAGAATTTTAGGAAAGAAAAAGGCAATGGTGATGGAGATGTACATGGAACAAAATGTTGCATTAACTGTCAATAGTAATGGACAGAGTACTGAACTTGCTGTCAAGAGAACCATGGGTTAATCCCACCTCAAACACTCACTAGCTTTCTGGACTACTGATGAAACTTCTCTGTTCCTCAATTTCCTTATCTACCGCTTGAGAGAGCTGGAGCTGATAGTTGTTAGGGTCCTTTCCATATTTGAATCTATGATTTCACAAGTTTGATGCAATTTTCCATCCCTAGCACTTCAAACTTAAAGTTGATGAAAGAAAATTTTAAAAATGAATCATAAAATTGTGGGATCAAAAAGACACAATACACTCTCACATTAAATAAACTGGAACTACATATGGAGAATGATCATTTGCCTAAATTGGGTATCATTTGTCATTTGAGATCTTTGAGTCTCTGCCATCTCCCTGGACTGGGAGGCAGAGAAGAATATATATGTCAATCAGTTCTTGTTATTTTTGACCCCTCCATATTTACCAGATACAAAATGTCTGCCTTTCTTTGTCCAACAAATACATACAAGGCTGCAGATGATAAAGTGATTTGTTAATGAGTAAGAGCCAGAAGCTACAAAGAGCTTCTTCCTCCCCCTGTCCCCAAACCCTAAATCTCTTAGGGATTTGGCAATGGTCTGAGACCTGTACTCCTGTCACCAATGACAGACAACAAAGACTATTAGAAATTTTCTAAAATGCTTGATGCACAGTTCTGTTTTCCTAAACAGAGTATGCATCTAATTTTAGTGTTTCTTCGTGACTTGAGTCTTCATTATAAAAACCAATTACTGTACTGTCAGGAACTATTGCCATAGAGCCTACCCACAAGATTTTTTAAAATTTGTTCAGGGAAATAACATGTACACACAAAACAATTGGTGAATAAGCCAGAACTAAATACTGATATGATAAACTGTTAAATTTGAAAGAGAAAGCAATAAGGATCCTAAGACTTATAGTTGGAAGAGAATTCCTTGATTTTACAAATGAAGAAACTGAGGACTGTAGAGATTCAATTTCAAGACCAGGTTTTAGAGATGTTAAGATTATAAGATTATTTCTTGCTGTTTTAGTCATGTCTGTCCCCATTGGAAATTTCTTGGGAAAGTATTGAAGTGGTTTGTCATTTCCTTCTCCAGCTCGTTTTACAGATGAGGAAACTGAGATAAACAGGGATAATTGACTTGACAAGGATTATACAGTAAGTATCTGAAGCCAGGTATGAATTTAGGAAGATGATCCTTCCTAACTTCAGTACTGGAATTCTATGCACTGAGCCATTTAGTTGCAATATGAGATCACAGGATCATATAATTAGAACTGGGAAACATCTCAGAGACCATCCAGTCCCAAACTCTCATTTTATTGTTGAAAGATTGATGCCCAGAGAGGTTCAGTGATTTGCCCTGGGTCTCATAGCTAGAAAATAAAGATGCAATATTTAAATTTGCATACTAAATGTATAATTATATTTTTTCTTACAATATGGGCAACTATGTGGAATGATGGATAAAGCATTGGGTCTAGAGTAAGGAAGGTTTGAGTTCAAATTTCTTCTCATATACTTACTAGCTATATGATCCTGGGCAAGTCCCCCACCCCAAAAAAAAAAAAAAAACGAAACAGCTCTGTGCTAGTTTTCTCATCTATTAAATGAAGATACTAACAGATTCTACCTCAGAGGGTTGTGAGAATCAAATGACATATTTGTAAAGCTCTTAGTGCAGTGCCTAGTAACATAGTAGTAGATGCTTTATAATTTAGTAGATGGCATATAAATGTTTATTGTTTCCCTTTACCTCTCCTAGTGGAAAAGTATAGAATATATTTAAAATGCCATTTATGTTTAAGAAATAAGATTTGTAAACTTATCTAGAACAAAATGTTTATCACAGCCCTTTTGGTGATGGAAAAAAATTGGAAACAAAATAAATGCACATCACTTGGATACTGACTAAATGAATGTAAATGGGATATTACTGTGTTATAAGAAATGATGATGTGTGACAAACAGAGAAGTATGGAAAGAACTATTGAACTGATGAAAAATGAAATAAAGAGGGCTCAGAATACAATCTCCATAAGAAAAACAATTACCAAAAAATGTATGGGAATACAAATGAATAAAAAAAAGTCAAAAGTGAAAATAACAAAATCATAAAGATGTGGTATTAATTACTCTTGGTCAGGCTATGGCAATATAATAAAACTGATGAAATTAGCTAAATTAATTTACTTATTTATTGATTTACCATTCAAACTACCAAAAGAGTTTTTATAGAGCTTAAAAAGCATAATTACATTGATTTAGAGAAGGCAAAAATTTTATAATCTGAAAAGAAATAATAGAAAAATTAGAAAGGAAGAGGACCATTGAATAAAAGCATATCAAATAGTAAACAAAACTATTTGATATCTGTTTAAAACTAGGAAAGTAAATTAGTAGAACAAATTAAAGACATAAGGAAACAAATGCACATAGTATTACTGTTACTTTGTTTTGTTTTGATGGTAGAAACAACTCAAAAGCCTCTCTTCTTGGATCTCCATTTTTTCATTAATGATAGGTTGAAGTTTGCAGAGACTATCATGTTTTACAGTATCTTCAGTACTTTTGCTTTTTGGAACAAACTATTCCAGTTCCTTCTGTGATTTCTAATGGGTAAAAATAGATTTTATATGAATGGTAATTTTAAAACTTTTTTTCTTGTTTGCTGAACTTACTATTTGTTAATTGTTAAATAGAATGACTATGTATCATGGACTTTAAAACACTTTTGTTGTTTGTCTTAAATAATTTCTATTCAAGAGAGTAATATAGTTTCATTCTTGATTTTCCTTGGGAGTGTTATTTACATACCTATCCAATGATTCTGATATTTTTAGGTGTTTACAAGTCAAAAATGCACTCACATGAAAGAGTGGGATGGCAAATGTTTAACAATTGACTTTAAAAATGTATGTATGCCACACTTTTAAAGTTTAATCAATATTATTAACATTTCTTTTATCATTTCCTTAAGCCTAGATAATGAACGAAATAATAAGACAAATCCAGATTTGTATTTTTGTTGATTCCTGATGTGTAAACAATCACACTGAGAATTTAACAATATGCTTTTAAAAATCAGTGTGAGCTGTCTTTGGGACATCCTTACACTTGTTAGTCTAGTTCAGTGGTTCCCAAACTTTTTTGGCCTACCGCCCCCCTTCCAGAAAAAACATTACTTAGCCCCCTTGAAATTATTATTATTTTTTTAATTTTAATAGCAATTAATAGGAAAGATAAATGCCATCACCGTCCCCCTGGCTTGCTGCAACACGCACCAGGGGTGGTACCACCCACTTTGGGAATCACTGGTCTAGTTGTTATTGTTCGTTTTTGTTTTGGTTTCGGAAATGCATTTTGAATTTGCTGTATGTCAGACCATCTAAGATGGAGTCATCTGTGTGGGAGACCAGAACTGGTACATTGTGGACATTCTGAATCGGTCTACCTTATGATTGTGTGCAGCCATTTCCCATTAGCTATCTAGCTCAAATTATCTGTATTTTAAACTGCCTAATTGAGCACACACTTTTCCAACATTAGTTTTTAATTAGTTTTACTCACAGCAGGTGAAAATATGAGAAAAACAGCTGAGGGCTGTAACATGGAAATGGCAAGGTGGGATTCCCACAAGATACAGGGTCAAGCCTCACCCAGAATTCCAGGGGATAACCCCATGGAGTACTCTGGGTGAGTACTCAGTTTAAGACAGTTAGGGGTGTTGGTTCCTGGGAGATGAGGTGAGCAGATCACTCTGCTTGCTGATCCCAGTGTTTGATTGCTTTGGAGGCCATTGTGGCAAAAGCCATTTTGGTTCTTCTCTGCAGTTTGCCTGCTTAGCTGAATTAGACTTTTCCTGCAATAGCATTTTGTTACCATTTAGTTATTTTACATATTAGGAGTGATAATTATAGGCTTTGAGGGCAAGTTAGTTATAAAGTATGGCACTCCCTCTTGAGGGGTGAGGGGCTGTTTTTACCTAACAGTTCAGGGCTTCCCAGATCTTATCCTAATCCCTGAAAAACCTTCCTTTCCTTCCCCTTCCTCTTTTATCAGTAAAATGTCATCTTTGAGGTAGATGTGCCTGGATATTATTTTGGGGATACTCACAATCTCCATAAAGCTTGGTTCCTTTCAGTTGCCAGCCCAAGAAGTCAGATCCTCATTCTGTCTCTGATAGCTACTAGACATCAAGCTTCTCCTATCTTCCCTAGTCAAACCTGTGGGAAAATAAGTTCAGAAAGTAAACATCTTAAGGAGAATAGCTATGCTAGCCTTCCCAGAAATTAACAGATCAACCTCCATTTCCAACAGATTTCTAACTGCTTGTTGGGAGGGGGAGAAGAATCACTGAGCCAGTTTATGTCCCTCTGTTTTTACTCAAGCCTGTCAGTGGGGGAGGAGTGAGTCCAGCAAGATACTTATATCTGGCCATCCCTTCAGCTTCCCAAACATCTCTGTTAAAATCAACATAACAAGACCTAAGAACCATTTTTCCCTCTCCCCTCTCCTCAACTAAGCCCAAATAGCATAAGATATGGATCTGGATATTTTTTTTTATTTGTCTTTCTAAATTTTAAGTATAGGGAAAAGAGTTTGTTCTCAGGAGCTGAGAAATTCAGGCCATATCTTTCAACCAACTTAAAAATTAAGTATTGAGAAACAAAGGTCCAGGATACCTACCAGTCCTTTGGGTCTTTGGCAAAAATTTGGTGAGAATAATGTTATATAGGAACTCAGCTAACCTATGAGTCTAATTCCTCTACCCTGCCCAGAGACAAAGTGATATAGGGGGATTGTGCCTCTGAGTTATTAGGGGGAAACTTTATATGTTTTTCTTGCTATGTCTTTGAAGTAAATATTCCTTTGCAAAAATTCATTTAATATTAATTTGGTTAAATAGAACTGGAGTGCCAGTCACTGGCCCCTCAAATAGGAAAAGCACAATAAGTGGAAGGTTGAGCCAAAGGTAGAACAGACTCCCTAATCTCTGCAGGATCCTAAATAATATTCTGTAAGGAATGAAATGGAACAGGCCTGGTCCTCAGAAGGATACCAGCTAAATCAGGTTACAGGAGGAATCTTCCCAAGTTTTGTTTTTGTTGAATGTCATATAGAAGAGGGCTTTTACTTTTTTAATTTTTTATGTTTAGAAAAATTTTCCATGGTTACATAATTCATGTTTTTACTTTACCCTTCACCCCCTCAAACATGCCCCCCCATAGGTAACTTGCATTTCCACTGGTTTTTTTTCTTTCTTTCTTTTTTTTTTAACCCTTGTACTTTGGTGTATTGTCTCATAGGTGGAAGATTGGTAAGGGTGGGCAATGGGGGTCAAGTGACTTGCCCAGGGTCACACAGCTGGGAAGTGGCTGAGGCCAGGTTTGAATCTAGGACCTCCTGTCTCTAGGCCTGACTCTCACTCCACTGAGCTACCCAGCTGCCCTCCACTGGTTTTAACATGTGTGGTCAGTCAAGACTTATTTACATATTATTGATAGTTACATTGGTGTGGTCTTTTCAGGTCTACATCCCCAATCATGTCCTCATCAACACAAGTGTTCAAGCAGTTGTTTTTATTCTGTGTTTCCACACCTGTAATTCTTCCTCTGAATGTGGGTAGCTTCTTTTCCATACATCCTTCAGAATTCTCTTGAGTCATTGCATTGTTGCTAGTATAGACATCCATTACATTCGATTTTACCACAGTGTATCAGTCTCTGTGTACAATGTTCTTCTGGCTCTGCTCCTTTCACTCTGCGTCAATTCCTGGTGGTCTTTCCAGTTCAAATGGAATTCCTCCAGTTTATTATTCCTTTCAGTACAATAGTATTTCATCACCAACATATAACACAATTTGTTCAGTCATTCCGAATTGAAGGGCAGACCCTTGCTTTCAAGTTTTTTGCCACCACAAAGAGCTCAGCTATAAATATTTTTGTGCAAGTCTGTTTATCTATGATCTCTTTAGGGTACAATCCCAGCAATGGTATGGTTGGATCAAAGGGCAGGAAGTCTTTTAGCACTTTTTAGGCATAGTTCCAAATGACCATCCAGAAAGGTTGGATCAGTTCACAACTCAAACAGCAGTGCATTAACATCCTAGTTTTGCCACATACCCAGCAACATTCATTACTATCCCCTGCTATCATTTTAACCAATCTTCTTGGTGTGAGGTGGTACCTCAGAGTTGTTTTCATTTGCATTTCTCTAATTATTACGATTTAGAACACATTCTCCTGAGCTTATTGATACTTTTGAGTTATCAGAAAATTGCCTATTCATTTCTCTTTCCCATTTATCAATTAGGGAATGGCTTGATTTTTTATACAATTGATTTAGCTCCTTGTATAGTTGAGTAATAGACCCGTGTCAGAATTTTTTGTTATAAAGATTTTTTTTCCCAGTTTGTTGTTTCACTTCTGATTTTGGTTGCATTGTTTTTGTTTGTACAACAACTTTTTAATTTAATATAATCAAAATTATTTATTTTACATTTTGTAATTTTTTTCTAACTGTTGCTTGGTTTTAAAATCTTTCCTTTCCCAGAGATCTGACAAGTATATTATTCTGTGTTTACCTAATTTACTTAGTTTCCTTCTTTATATTCAAGTCATTCACTCATTCTGAATTTATCTTGGTGTAGGGTGTGAGATGGTGATCTAAACCTAATCTCTCCCATATTGTTTTCCAATTTTCCCAGCAGTTTTTGTCAAATAGTGGATTTTTGTCCCAAAAGTTGGGCTCTTTGGGTTTATCATACACTGTTTTGCTGACATCACTTACCCCAAGTCTATTCTACTGATCCTCCCTTCTATCTCTTAGCCAGTACTGTATTGTTTTGATGACTGCTGCTTTATAGTATAGCTCAATATCTGGTACTGGTAAGCCACCTCCCTTCATGTTTTTTTTTTCATTATTTCCCTTGATATTCTTGATCTTTTGCTAATCCAAATGAACTTTGTTATAGTTTTTTTAATGCAGCAAAAACGTTTTTTGGTATTTTGATAGGTAAGGCACTAAATAAGAAAGTTAATTTGGGTAGAATGGTCATTTTTATTATGTTAGCTCATCCTACCCATGAACACTCAATGTTTTTCCAATTGTTTAGATCTAGTTTTAATTGTTTGGAAAGTGTTGTGTAGTTACGTTTGTATAATTCCTGTGTTTTTTGGGTAGATAGATTCCTAAGTATTTTATATTGACTAGGGTGATTTTAAACGTTTTTTCTCATTCTACCTCTTGCTGTTGTGATATGTTGGAAATACAGAGAAATGCTGATGATTTATGCACATTTATTTTGTATCCTGCAACTTTGCAAAAGTTGTTGATTATTTCTACTAGCTTTTAGTTGATTCTCTAGTATTTTTTAAGTAGATCATCATATTATCTGCAAAGAGTATTGATAGCTTATTCTCCTCATTGCCTATTTTAATACCTTCGATTTCTTTTTCTTCTCTTATTGCTACTGCTAGTGTTTCTAGTACAATGTTAAATAATAGAGGCAATAGTGGGCATCCTTATTTCATACCTGATCTTATTGGAAAGGCTTCTAATTTATTATCCCCATTGCATATGATGCTTGTTGATGGTTTAAGATATATTCTGTTCAGTATTTTTAGGAAAGGACCTTCTATTCCTATACTTTCTAGTGTTTTCAGCAGGAATGGGTGCCGTATTTTGTCAAAGGCTTTTTCAGCATCTATTTAGATAATCAAGTGGTTTTTGTTGGTTTGTTTGTTGGTATGGTCAATTATGTGGATGGTTTTCCTAATGTTGAACCATCCTTGCATTCCTGGTATAAATCCCACCTGATCATGATGAATAACCCTCTTGATCACTTTGATCACTTGCTCGAGTCTCTTTCCTAGTATTCTATTTAAGATTTTTGCATCTATGTTCATTAAGGAGATTGGTCTGTAATTCTCTTTCTCTGCTTTTGATCTACCTATCTCTTTTATCAGTACCATATGTGTGTCATAAAAGGAGTTTGTTAAGACTCCTTCGTTGCTTATTATATCAAATACTTTGTATAGTATTAGGATTAATTGTTCTTTGAATGTTTGATAGAATTCACTTGTGAATCCATCTGGCGCTGGTGAATTTTTTCTTAGGGAGTTCTTTAATGGCCTGTTCAATTTCTTTTTCTGATATGGGATTATTTAAATATTCTATTTCTCTTGCTGTTAATCTAGGCAATTTATATTTTTGCAGCTATTTATCCATATCACCTAGATTGCTAAATTTATTACCATATAATTGGGCAAAATAGTTTTTAATGATTGCCTTAATTTCCTCTTCATTAGAAGTGAGGTCTCGCTTTTCATCTTTGATACTGTTAATTTGGTTTTCTTCTTTCCTTTTTTAATTAGATTAATCAGTACTTTGTCTATTTTATCTGTTTTTTCAAAATACCAGCTTCTACTCTTATATATTAATTCAATAGTTCTTTTACTTTGATTTTATTAATTTCTCCTTTCATTTTTAGTATTTCTAATTTAGTTTTCATCTGAGAATTTCTAATTTATTCATTTTCTAGTTTTTTAAGTTGCATGCCCAATTCATTAATCTCTGCCCTCCCTAATTTGTTAATATATGCACTCAGTGATACCAATTTTCCCCTTAGAACTGCTTTGGTTGCATCACATAAGTTTGAGTAAGATATCTCATCATTATCATGGTCTTCAATGAAATTATTAATTGTTCATGTGATTTGATCTTTCACTAAATTATTTTGGAGAATCAAATTATTTGATTTCCAATTAGTTTTTGGTTTGCCTCTCCATTTATCCTTACTAATAACTATTTTTATTGCATTATGTCTGAGAAGGCTACATTTATTATTTCTGATTTTTTGCATTTCTTTGCCATGTTTCTGTGCCCTATTACATGTTATATCTTTATGACTGTTCCATATGCTGCTGAAAAGAAGGTGTATTCCTTTTTGTCTTTATTTATTTTTTCCATATATCTATTAACTCTAATTTTTCTAGGGTTTCATTCACTTCTCTTATCTTTTTCTTATTTACTTTTTGGTTTGATTTAACTAAATCTGATAGGGGAAGGTTGAAGTCCCCCACTAGTATGGTTTTGCTTTCTCTTTCCTCCTTGATCTCCACTAGCTTCTCATTTAGTAATTTGGAAGCTATACCATTTGGTGCATACATACTGAGTACTGATATTTCTTTTTTTAAAACATTTATTAATTTTTATTTTTTTAGAAAAGTTAACATGGTTACAAAATTCAAACACTTACTTTCCCCTCAACCCCTCGAGCTAACCCCCCCCCCCCATGGCTGTTGCATATTTCCACTGGTTTTAACATGTGTCATTGATCAAGGCCTATTTCCAAATTGTTGATAGTGGCATTGTTGTGCTAGTTTCGAGTCTATATCCCCAATCATGTCCACCACAACCCATGTGTTCAAGCAGTTGTTTTTCTTCAGTTTCCACTCCTGTAATTCTTCCTCTGAATGTGGGTACCTTTCTTTTCCATAAGTCCCTCAGAATTGTTATGGATCATTGCATTGCTGCTAGTACAGAAGTCCATTGCATTCTATTTTACCACAGTGTATTAGTCTCTGTGTACAATGTTCTTCTGGCTCTGCTTCTTTCACTCAGCATCAATTCCTGGAGGTCTTTCCAGTTCACATGGAATTCCTCCAGTTTTTTATTCCTTTCAGCACAATAGTATTCCATCACCCGCATATACCACAGTTTGTTCAGCCATTCCCCAATTGAAGGACATACTCTCATTTTCCAGTTTTTTTGCGACCAAAAAAAGCTCAGCTATAAATATTTGTGTACAAGTCTGTTTATCTATGATCTCTTTGGTGTACAAACCCAACAATGGTATGGGTGGATCAAAGGGCAGGCAATCTTTTATAGCCCTTTGAGCACAGTTCCAAATTGCCATCCAGAATGGTTGGATCAGTTCACAACTCCGCCACCAAAGCATTAATGTCCCAGTTTTGCCACATCCCCTCCAGCATTCATTACTCTCCTCTTCTTTCATTTGAGCCAATCTGCTAGGTGTGAGGGATAACCTCAGAGTTGTTTTGATTTGCATTTCTCTAATTATTAGAGATTTAGAACACTTTCTCATGTGCTTATTAATACTTTTGATTTCTTTATATGAAAATATCCTATTCATGTCTCTTGCCCATTTATCAATTGTGGAATGGCTTGCTTTTTTATACAATTGATTTAACTCCTTGTATATTTGAGTAGTTAGACCCCTGTCAGAGTTTTTTGTTATAAAAATTTTTTCCCAATTTGTTGCTTCCCTTCTGATTTTGGCTTCATTGTTTTTGTTTGTACAAAAGCTTTTTAGTTTGATATAATCAAAATCATTTATTTTACATTTTGTAATTTTCTCTAACTCATGCTTGGTTTTAAAATCTTTCCTTTCCCAGAGATCTGAGAAGTAAACTATTCTATGTTCACTTAACTTATTTATAGGTTCTCTCTTTATATTCGTCATTCACTCATTCTGAATTTATCTTGGTGTAGGCTGTGAGATGTTGATCTAAACCTAATCTCTCCCATATTGTTTTCCAAATTTCCCAACAGTTTTTGTCAAATAGTGGATTCATATCCCAAAAGTTGGGCTCTTTGGGTTTATCATACACTGTCTTGCTGATGTCACTTACCCCAAGTCTATTCCACTGATCATCCCTTCTGTCTCTTTGCCAGTACCATATCTTCTCCTTTATGAATCTGGTTGATATGTTATTTGATGCATACGTATTGAACAATGTTATTTCTTCATTGACTATACAGCCTTTAAACAGGATGTAATTACCTTCCCTGTCTTTTTTAATTATATCTATTTTTACTTTCTCTTTTTCAGATATCATAATTGCCACTCCTACCTTCTTTTTCTCATTTGAGGCCAAAAGGATTTTGCTCAAGCCCTTTACCTTAAACCTTTGTATATCCACCCACCTCATATGTGTTTCTAGTACACAACTTATGGTAGGATTTTGGTTTCTAATCCACTCTGCTATTTGCTTCCTTTTTATGGGTGAGTTTATCCCATTCATATTCGGAGTTATAATTATCAGTTGTGAATTTGCTGACATTTTGGTGTCCTCTCCTAGTGCTACCTCTTCTTCTAACCCTATTTCCTTTTAAATAAGCAGTTTGCTTTATGTCAGTAACCCTTTTCCCCTCCCTTGATTTACTTCCCTTTCTACCCCCTCCATTATTATTCCCCTCTTTTTATTTTTAAGGCCTAATAAATTCCCTACTCCTTCTTCTCCCCTCCCTTTTATGACATCCCCACTCCCCTGCTACCCTTGATTTATCCCTTTTGACTTTCTCAGTAGGGTTAGATAGAGTTTTATATCCCAATGGATATAGCTACTCTTCCCTCTCAGGGTTAATTACACTGAGAGTATGATTTAAATATTACCTCTTAATGCTCTCTTTCTCTCCTCATAATATTTTCATCCCTTCCCCTTCCCATCCCCTTTGTGTGTAATAGAATTTCCTATTTTTCTTATTCATTCAAGTTTCTTTTGGTGTCCTCCACTATTCACCCCCATGTTTCCCATCCCCATATCACCTTAGACCATTTAGTATTCCAAACTCTCTCTATGAATATTTCTTCTAATTACTATAATAGTGAATAGAGTTCCCTACAGAGAATTATATATAACATTTCTCCACGTAAGAATACAAATAATTAGATCATATTGAAGCCCTTAAAGAGGCAAATTTTAAAAATACGAGTTTTCTTTTTTTCAGCTCTGTTTCTTATTTACCTTTTAATTTTTCTCTTGATTTTTGTGGTTGGATATTGAACTTTCCATTTAGTCCTGGTCTTTTCTGTGCAAATACTTGGAAATCTTCTATCTTGTTGAATGCCCAAAGTTTCCCCTGGAAGTGTATAGTTAGTTTTGATGGGTAGGTGATCTTTGGTTGTAGACACAGTTCTCTTGCCTTTCTGAATATCATATTCCAAGCCTTGTGGTCTTTTAGTGTGGAGGCTGCCAGATCTTGTGTGATCCTGATAGGTGCTCCTTGATATCTGAACTATCTCTATCTGGCTTCTTATAAATTTTTTTCTTTTACTTGGAAGCTTTTGAATTTGGCTATTATATTGTTGGGGGTTGTCTTTTCTGGGTCTAGTGTAGAGGGTGATCTATGGATCCTTTCAATGTCTATATTGCCCTCTTGTAGAACTTCAGGGAAATTTTGCTGAATAATTTCTTTTAGTATGGAGTCCAGATTTTGTAAGAGGGAGATTTTAGGTATCTATAGATATATATTTAAAATGTGGTGGCCAGGAATCAACAATTCAGATTGATTCCATAATTAAAATAGACTCAAGTCAGGATTGGGTTTAAGGTAGTTTATTTACAATTAGGAAGGTAAAAGGTAGGTAAATAGAGAGAGGGAGAGGCCAGTCCAGGCTTGGAGAGGCTTGGATGGAGAGAGAGGATTAAAAGACTAATTAAACTAGATTATAAGCCACCAGACCTCAGAAATCAGAGAGGCTATAAACCTACTTAAGGCAGAGTTTGGAAACGCCAAAGTAGGCCAAGGAAGTCAGCCTAACTTACCCATGTGACAATTCAGAGTAGAAGCATTCTGAGGTCTCAGCCAAGCACCTTCAGCCACAAGTCCAAAGCCTGAACTCCTTCACGAGCTTGTAACCCACATATTTAAAGAGATAGTGTCTCTCATCATTTCCTGTGGGCCACCTCTAATTCAAGTGGACCAATGGCAGCCTCTACACTGATTTGTGCTGTCCAAAGGGCAGTCTCTTGTTCTTGATTTTATCTTATTGTAACCTGTGATTAACTATTTTCCCTCCCCAACTAAGGGAGGTGGGGATGAAATAATCTAGATTGTCATGGGTGATTAAATTATATCCACTCCCCCTGAGGGAGGTGGGGTTGATATAATCTAGATGCCTAGGGTAAGTAGATTTTTGACTATGAATGGGCTAGAGTAAATTTCATTTACATAATTTCTGCTTTTTTAGGAAGACTAATGATTCTCAGATTATCTCTTCTAGACCTGTTTTCTTGGTCTGTCACTTTCTCATTAAGATATTTCATGTTTCCTTCTACTTTATCATTCTTTTGACTTTGTTTTATTTGTTCTTGCTGTCTTGAGAGGTCATTAGCTTCTAATTGCTCAATTCTAGCCTTTAGGTTTTCAGCTATAATCTTTTGGTTTTCCTTTTCAATCTGGTCGGTCGTTTCTGGTCTTCAATTTACTTGCCTCATTTTCTAATTGTGAAATTCTGCCTTTTAAACTGTTATTTTCTTGCCAGATTTTGGTTTCCAATTTGCTTACCATTTTGTTTGATTTTTGGGCATCTTTCTCCAATTTGGAGTTTCTGTGTTCTAAACTGTTGATTTCCTTTTGAGCTATTTCCCACTTCTGGCCAATGGGAAAAACAAAAACACAAAAACAAAAATGAATGGCAGAAGCAGGGCCCCTGAAACAGCAGTAGAGAAACACAGCTTTGCAAAATTTATCTAACCTATTTTTTTAAAAAAATAATAATTATTTTTCAAACTTCTGGTTGCCATCAATGCAAAAATTAAAATTAATATACAATAACTTCAAATATCATATTTTATAAGATTTATTAATAATCACTAGAAGTAAAAAGGAATAAAAAGATAATTATATAACAAAATAAAACCATGTGCCCATGGCTAATCTACCTGCTGAAATATTATCTGTTCCTATCAAAGCTGTCACAGGAAGGGGAAAAAGTTATACTTGGAACTCCACCCAATTTATCTCCTTTCTCTGTCAGCATGCAACAACAGGAAATGAGTGGGCTTCTGGGTAATGTAGTTCAGAGGCACAAGACTCCAATTTCACAGTCTTTAATCATTTCCCCAACTTCTCCCTCCTTCATATTACTCCTTACCCTCCATCCCCTTTCTTATTCCTCTTTTACTTTTCTATAGAGCAAGATAGAATTCTGTACCTCAATAAATGTGGCTATTATTCCTTTTCTGACTCAATTCTAATTATAATAAGAATTAAATACTACCCAACACCACCCTCATCATCCCTTCCACTATAATAGTTCTTTCCCCCTGTTTCTCTTTATATAGTGTAATTTTTTTCCATTTTAGTCATCTCTTCCTATTTCTCTTAGTGCAATCTTCCTTTTTACCCCTTGAATTTTTTTGCTTATCATCTGAAATAGCTTACTACCACATCTTCTGTCTATGTATATTTCTTCTAACTACTATGTTAATGATAAAAATTTTTAAAGTTATAAATATCATCTTTCCATATAAGAATATAAACAATTCTACCTTATTGAGGGCCTTAATTATTTTTCTTTTTCTAATTCATCTTTTTATGCTTCTCTTTAATTTCGTATTTGGACAGCAAAAATTTTTTTTAAGTCTGGCCTTTTCTTCAGGTATACTTGCAAATATTCTATTTTATTAAATGAACATACTTTACCCTGAAAGAACATAGTTATTTTTCATGGATACGTGATTCTTGCTTTTAAACCCAGTTTCCTTGCCTTCCAGAATATCATATTCCAAGCATTCAGATCCTTCAGTGTGGAAGCTGCCAGATCCTCTGTAATCCTGACTGGGACTGTATGATATTTGAATTGTTTCTTTTTGGTTGCTTAAGATATTTTCTCTTGACCTGGGAGCTCTTGAACTTGGCTATAACATTCCTGAAAGTTGTCATATGGGGATAGATTGAGGAGGTGATCTGTGTATTCCTTCAATTTCTATATTCCCTCTTGTTCAGGAATATCAAGGCAATTTACTTTGGTAATTTCTTTTAATATAATCTCTAGGCTTTTTTGTTTTTCATCAAGACTTTCAGGTAGTCCAATAATTCTTAGACTTTCTATCCTGGATCTATTTTCCAGGTTAATTGTTTTTTCAATGAGATGTTTCTTATTTTCTTCTCTTTTTTCCATTCTTTTGATTTTGTTTTATTTTTACTTCTGTTATGAAGTCATTAACTTATATTTGTCCAATTCTAATTTTAAAGACAATTTCTTCCAAGACCTTTTGATCTTCTTTTTTCCCATTTGATACATTCCACTTTTCATGATACTCTTTTCTTCATTAGATTATTTTGCCTCTTTTTCCAGTTAGTCAACTCTACTCTTCATGGAATTCTTTTCTTCATATGATTTTTTTCATCTCTTTTTCCAGGATGTCAATTCTGTTTTTTCAGAAACTGTTTTCTACTTTGGATTTTCACCTTTTTTTTCCAGTTGACCAATTTTACTTTTCATGCAGTTATTATCTTTTTACATTACTTTCATTTCTTTGCCTCAGGTTAAGCAGCTGTTTTTTACTCTGCCATCATCTTAACCAGAAAATCCTGATATTTCTTCATTGTTTATACTGCCTTTTATTAAGATGTAGTTACCTTCCCTATCTCTTTTAACTTTATCTATTTTTACTTTGGCTTTGTCAGAGATCATGATAGCCACCCCTGCCTTCTTTTTCTCATTTGAAGCCCAAAAAAATTTGCTCCATCCTCTCATTTTCACTCTATGTCTGTCTGTCTCATGTGTGTTTCTGGTAGACAACATATGGTTGGATTTTGGTTTCTAATCCACTCTGCTATTTGCTTCCATTTTATGGGCGAGTTCATCCCATTCACATTCAGAGTTATAATTATCAACTCTGCATTCCCAGACATTTTGATTCTCTGTCCTAGTCCTGTCCTTTCTTCTTTCACTGTTTCCTTCTATACCAGTGTTTTGTTTTTAATCAGTTATTATAATCCCCTCCCTTGTTGTACTTCCATTTCTCCCCCCTCCCTTCTTATTCTCCTCTTATTGTTCTTTAAATCCATGCCTCAATTCCCCCAAGCAGTCTCCCTCCCTACTATTGTTTCCCTCCCCACCAATCCATTTGTTACCCTTCTACTTCTTCATAGGAGGTGAATCAATTATCTGCCCCTATGGATCTGATTGTTCTTCTCTAAGTTGATTTCAATGCACTTAAGTATTGAATATTTCCTCTCTCTAACCTCTTTACCCTTACAGTGTATTGTTTTTTTTCCCTATTGGTCCCACGTGCTTCTTTATGGAATATAAATTTATTTGTTTTTGTTTGTTTTCCTATTTTTCTTATTATTATCTTCTTCCCCCAAGTTTTGCATATATTTATACCTACATACATACATACATACATATACATGTATATATATTTATATATCACTTTACATTTCATCCTATACAGTTTGTCCCTGTTCCCTCTATGTAAACTTCTTCTAGTTACCCTGTTGGTAATAATAATTTTTAATATTTGCCAATACTTTCTTTTCTTCTTGGGATATAAATTGATTGAACTTCTTGTGTCCCTTAAAGAAAAGAATTTATTTTTATCCTCCCCCCATTCTCTTAATTACTTTATGTTGATTCTCTTGAGTTCTGGGTTTGGGCAGCAAACTCTCTGTTTAAATCCGTTTTTTTTTCTTGATGAATGTTTGGAAGTCCTCAATTTTATTGAATGACAATACTTTCCCCTGCAATAATATAGTTAGTCTTGCTAGATAGTTGATTCTTGGTTGTAGACCCAGTTCTCTTGCTTTCTGGAATATTGTGTTCCATGCCTTCTGGTCCTTCAATGTAGATGTAGCCAGATCCTGTGTTATCCTAACTGTGGTTCTCTGATATCTGAATGACTTCTTTTTAGCAGCTTGTAATATTTTTCCTTGGTCTGGTAGTTTTTTAATTTGGCTATAATATTCCTGGAAGTTGTCAGTTATGGATTAAAAGTAGGTGGTGGTCTGTGGATTATGTGATTTCCACTTTTCCCTCTTGTTCAAGAATTTTGGGGCAATTTTCTCTGATAATTTCTTGTAAAATGCTGTCTAAACTTTTTCTTTTATCATGATGTTCTGGAAACCAATAATTTTTAAGTTGTCTCTTCTAGTTCTGTTCTCCAGATCTTTGGTTGAATCAATGAGGTGTTTCATATTCTCCTCAAATTTTTCATTTTTTAAAATTTTGTTTAATATATTCTTGCTGCCTTGTGAAGTCATTTGCTTCTACTTGTTGAGTTCTGTTTTTTAAAGACTGGATTTCATCCCTTGCTTTTTGATCATCCTTCTCTTTCTGGTCTGATTTTCTTTGTAGATCATCTTTTGCCTTCTTTGCTTCATTTTCAAGCTGGCCAAATCTGTATTTAAGACCTTATTTTCTTGTTTTAATTCATGTATTTCCTTTTTCAAATTGTCTTCAGCCTCTCTTGATTGTTTTTTGAGTTCCCGAAGTTCTCGAGTTAATTGAGTTTTAAATTCTGGAATTAATTGAATTTTGAAATCTTCCAAAGCCTGTGTCCAGTTCGCTGGAACTACTTTCTCTACTTCTATTTCTGTTTCATTTGCTCTCTTTTCACTTCCTTGAAAGAAGCTGTCAATTGTCATTTCTTTTCTCTTTTTCTGTTGCTTACTCATGTTTTTTACCCTTCCTTGTTCTGCTAGTTGGAGCAGATGTATTTAATGATCTTTGATGAACAATCCAGCTGGTAATGGAGGTTTGTAGTTACTTTCTCTGCCGTCTGAAGACTTCTTGTCTGTCCAATTGTTGGGATTCATCCTCTATTGATTGGATTAATCTTCCTATTTTATCTGACCTGAGGCTAAATCCTCAAAGGGAAGGAAAAACAAACAAAAAGAAAAAAAGTGGGGGGACAAGAAGGAGCATTTTTGCTGAACTGAACTCTCCAGCAGTGGGGTCCCTCTACACTGTCCAATGCATTTGATCTGGTTTTCTTTCCTCTAGAAGCCCTGCTTTCTCTATCTTGGTATGAGAAAGCCAAATTGTATATGGTCTGGGCTTTGGCTCTCTTTAAGCCACCATCTTCTGGGCATTTTTGCTATGTTCCTCTGGTTTTCTCCTCCAGTAACCTCTCCAGTGCCTGTGTTTGACTCCCTGAGACCAGTGCCAGCAAGGCCCTCTCTTTGGACTGGTGCCCCCACCTACCCTGAGATTTCTGGCTGCTGGAGACTTTGCAACGCTTGTGGGGAAGGCATACTGGGATCCTGGAATCCCCCTTCTATGCCCACGACCTGACAGTTCAAGAATTGAAGCCTTTTTCTTGGCATACCTCTTTAGTTATGCTGCAGTAGGGTTCCCCCTTCTCTGTCCCGTTATTAGATTTGGTCCTCTTTCTTCTTGAAGTACATTGTTTTCTATCTCAGTGTGTAAGGGTCTGGAGGTTTTAAGATTCCCTCTATCTAAGCTGCCATCTTCCCAGAAGTCAGTCAGTAGAGGGCTTTGAATGAGCATGATTTCTGACTCCACAAACCAAACCAACCAACAAACAAAAAGTCAGTGGTATTCATCTCTCTGAAACTCCTTAAATTCCTTTAGTCCAGCTCTAAGATATAATTCAGGTTTAAATCAGGTGATATTTAGAATTGGATATTAGGATAAAAAAATAGATCTCAGTTGGTTCTAGATCTATCTATACTTGATCCTGACCATTGGACCTTAATATACTGGTTAATAGCCATTATAATGCTGAATATTGATTTTTCTTCCCTACTTGAGGAGGAATCTGTTCAAGTAATACCTACAGATGTAATTAGGGCTTGAGATAATGTCAGTCATCATTTTTCAATCTCTTAATAAGTGTTAGGGAGCATATTTAACCACCAACAACTAAGATTCTTATGGAATCATCAGAGCATAGACTCTTCTCTAAGGGCAGAAACAATTTAAGGCTCTTCATGCTGCTCTTTTCATGCTGATTTCTCCTTGAAATCAGTAGCTATGACTTTTTGTGTTCCTGTAAAACTATTTCACGGATTTCTCTAAATCAGTAATGATTTTGACCTGTTTAGGTCAATGCTGCTCATTGATCTTGGTACTATCAAATATCAGTGATTACTGATGTCTGTTGGAAGGGAGCCAAAGTAATACTATCTACAACATAAATGTAGGCAGTTATTTGATAACCTTTCATAGATTTTCCCAAGTAATGCAAGAAGCCTATTTGCATTCAGTCTTAATGAAAAGATATAAACCACTGTAGATAATATGCACAGGAAGTCTCAGAAAGGGATACAAATAAATCTCTCAGCCAGGGTCTTTTAATGTCTTAGAAGGATAATATGTTAAGCCAAGGATGGAGTGGAAACTTGGGGAAAGAGCAAGCCTAGTGGGACTTGACAAAAGTTTCACTGAGAGCCATGCTTCATCCATGTACATCTGCTTCCTTATTTAGAGAAAAAGGTCATCCAGGGATTTCTGAGCTGAAGGTAATGATCAAAGAAAAGGCAAGAATGATCTTTACCTTCCTATAGGTAGGGAAGGTGCTTTATGTCTAGAATAGGTACCCAATTAAAATTCAAGCCATACCAAATAAAATGTTTTTCTCTTAGGAAAAAAAGAGCTTACTCCCTTCTGGTGATATTTAGAATTTAGAAGACATCCTTTTAGCCCAGAACAGTCTGTTCTGTGGTTTCTTTTCTATTTTCAGAATTAAATGCATGCTCTACCATGCTCTTCACACTTCTCTCTCCTCTAGGACAGGTTCCTTCTAATCACTCCACTTTGGGATGCCCAGAAAACTCATCTATGAGTTTTTTAAACTGCCAATAGTAGTTAGTCAATTTTCTTCTTTGTCAGACTGAGAAAATGGTTAAGGCATTGACTAGAGATGGCCTTACGTCCCAGTATCTAAAATATTTAAGTTGATTATTGTTTTGAGTAAAATTTCCATTATTCTCAAGAATTTATTATGTCTTTACTGATTAAAAAATTGATTATACTATATTTTAGGCTTTTTTTAGTCATGCTTTACTTTTTTTACTTCCATATTGGCCGTTGCTATAGGAGAATACTCATATAAAACCAAAATTCCCAAATAAAAAACAAACTAATGTGAAAATAGTATGTTTTGTTCTGTATTCAGCTCCAATGGTTCTTTCTTTGGAGGTGGAAAGCATTCTTTGTCCTTTGTCTTTCTAAATTGTACTGGATCATTATATTGTTGATAGTAGCTAAGTCACAGTTAATTACCCTACAATATTGCTGTTACTGTATACAATGTTCTTCTGGTTCTGCTTATTTCACTCTGTATCAGTTCATGAATATCTTTCCAGTTTTTCCTAAAATCATCATGTTCATTATTTCTTATAGTACTCTTGTATTCCATCACCAACATATACCACAATCTGTTCAGCCATCCCACAATTGATGGGCATTTCCTTAATTTCCAATTATTTGCCATCACAAAAAGAGCTGCTATAAATATTTTTGTACAAGTAGGTCCTTTCCCATTTTTATGATCTCTTTGGCATACAAACTCAATAGTGGTATTACATAATTAAAGGATATACACAGTTTTATAGCCCTTTGGACATAGTTACAAATTGCCACCCCCCCCCCGCCAGGATGGTTGGTCAATTTGTAACTCCACTAACAATGCATTAGAGTCCCAATTTCGCCACATCCCCTCCAACATTTGTCACTCTCCTTTACTGTCATATTGGCCAATCTGATAAGTGTGCAGTGCTGCCTCTGAGTGGTTATTTGTATTTTTCTAATCAGGTGTGATTTAGAACATTTTTTATATGATTACTGACATCTTTGATGACCTCATCTGAAAATTGACTATTCATATCCTTTGACCATTTGTTAATTGGGGAATGTATGTCTGACTCTTTTGACACCATTTGGGTTTTTCTTGGCAAAAATACTGGAATGGTTTGCTGTTTCCTTCTCTAGCTCATTTTACAGATGAGGAAAATGAGGGAAACAGCATTAAGCAGCTTGCCCAGGGTCAATTAGCTAATAAATGCTGGCACAGGGTCACAAAGTCAGGGATATGAGTCTTCCTGACTTTAAGCCTGGTACTCTAGCTATACTAGACTGTACTATAGTCTTTAAATATATTTTAAAGGCTGAAGAAGATATTTTGTGCCTCCTCATATTTTCACCTAGCTCCAGCATTTGCTCAGCATGTAGTTTAGAAGAGAGAGTGCTAGTCTTGAAATCAGGAAAAATTAAGGTCAAATCCTTCTGCAGACACATATTAACTGTTGTGACCCTGGACAAGTGACTGAATCCCTCAATCTTGCTTTCCTCATTTGTAAAATAAGAGGATTGGATTTGATGACCTCAGAAATCCTTCTCCACTCAAAATCCATGTTCCTCTGATACTATATAAGAGGAAAAATTGTAATTAGTCTCTCTATTTCACTTTCTGAGATGTTATCATTCATGTCTATGTACTATTTTATTCTCTGTATTACCTTGAACAAACCCTTTACCCTCTCTAGGATTCTGAGAGAGAAGAATGCAATCTTCAAATAGAGATAATAAGACCTGTTCTTTTTGCCTCACAAGAATATTATGCAGAAAATTTCTGTAAGTTTTAAGGACTCATAAATGTGAACCCTTATTGTTTATATTTAGTTTCAAAAAAATCTATGCTAAAAATCAGCATTCAAAAAAATCAGACCTCAAGGCAAGGCCATCTCAAAGCAAGTAGGGGAAAATGTAAAAGGAATTATCACAGCAGCAGATTCTTTGACAAAATCTACAAATCTCATCTCATCCATATCCAGTTCAAGACATGGGGCACTGTCAGATTCCCCAGAGCTAAGTGTGTATTTGATTAGGAAGGAGATGGATCATGCAAACTTCTAGTATCAAAGCTTTTAGTGGAGGAGAAGCTAAGTGGCTCAGATTGTTGTGAGGATAAAATGAGATATTTGCTAAGCTCTTTATAAACTTTAAAGCTCTATAGAAATGTCAAGAATTGACATTATTTTTATTGAAGAATCTGTTTATTATATCCTATTTAAAAGACTTTTGGTTGGTGTAAATTGTAATAATATGATCAAAGATGTAGACATAGAAATTTTTGACTGCATGAAATAATAGCAAAATGGCTTTGTTAATTATATGTGCTTCCATTTGGTAAGGTACATTATTTTCAAGCTACTGGTATATTATGACCATTTGTAATTTGGGAAGTAAACATAGCTGTGTACTACAACACAGTCCATAAGATTAAGTGTCAGAAAATATGTGTGTATATGTACATATATACATAGATGTTTGTATTCACATGTGGTTATTGTGGCATATTAGAAAACCTCAGAAAACATGACATTCTATAAAGAATTCCACATTCATGAATACAAAAGGAAAGAATAACTTTTTTTTAATAAAAGCATTATGCAACTGTGCAACAATTGCCTTTTGTGGCAGAAAGATTCACAGAAGACCCTGGAATATACCAAGTCTGCAGAGATGACAAAGAAGGAAACTTAACTTTGCCAGTGCTGAATGCATGAGGATCATCAGTAACATCAAAGATGATCAGCTGTGAATAGATGAAGTTTTGCAGATGACTTTTCTCAAAAAAGGACAATAAGGAAAGTTGATTGCAGGCATTTAATATAGGAGCTACAGATGTATTTAATTAAGTATTCTAATCACTGCTATTGAATCTCACCTTACAATTAAGCAAAACTGGTGTGACCTCTTTGACTAGATATTGAATCACTTCCTCTGTGCTTTCCTTCAGAGATATAGGATCCTAGATTTAGACCTGGGAGGGACCTTAGAAGTCCTTAAATTGAATACTATCATTTTATAGATCCAGAAAAGATAAGTTACCTGTCTGGGATAAAAAAATCTATATAAGCTGTAAGACTTGAATAGGGTACCAAAGTAAGTATTTGAGTCAGAATTAGAACAAAAGTCTTCCTTGTACACTAACTTCCATCTTTGTCCTCTTGCCAGACATCCAATCTGTCAGAAGGTCCTGTGGATTTCATCTCTGAAATACCCCTGGGATATTCCCCTTTCTCTGACACTGCCATCACTCTGGGCTATTGCAATAGCCAACTTCCTTATGGCTCTGCATGCTTCAAGCCTCTCCCCATTCCAATCTCTCCTTCACTGGGTCAATAAAGTGTTTTTTCTTGAATTGCAAGTCCAACCACAATACCTCTCCTCCTTCTCAGTGAACACCAGTGACTCCCTGTTGCATCCAGGATCAAATTCAAACCCCTGTATTTGGCATTTAAAGTCCTTCATAAGACACACACACACACACACACACACACACACACACACACACACACACACACNAGTCCTTCATCACACACACACACACACACACACACACACACACACACACACACACACGCATTTCCAGTCTTCATAAACCTTAATTCTAGACACTGATTCTTTGATCCAGTGACAATGGGTTCTTGACTGTTCCACTAACAAAACAATCCATCTCTCAGCTTCAGGCATTTTCAGTGGCTGTCCTTCATGCCTGAGGGCTCTCCCTCCTCAACTTCATTTCATGGATTCTTTGGCTTTCTTTTAAGTCCAAACTAAAATCCCATCTTCTACAGGAAGCCTTTTCCAATTTCTTTTAATACTAGTCACTTCCTTCCATTAATTTCCTACTTACCCTATATAGAGCTTATTTGTATTTATTTGTGTGTTATCTCCTCATTAGATTAAGCTCTTCAAGGGCAGAGACCTATCTTTCTCTTTTGCCTCTTCTCTATCACTGGCACTTTGCACATAAATACTGTGCATAAATACTGATTATTTGATTTCAACATTCTATAATACCCTCTCTGTTACACTGGATAGCCACAAAACACAGCAGTAGCATTAGTAGTAGTAGTAACAGTAGAAGTAGTAGTAACAGTAATAGTAGTAGTAACAATAGTAGTAGTAGTAGTAGTAGTAGTAGTAGTAGTAGTAGTAGTAGTAGTAGTAGTAGTAGTAGTAGTAGTAGTAGTAGTAGTAGCAGCAGCAGCAGCAGCAGTAGTACCAGAAGTAGTAGTGATATTATTAACAGCAGCAGCGGCAGTAGAAGTAATAATAATAATAATAATAATAATAATAATAATAATAAGTAGTAGTAGTAGTAGTAGTAGTAATAGTAGTAGTAGTAGTAGTAGTAGTAGTACTAGAAGAACCTTGACTATTCTCAATTTATATTTCTCACTTTGAAGGGAATTGACGTGAATACCAGATCCAAATGTTATTATCCAATTCCTTGGGAAATACCCTGTGATATTTACTGATAACTTTCTATACTTTACCTATTCTGATGACATGAATAGCCTCAAGATAAATTCTCTGTACTGTGGACTGGTTCCTTTAAGTTTTACATTCTGTTTTTGTACTGCTGAGGATAGTCTGTGATGTAATTATAGCATACATTCACAAAAGAGTTACTACTTACCAATTTCATCTGGTTAGTCATTGTAATCTTGAAGAATCCATAGTGCTCTTAAGATCTATGATCATACATCTTGCAATAAAATGTTGCTGAAGGCTCCTTGTTTACTATTTATCTACCACAATCATTTATGAGCATTGGTTTAAGTATTGCATTATCTCTTACCTCAAAACTTATACTTTCAAAATTAAATTTCTGGTAATTGGTGGTTATCTGAATAATCAAAATCACCTAGAATTAGATGATATGTAATTTTAACAAGATAGGTGGGTTTCTAATTTACTTGAATAGCAAAAGCTCTCAAAATTCTTCTTGCAGAATCTGAATTCTGTTCACCAGAATCTATGAGCAATGTAATTTTTCATTGTTGGACCAGAGCTTAGAATATTGAACTGATACTATAGAAATCACATTAGATAATTGAATGACAAAGTGAAGACTTCAGTGATCTTTTAGCTATAATCTTATCTCCCTCACTTTACCTATCAGAAAACTGAGGACCACTTTAAACAGAGGTTAAACAACTTGCTCACATAAAAAATAACACAAATAGGATTTAACTCTCTTTGGCTCCTGTGTTTGATGATGATGATGATGATGATGATGATGGTATGCTCATATAGCACTTTGTTCACAAAATACATTTTTTCCATGTGGTTCTCACAAAAACCCTGTAAGGTAAAATGATACCAACATTATTATTCCCATTTTACAGATGAAGAAATGGAAGTTGGAAGATTAAATAATTTGCTCATTGGCTCACAGTGAATGCCTAACATGGGAATCAAATCCAGATCTTCCCCACTCAAATCCAAGGTGTCAACTATAATATGTTGCTTCTCAATTCTGGCTATTAGAAGCTACTTTATAAATTTCGGTGCCATCCCCATTGATTAGGATTTTCTCTTGCAACATTATGAAGATGAAATTTATCAAACTCTTGGTATTAGTCTTTATGATATTAAATTGATGGTACATCAAGTCCTCTAAGAATTTTCCAGATGTCCTATATTGATGCAATGAATTTCTCTGGCTCTAGTTTTGGGGTATGAAATTTAAATTTATGAATTAATGAAAAATTACTGATGTTTTGGATGTGACTTGTTATTTCAAAAATCCCACAAATCCTAAAAATCCCACAAATCCTCAAGTGTCTTAGACAAAGTTTAAGGGATAAGTAGAGTAGATTGAGCTAGAAATTTGGAGTCAAGAGGTTTTAACTGCTATCTCAGATATTTACAAGTTGAATAAAATAACTATCAGTCATTTAACCTTTCAAAAATCCTCAGTTTCCTCAAAGGGGATGAGTAAAGAATAGCAAGATTGCCTACCTTGAAGAAATGATGAAATGAAGAAAGCACATTAAAAATGAGAATTACCATTATGAAAGCATAAATTAGCAAAAACCCTGTGCCCACCCTTCAATTCTCCAGTATGTAGCATACTTTTTAGGGTCCTGTATGTTTGCTCTAAAAAAGAACACAGTTCTCTCTATCTAAGAATCATATTAAGCTTAATGACATTGAGTTGCTTAGTATGTCCTTCAGTAGTTATTTTGATCACAGGTTCTAGTTATTTTCCACAGTAGAAATGGTAGTCTCTTATGTTGGGTTAGTATTTGAAAGTAAAGTTACATGGTCTATGACTTTAACAAGATTTCATCATAGCTGAAATACCATATGTAGTATAGGCATTAGCTGAATTTTTGTTCAGGCATAAAAATAAACCTATCTAGAAATAATTACATCTCACAAATCTGGACGTGCAAAGAGTATGAAACATTGATAAGAAAAAGACTACTGCATTGTACCATAGCTTATGAGATCATATCTAAAGTTTTAAAATTCATATTATTTTTTCTAAGGAAAAAAAATAAACACCCAATAAGAACAATTATTTTCACTAATGAAACTTTTTTCTTCTTAATATATATTAGTATCTATCAAGTTAATAGCCTTCAAATTTTTTTAATCAGTATTTTTTACTCATCCAAATTGCTGATTTATGACTAGTAGGATTAAAGATCTTCTCCCCACCTCACTCTCTCTTTCTTGTACCATTCAACTCAATATGAATCCAGAGTTATTTTCAACCAAAGATGCAAGCCAGCTATATTCACTAATTCATAGATCTTTGACATTTTCAAAAGCTGAATTCCATTATCTGGTATTGTTCTATTGCTATTTGCCTACATTTCAAAGGCTCATCTTTGGTCTTTTGAAACAGGTCAGATTATTCAAACAAGCTCATTATTTTAGTCATTTGGAATGTAATTTTCTCTTCTTTTTCCCCCTCCTGGTATTTTTCTCTGAACATATTTGTCAAAAAAATTCTCCATTCTTATTACTTCTTCCCTAATATACTCTTTATATTTTTCCTCTAACTTTAATTATAAAGGATAACATTTATTTCTGGTTTCCTTATTAATGGTTCATTTTTGATTAACCATTATTGATTTTATTGTGATTGTTCATCCTCCATTTTCAAAGAAATTGTAAATTGTCCTCTACTTGATTATGGAAAAACATGCTATAAAAAGGATGAATTAAAGATAATAGAGGAAAAGTGTTAGAATTGAGGGGGATTGGGGAAAGTTTCCTGCAAAAGGTAGCATTTTAACTACCTTAAAAATCCATACTCTATACAACTACTAAAGTGATATTCTGATAGATATGACCATGTCATCCTTACCTCAAATGAAATGAAAATAAAGTATGTGGGTTTTATTCTAATTGATTTTGAATAGCATGAGCTCTCAAAATCTTCCTTCTTACAGAATTTGCATTCCATTAAAAATAATTTATAAGCAAGATAATTTTTCACTATTGGAGCAAAGCTTAAAATTTTGAACTGAACTGTAAAATTCACATTAGATAATTGGATCATAAAGTGAAGGATTCTGGGCTCTTTCAAAGATAATTTTATTTAGCTACCTCATTTTACCTATTAGGAAACTGGAGACCCACAAAGGTTATGTGACTTGCTCATCCCCCCAAAAAAGTGGCATAGCTCAGGGTCATATCCCAGTTCTTTCACTTATTCCATGTTCAGTGTCCATCATCATCATCAATCACTACTCCTACCACCACCACCACCACCACCACCTACCACCATTACTACTACCATTACCATCATGCACATTCATGTAGCACTTGAAAGTTGGCAAAGCACATTGTTTCATGTGGACCTCACAAAAACCTGGAAAAGTAAATAATGCAGATGTTATTAACCTCATATTATAAATGAGGAAATTGAGATTAAGGACTAAGTGGTTTGCTCAGGGTCACTTACACAGAATATACTAATATGGAATCAAACCCTGGTCTTCTTGAATCAAATCCAGGGTGCTGTCCACTGCAATATGCTGCTTCTTAATTATGCCTATTAGATGCTCCTCTTTAGATTTCTTAACAAAAACAAAAACTGGGATAATCATAATGTCTGAAATAGTAATCTCAAAGTTGGGATTTACCACAGAGCCTTTGGTACTTAGAACCAATAGCATGCACAGAGAGTGTAATGTAAGCACACAATAAATATGTGTTGATTAACTGTCTGGCAGGGTTATTGTGAGAAATAAAAGTGAAACTTAAACACCACCAAGTATTGTCAGTGTCGGTTATTATAATTCCCTAACATTATGCTTTTTTTTGCCTGTGATGTCTTTTTATGATAGAATATTTTATTTTTCCGAAGAAACAAAGTCATTGAGCAATTCAGATATGAAATTAATGTCTAACCACCAGAGAGTCTGAGAAGGAAAAAAAAAACAGAAGAATGAATTGGACATAGATATCGACTTCTTGTAAGTTAGTAATTATAATATTTGAAGTCTATAAGATTTTGTCTAAAGAGTTTTTCCCCTTATTTTTTTTCTTTTTTTTAACATTTATTAATAATAATTTTTAACATGGTTACATGATTCATGCTCCTACTTTCCCCTTCACCCCCCGCACTCCCCCCACCCATGGCCAACGCACATTTCCACTGGTTTTGTCATGTGTCCTTGATCAAGACCTATTTCCAAATTGTTGGTGGTTGCATTGGTGTGGTAATTTCAAGCCCATATCCCCAATCATGTCCACCCCGACCCATACGTTCAAACAGTTGCTTTTCTTATATGTTTCCTCTCCTGCAGTCCTTCCTCTGAATGTGGGTAGCATCTTTACCATAAATCCCTCAGAGCTGTCCTGGGTCATTGCATTGTTGCTGGTACAGAAGCCCATTACATTCGATTTTACCACAGTATATCAGTCTCTGTGTACAATGTTCTTCTGGCTCTGCTCCTTTCCCTCTGCATCAGTTCCCGGAAGTCTCTCCAGTTCGCCTGGAACTTCTCCAGTTTGTTATTCCTTTTAGCACAATAGTATTCCATCACC
>NC_058133.1:416038844-416054488 GCF_016433145.1 Gracilinanus agilis | reverse complement strand
ATAGTTTTCTTTCTCTGTTTTTGATCTCCCTGGCTTTGGAATCAGTACCATATTTGTGTCATAAAAGGAATTTGGTAGGACTCCTTTTTTGCTTATCATATCAAATAATTTGTATAGTATTGGGATGAGTTGCTCTTTGAATGTCTGATAGAATTCACTTGTGAATCCACCAGGCCCTGGCGATTTTTTCTTAGGGAGTTCTTTGATGGCTTGTTCAATTTCTTTTTCTGATATGGGATTATTTAGGTATTCTATTTCTTCTGCTGTTAATCTAGGCAATTTATATTTTTGTAAATATTCATCCATATCTCCTAAATTGTTATATTTATTGCCATATAATTGGGCAAAATAGTTTTTAATGATTGCCTTAATTTCCTCTTCATTAGAGGTGAGGTTTCCCTTTTCATCTTTGATACTGTCAATTTGGTTTTCTTCTTTCCTTTTTTTTATTAGATTGACCAGTACTTTGTCTATTTTATCTGTTTTTTCAAAGTACCAGCTTCTAGTCTTATTTATTAATTCAATAGTTCTTTTATTTTCGATTTTATTAATTTCTCCCTTGATTTTTAGTATTTCTAATTTAGTTTCCATCTGGGGATTTTTAATTTTGCTCGCTTTCTAATTTTTTGAGTTGCATGCCCAATTCATTAATCTCTGCCCTCCCTAATTTGTTAATATATGCACTCAAGGATATAAATTTCCCCCTGAGTACTGCCTTGGCCGCATCCCACAGAGTTTGGTAGGATGTCTCATCATTGTCATTTTCTTCAATGAAATTATTGACTGTTTCTATGATTCCTTCTTTGACAAATTGGTTTTTGAGAATCATATTATTTAATTTCCAATTAGTTTTTGATTTTCCTGTCCAAGTGCCCTTACTAATTATTATTTTTATTACATTATGATCTGAGAAGGTTACATTTATTATTTCTGCTCTTTTGCATTTGTTTGTAATTCTATGCCCTATAACATGGTCAATCTTTGTGAATGTGCCATGTGCAGCTGAAAAGAAGGTGTATTCCTTTTTGTCCCTATTTATTTTCCTCCATATATCAATTAAATCTAATTTTTCTAGGACTTCATTCACCTCTCTTACCTCTTTCTTATTTATTTGTTGGTTTGATTTATCTAGATCTGAAAGAGGAATATTTAGATCTCCCACTAGTATGGTTTTACTATCTATTTCCTTCTTGAGCTCTGCCATTTTCTCCTTTATGAATTTGGGTGCTATGCCACTTGGTGCATACATATTGAGCAGTGTTATTTCCTCATTGTTTATACTGCCTTTAATCAGGATGTAATGACCTTCCCTGTCTTTTTTAATCATATCTATTTTTACTTTGGCTTTGTCAGAAATCATAATAGCCACTCCTGCCTTCTTTTTCTCATTTGACGCCCAAAAGATTTTGCTCAAACCCTGAACTTTAAACTTGTGTATGTCCACCCGCCTCATATGTGTTTCTTGTAGAAAACATATGGTGGGATTTTGGTTTCTAATCCACTCTGCTATTTGCTTCTGTTTTATGAGCAAGTTCATCCCATTCACATTCAGAGTTATAATCATCAGTTGTGCATTTGCTGACATTTTCGATTCCTCCCCTCTTCCTACCCCCTTTTTCCTTATACTTTTTCCTTTTAAATCAGTGGTTTGTTATTGAGCCGCTATCCCTTATCCCCACCCTTGATTAACTTCCCTTTCTACCCCCTCCCTTATTTTTCCCCAGTCTTTTTGTTTTTAAAGGCCCTATGAATTCCCTCCCTCTTTTCCCCTCCCTTTTTTTGACCTCCCCACTCCCCTGCTCCCCTTGGTTTATCCCTTCTAACTTTCTCAGAAGGGTTAGATAAGAGTTTTATGTCCCAATGGATAGTATAGCTACTCTTCCCTCTCCAGGTTGATTACACTAAGAGTAAGGTTTGATTATTACCTCTTAATGCTCTCTTCCTCTCCTTCTTATAATAGTATTTGTCCCCTCTCCCTCCCATGCCCTCTTTGTGTGTAATAGAATATCCTATTTTCTTATTCACTCAAGTTTCTCTTGGTGTCCCCTGCTATTTACCCCCTCTTTCCCATCCCCCATGTCATCTTTGATTATTTAGTGTTCTACCCTGTGAATTATTCTTCTGATTACTATAATAGTGAATATTATAATAGTGAATAGAGTTCACTACAGAGAATTATACATAATGTTTCTCTACATAGGAATACATATAATTAGATTTCACTGAGGCCCTTAAAAAGGCAAATTTAAAAATTATAAGTTTTCTTTCTTTCCCCTCTGTATCTTATTTACCTTTTCATGTTTCTCTCGATTTTTGTGGTTGGATATCAAACTTTCCATTTAGCCCTGGTCTTTTCTGTGCAAATACCTGGAATTCTTCAATTTTGTTGAATGCCCATACTTTCCCCTGGAAATATATAGTCAATTTTGATGGGTAGTTGATCCGTGGTTGCAGGCCCAGCTCTCTTGCCTTTCTGAATATCGTATTCCAAGCCTTGAGATCTTTTAGCGTGTAGGCTGCCAGATCCTGTGTGATCTTGATTGGTGCTCCTTGATATTTGAGTTGTTTCTTTCTGGCTTCTTGTAAGATTCTTTCTTTTGCTTGGAAACTCTTGAATTTGGCAATTATATTCCTGGGCGTTTTCTTTTCTGGATCGAATGTCGCAGGTGTTCTATGAATCCTTTCAATGTCTATATTGCCCTCTTGTTGTAGAACTTCATGGCAATTATTCTCAAATTGTCTCTTCTAGACCGGTTTTCTAGGTCTGTCACTCTCTCAGTGAGATATTTCATGTTTCCTTCTATTTTTTCAGTCTTTTGACTTTGTTTTATTTGTTCTTGTTGTCTTGAGAGATCATTAGCTTCTAGCTGCTCAATTCTAGCCTTTAGGGACTGGTTTTCAGTTATAATCTTTCGGTTTTCGGCTATGATCTTTTGGTTTTCAGCCATAATCTTCTGGTTTTCGACCATAATCTTCTGGTTTTCGGCTATAAGCTTCTGGTATTCCTTTTCAATCTGGTCATTTCTGGTGTTCAATTTGCTTATCAGTTCATTTGGTTTCTGATCCTCACTTTCCAGTTGCAAGATTCTACCTTCTAAACTGTTATTTTCTTGCCAGATCTCTTCCATTTTCCTCAAAATCTCAGTTTTGAACTCTTCCATAGCTTGTGAGGAGTTTTCCTTCTTTGAGGAGGGTCCGGATGCTTGTTTGTTCTCCTACTCTGTTTCTCGTTTGTCTGGATTTTCTCTGTGTAAAAGTTGTCGAGTGTTAAAGACTTCTTTTTCTTGTTGTTATTCTTTCTCTTCTGAGCTTCCTGAGACTGGGTAGCCATTGTTAGCCCAGCAGCTTCTCAGGTTTATACTCGCGCTCAGGGTATGTCTGAGGTCTATTGGCTCCTGAGGTCTGAGTTCTGGTTTTTTCCAAGGTCAAGACCCCTGGTGGACCCCCTTGCTTGATCCTCTGCAGGAGGTTCCTTTACAAGTCTCAGGGTGCTGCTTCCACAGTCGTATACCCATCCACACTGGTTCCCCACTCAGGTTTTCAGAGCTTTAGTTCCTGGCTGTGTCTGCCTCCACCCACGCCTCCGCCCGTGCCTGTGCTCTCAGTCCACGCTCTGCGCCCTGCGTCTACTCTCTGCTCCCACGCTCAGATTTCTAGTGCGTTCTTTGCCTTATTGGGGTCCTAAATCTTGCTGCTCTCAGGAACAGGCCCCGGAGCTGCCAATGACTCAATGAGTGCCCCAAACTTGCTCTATTTCTTTTTAGCTGGCTTCCGCGCTATAGATGTGTGTGGAGGGGGTGGGGTTGGGATGGTTGCTCAGCCCGCGATTTAGTGAGAGCTGTTTCACCCCTTTATAGCATGGAAATGCCTCGATTCCACGTACCTTCCACGCTGTGCCCTGTTGTGGGGTTCCTCCCTTTGTCTGGACTTGTTTTTATGTCCCCTTGAGGAGTTTTGTGTGTTTCGGTCAGGAGAGGTTAAGAGCTGCTTCTTACTCTGCCGCCATCTTAACCCGGAAGCCCTCCCCTTATTTTTAACAGGACATGGGGAAATAAATCTAGGATTTCTTTAATTGGAAGAAAATAAGGTTGTCTAGTCCAATGTCTTAAGCCTATCTTTTAAAATGCACTTCAGAGTAGGTGACCGAGTCTCTATTTAAACATTTCTAGTGACATGGAGTTCAGTGAATTAAGAAGCTGTCTGCTCCATTTTTATATAGCTTGAAATGTTAGAGAATCTTTCTTTCCCCCTGAGGTGTCACCACACATCTAGCAGATTGGTTATTATGACAGAAAAGGAAAATGACAAAAGTTGGAGAAGAAGAGGAAAGCCAGAGACACAAATGTGTTGTGGAGGGAGTTGTAAACTGATCCAATCATTCTGGAAAGAAAATTGAAACTATGCCCAAAGGACTATACTACTTTTGATTCCTTTTGACCCAGCAATACCACTACTAGTTCTTTTTCTCAAAGAGATAAAAAAAAATGAAATGGACCTTTATGTACAAAAATATTTAGAGTAGCTCATTTTGTGGTGGCGAAGAATTGGAAAGGGAGACCTTGTTCATAAATTTAGGAAAGGGCTCAACAAGTTTTGATATATGATCGTGATGGAACTTTATAGTACTATAAGAAATGATGAGCAGGTTACGCTCAAGTAAACCTGGAAAAACTTACATGCACATTGTAGTGAACAGAGCCAGGAGAACATTGTACAAAGTAATAGCAATACTCATAATGAAAACTGTGAATGACTTGGGTATTCTCAGTAATAAAGTGATCCAATACAATCCCAAAAGACTCATGTTGAAAAATGCCATCTGCCTCCAGGGAAAAAGTGTTTGAGCCTGAATGAAGACTAAAGCTTACTGTATATACTTTCTTTATTCATTTTTTGGTCTTCTTCCATGAAAGGACTACTCTGAAAAAATGTTTTGCAAGATTGAACATGTAAAATTTATATCAGATTACTATCTTATGGAGGGCAGAAGAAGGGAGAGAAAGAGGATAAGAATTCAGCACTTATATTTTTTAACATTTAAATTTTTACCTGTGATTGAGGAAAAATAAAATATTTTCAAATTAAAAAAAAAGATTGTCAGAGAGCAGTAGAAGGATTCAGGGCACAGATCCAGATAAGCAAACTATCCAACTTATCTTCATGATGAAGGTAGATCAAAATCTATCAGAAGTATCAAGAGAATTAATGTTAAAATTATTAGATTCCTTGGGCTACTTGATTGCTTGTAATTATAGATTGCTAGGCTGTATGAGCATTTTTCCAGGTATCTTGATGTTGCTTAAGTCAAGGACAATGGGATAATCCCCAGAAATTAATTCACGTCTTTCATGCTAAATTCAAATACTACTTCAGATGGCTATTAGTTATGTGAATTTGGACAAGTCACTTAAATTGTGTCTATCTCAGTTTCCTCATCTGCAAACTGAGGATAATATTCTTCCCAAGCACCTGCTTCCCAAGCCTGTTGTGAGGACGAATTAAGATAATATTTTTAAAAGTTCTGCAAATAAAGTACCCTCTAAAGATAAAGAACATCATCATCATCTTAGTAATAATAATATCCTACTTTCTACCTCACAAGCTACTAAAACCAATAGAAACAAAAAGCTAATAGTTTATTTATATCAGAACTAGAAAGTGAACATAAAATTAACTTTAAAATTGTTCTGTTGCACTACAGATGCTTGCACCAGAGGTTCCTAAATGATTGGATCTATATACTGAGTTTATCAAAAGGTTACAAAACAAATACCAATGAGATTTTGTAGAAGTTAATTTTGACTGATAAAAATGAGAAATAAACAGCCTATTACTGAAATCTAAAAAATCCCTTTGATTTCCATTCTTTTGGCATATGAAAACATATTTACATACTTTGTGGATGTTTTTTTTGGATGCTCTAATTTGGATGAACTGTTCAATATGTTAGTTATTTGTTGGGATAGACAATTCTTGCAGATGAAGAAAAGCAAGTGGATGGCTTCAGGCTGCAAAGTGGTATATGTTTTTGTAAATTTAATTAATTAATTAATTAAGAATATTTTTCCATGGTTACATGATTCATGTTCTTTCCCTCACTTCTTCCCACCCCACTCCCATAGCCAATGAGCGATTACACTGGGTGTTACATGTATCATTGATGAAGACCTATTTCCATATTTTAATAAATTCAAAAGAGTGATCATTTAGAGTCTACATCCCCAATCACATCCACATCAGACCATAGTCCTAGATCATTGCATTGCTGCTAGTAGAGAAGTCCATTACATTCGACTGTGCCACAGTGTATCAGTCTCTATATATGTTCTCCTTGTTCTGCTCCTTTCACCCTGCATCAATACCTGGAGGTTTTTCCAGTTCACATGGAATTCCTCCAGTTCATTATTCCCTTTAGTACAATAGTATTCCATCACCAATAGATAACACAGTTTGCTCAGCCATTCCCCAAACAACCTTCATTTTCCAATTTTTTGCCACCACAAAGAGCATGGGACAGAAAATCAAACTTTACTTCCTCTTCAAAAAAGGTGATAGTAGCAAGAAGAAGTATAATTTTTTTAAATTTGGCCTTCTCTACTAAGATATTTGTTTTCTAACTTCTGTTCTTGTCCCTTTTGCTTCTGCTCCCCTTTTCTCCCTATTTGTCCTTAAGATGAGCTATTTTTCAGGTAAGCTATTACAACTACCAGTTCAAACTTGAAAGAAAAAAATTCTATAACAATAAGCCACTTCTGTTGTTTGTGTAGTGGGATAACTTTAAATCTTCATGAGCTCCCTGGCAGTAAGCACTGTCAAAAAACAGCCCCTTAAGAATTGAGCATTCTCCACTGTATACTAAATATTAGTAAACAAATGGTAAACAGAGTAATGTCTTGGGGAAAACTTGATGAGGACAGGAATAAATTTACAGCAGATGAATACACATGCACTTGCAAGATGAGGATTTCAGATACAGTTTGAAGAAGAGGTGGATGGAAGGGATATGTCACTGGTACTTTCCATTTCACCAGGAAAAAATGAAGACGGATAGAGCTAATAAAATCCCTTGTTCATGACAGGCATAAGCAGTCTAGATAGATCATTTCAGTCAGCCTCTGAACAGACAGAGAATGAATTGAGAAACATGTTTGTGTCTGATTCCTGATGGTATTTAGATCAAGTCAGTGCCTTAGGAGACTTAACCAAGTTTGAATCTCAGAAATAGAAGGGACCTCAAAACCATCAAATCTATCCATAAACGAGAAGTCCCACTATAACATATATGACAAGTGGCTGTCAAGGCTCTGAAGTCTTCCAAGGAGATGGACCTGATTAGAATTTAGAAAAAGATATTATGAGAAAAATAAGTATCAAAATCAGCCAATAGGCCTATATATTAAAATTTTATTAGAATAATTTATTTCTCATAGCTTTGCTTTTAAAATAAAAGATTTAGAAATATTCTATTCCATACAAGAATAGACTATCATCATTACCATTACTACCACCACCGTAAATAACAGCAAAATACAGTTCTATGCTTGTCACTGTTTTGTACAGAATAACATAAATTGACACTGGGATATTCTGTAGAAACTTCTTAGCTAATCAACATAATAACCACCGAAAATTTATAAAACACTATTATACGTATAATGGATAAAGTGCTCCCCTCTTGATGACTTTTAATAATTTAGAAATTTAGGGGTATTGATGGCAACATAAATTAATATGCTCCCACAAGAGATGAAGTCCTTTCCCTTGACATATAATTTTCCTTTCCTTGGATATTTTCTCCATTAGGTTTTGAGCTGAATGAAAGAAAAACCTTGCTTTTTTTTTTAGCTAGTGAGTATGCTTCTCAGAATCAGGAAATGGTCTGTATCTTTGCAGACATATTTGAACTGATTAAAATATAGACTTTCCTAACTGCTCACATATTAACAAACAAAAATGGAAAGGAAACTAGGAAGTGAAAGCCAAATTTCCCAGGGAGCTTTAATTAAATCATGTGTAGTAGCACAGAAAGCAAAAATGAGAATTGAAGATCCCTGTTGTTAAAGTACAGATATAGAGCTCCCATCTTCTGCCTAAAATGAAGAAAATTTTTATCATGTTGACTTTCTTAGCCTCTTCCCTTAATCCTTGAAAGCAAAAGTACTTTTTTTCTTTTTGTATGTAGTGTAGCTCCTTTTATTATTATACCAACTGTGCTTAATCTCAAACCAGAAATGCAGAAGCTACAGTGAAACACCATGGCCATTGCCTTAATAACACTGAAAAGGCACTGGCATCTAACTGAGAAAGCAGAACAATGGATCCAGTTCTCTCCTTTAGCACTCATATTTGCCCAAGCGATTATTTTATTATGCAGTGTAGAGAATGAAGATAATAAGAATGTGCTATAATGGGGAGATAATCTTACTGTTTGTATTACCTAATGAGTTTTATTTACATTTGGCAACTAAAGAATTACAGACAGATTTTTGCATTTAGTCAAAAGTTTTGAAATATATACAACTGACTTTATAATAAATATATGAAATAAAAGATTAATTGGATTGTTTCTTTAAGTGGTCCTTTTTTCTTTGTGGATTTGGTCTACCTATTCAAGTAAGGATATTTTATTTCTTTCAATGGTTAACTAGTAATATCTGACTAGTAATATTTTATAATTTAGCTAGTAATATTTTATAATGTTTTAAGTTGTGCAAAATTATATGTATATCCCTATATATCATAAAAATATTATAGGTGCTTATACATATTGCATACACACATATATAACATGTGTATGTAGACTATATTATGTATCATAATATATGTAAAATATATACTATAATGGTGGTACCTAGTGTAATGCAAAAGATGCAAGAGAGGCTTTTTGCTCTTGCAGGGGGCCAACTGAAAACGTCCGACAGCTAGAAGCCTTAGAATTCTGAGAGAAGTAAGTTGGTCCCTGAGGCTTGAACAAAGCAGAAGGACTAACTAGAGCTTTGCTCAGCTTTCAGTTTTTGCTTTTGTCCTGTGCTTTGCCTCTGGACAATTTGAACCTAGCTAATTTCTCTGGACTTCTCCCTTAACATATCCATATTATTTCCCTGTTTTCTTTCCTGAGGCTCTGGGAGGCAGGGTGGCTTTTGGGCTTTTAGTGAATAGACTTTGTGGATTTAGTTTCCCCAATAGGCAAGTAGGACATCCTTGAATTCAAACTATCCCTTTAGTATACCATCAACTTTAAAAGCAGCCAAATCTTCCCTGGCCAAGAGAGCAGGTTCTCTCTCAGTCATCCCATTCCTGTGACCCTCCCCCATCTTGAGTTTCTCCCTAGGGGCTGTCAGAAACCCCAAACCCCTCTCTACTTCCTGACCAACTCTACACAATTAATAAATCCATTTGTTACCTAATCAAACCCTCTGGGGAATCATTGTGTTGAAGAATCAGGCAAGGGTTGAAGGGAAAGGAATTATTCTCTTTATTTCCTGAGGGAAACTGGAGGCATCCATCTTGGGAGGAAGTAGTTGCCCAATGCTTCCTCCTGAATCCCTTAAGTTTCATTGACAGGAAGGAGCCTTGTGATTCCTCCTTTGAGGACTTGAGAAACTGACAAGAAAGCCCTCAAGTAAGATTCAATCCACGTCTGACTGGCCTTATTCCTTTCGTCTGTAAAAGTACCTTTCCTGCTTGGAAGGGTTCAGCCTATTACCCCAATATCCTCTGTCTCTAGCTTGGGTATCTAGTCTCTTTTAGCTGCCTCTCCTGAACACCTCATCCTATATCCTTACAATTCTAATATCGTCTTGTCCATTCCTCCCTAGACTCAGCCATCCCTTTCATTCCTGTCCTATTACCTCAGTCACCTTCTACCCCTCTGTCACTCAGCAAAGGAAGCAGAGCCCTCCCAACTTTAGTGTACATCCCCTTTTATCCATCACACTAGAAATATATGCATGTACATATGTTTATTTGACATGTGTATGTATGTGTACATATATACACATAAATGCATGCATGCATGCTATTTTTATTGATCCTTACAACAATACTGGGAGATAGGTGCTATTATCAAAGAATATTACAGATGAAGCAATTGAGGCTTTGAGAAATTGTAAGTTGCTCAGGTTCACACAGCAACTAATTATCTGAGACTGCATTCAAATTCAGTTCTTCCTGAGTGCAAATTCAGTGTTCTGTCCACTTCACTTCCTAGCTGCTTAAATGGCAGATGATCAGTGTTGGCCTCAGTTGTGTCACACATAAAAGATTATGAGTTCCTGATAAAAGCATAAAAGAAAAGAAAATATATTACTGATATTATTAATGGGGGGGACCAAATGCTTAGATCTCAATGGTAATGTCAAGTTCTCCCTCTTTTACCATATCCATCAATACTATTTCATCATCTGATAACTTCTTCAATTTGTTACTTTCAGAGAATCATCCAATCACTGACACAATCAGTCAAAATTTCTTTCTAGAAATAGGCTTTTAGAGGTCATGATGAATATAACAAATGACTCAGAAATTGAAAGGAGAAAAAGACAAAGTTTTTGGTTACAAGGTACTTTTTTCTGTTGGACTTATATTTTCATTTTTCTGAGGAACTCCCAGTGTGGAAATTCCCCTCCTATCTAAATTGTCTCTAAAAATCATTGTCTCTAAATCAATAATTTTATAATCCTAAAATCTGAAGAGTTTAGATTACAGAAATTAATAGAATCATAGAAATCTGGAAAAAAGTTATTTATCTTTTATTTCAAAGAGGACAAATGATATCAAGAGGTGTACATGAATATGATTTAAGTGAGGCAGAGTACTCAGCCTCACTTTTTCTTCCTGAGTCACTGAAGTCCTAAGGCAAGAGGAAAATCAGGATGATTGGTAATGACCCAGTATGTAGTGGGTGGTCTCGGCATCTTTTATTTCTGACCAATCTCTAAGTGCTCTATAGCACCTGCTTTAGCTGCCTTCATGGCCAGTGGGACAAATTGTTCTCATCCACCCCAATTGGAAGAAGTCTTCACATTTTGGAATAGACATTCCCCTAACTCACAGACCTGTCTGTTAATCTTTAGCCTGGTTTAACCAATCTGAGAAAGTTTTACCAGAGTGTGGTTACAGCTTTTTGGAGTCAATGAGATTGGGTGAAAGGTCAGGGAGAAAGTACAAATGAGCATAATGCATGCATTTAAAGTTGACAAATGAAGTTAATCATGGAACTTTCCACTCTTCACTGCTATGATCTGGACACTTTATCTAGGGGTAAATGCCCATCATGATGTGCCACTAATAAACTTTTTTATATCTACTGGACATTCCCTTTACTTTTTGAATTCAGTTTCTTACTTTAGTCACTAATCACCACTGATTAGGCAAGCAATTTACTTAGATTTTTAAAAAAAAGTTTTATTAAATAGCCATATTTATTAATTATTAAGAATAGCATCTGTTCATTTCCTAGTCTAACTTTCCAAAACAAAAATCTTATGCTCAGTTTGGAGTGAGTTTCCTCTACCTTTAGCTTCTCAGTTACAAAATGGGAAATGAGGAGCCAACCAAGCCAACCAAGAAGTTCAATGTTTTCAACAAACTACACACTGGTCTCAGCTGTCACCAACTGTCACCAACTGTCAGCCACTCCTTCTCTGGCTCCTTTTGTCTCATCCCCCTTACACAAATCCCATCCTTGCAACACACACATACATACACACATACATAGACACACATAATCCACATTTAAAAACATGTCCATGAATGGGCAGATCATAATTTCTGTTATGGATAAATATTAGACTTGATTTGGTGTTTCTCTACCTCTATTGTTGCTGCAGACATCAGAAGATCAAATTACCACCTCTAGCATCCCCATATATGTGGTGTAATATTTAACTTTTTCTGGGCAGGAGCAAAGCCAGCCTGTTCCCATTCAGCTTATTTCTGTTCTGATAACTGCCAAATTATAGGATGTGAGAAAGAGAAATCCTTAAACCCTTATGTATAATTTCAAGAAATAATACTGGCTTCTCTGGTTTTCCTAATTGCCATTTTTCCCCATGTCCTTAACTTCCCAAACCTCACATGTAGCTCCTCCATTAGACAAACATGTCCGTCTCTTCCACGTACAACTCAGATTGGTAGACAAATGCACAGGTGAAGCATTGTCAAACTATTAGGTACTGGAAAAGGGCTAAGATTATATAAAGTACCTCTTACAGAGTCACCTTGTATAGAAGAACATATTTTCGAGATCAGGAGAATTACATTCTAGGGTAGAGAGAGAATTGGGATTACTGATTATTGAACTATCAATGGTAATCTTTGAGAAATAATGAAGAAGAGGGCAGGTATTCGAAGATGGGAATCAGATAAATATACCCTTTTATGAGAGGAGAAGAAATCAGTTTTTTATACCAACAATAAGTACAAATAAATGAGGATTTTTGTTCTGTCATCTTTTGCAACTTCCTCAATATCTTTATCTTCTGTTCTTTGCCATTTGCAGAAAACATTCCATTATAAGGTTGCCACCTTTTGGGATGTGGACAAAGATAAAAGTCTTCCTTAATGTACTCTCTGTCCACAAAAATATGAGTTGAAGGAAACCTAACTTCCCAGAAATTTTCAGGTGTGTTAGGAGGAATATACCGGAATTGATGTCTTAAACAGGAGGTAAGCTTCTTTTCTCTTTCTTCTGGCATATCTGCATAAAAAAATTCACATTCTTTATATGTGTGTCCAAGTAATTTTCTACTCTCTTCTTTTTCACTACCACCTCAAAGTAAGGGAAATTTGTAATGTGGTCTTTAAAGTAAGGCACCTCAAATGCTTTTTGTTTGACTTTATCAAGCATATCTTCATGACTGTTTAGTTTCTTTGTATCAACTGATAATTCATCATCTTCTACATGGAGATTTTCTTCCTGCTCACATAGTAGAGAAGAATTTACCAAATAGGATTCATATTATTCATGTGTTGTCTGATCAAGCAGTTCAGATAAGCTATCATTTATTTTTCTTTCTTGCTATTTATATCAATTACAGTAATATTTATTTTATATTGAGAAAGATCTACGATTAGATCTATACTCCACTGGATATTTTCTTTTTTTTTTAATTTCAAAGTTTTTATTTAATTAATTAATTTAGAACATTTTTCCATGTTTATAGGATTCATGTTCTATCCTTCCTCTCCTCCCACCCCCTTCCCATAGCCAGCACACAATTCCACTGGGTTTTACATGTGTCATTGATCAAGACCTATTTCCTTATTATTAATATTTGTGTTAGGATACTCATTTTGAGTCAATATCCCTAATTATAGCCCCATCTTCCCATGTGATCAGGCAGTTGTATTTCTTCTGTGTTTCTACTCCCACAGTTTTTCCTCTGAATGTGGATAGAGTTCTTTCTCATAGGTCCCTCATAGTTATCCTGGATCACTGCATTGTTGCTAGTAGAGAAGTCTATTACATTCGATTTTACCACAGTGTATCCATCTCTGTGTAAAATGTTCTCCTGGTTCTGTTCCTTTAACTTTGCATCAATTCCTGGAGGTCATTCCAGTTCATATGGAATTCCTCCAGTTCATTATTCCTTTGATCACAATAGTATTCCATCACCAACAGATACCACAATTTGTTCAGCCATTCTCCAATTGAAGAGCATACCTTTGTTTTCCAGGTTTTTGCCACCACAAAGAGCATAGCTATAAATATTTTTATACAAGTCTTTTTCTTATAATCTCTTTGGGGTATAAACCCAATAGTGGTATGGATGGATCAAAGAGCAGGCAGTCTTTTAGCGTTCTTTGGGCATAGTTCCAAATTGCCATTCCACTGGATATTTTCTAAGGATGATTTATCTTGATCATCTTGCAAAGTTTGTGCATTAGTTACTCTCCAAGGATTTAATTGAATATCTGAGGCAAGTTCACAATCTCCATATCCCATCCTGCCTTTTTTTAATCTCATTTTTTTCTTGATGTTGGATAGCTGAAAATTGTTCAGATAGATCCAGGGGCTTATTCATCACAGAGTCTTCATTGACAGAAGGATGAATATTCCCTCAAAGGAAAAGTATTTTCTTTATCAAAGAGTTTTGGGGGCAATACTCACTTTATTCTTCAGTCTTCTTTCTTTTGGTTCCTCTGCCTCCCAGTGGTTTCAATGGCACAAAAAGATCACTTTTTTTCAATAGCTTTATCTTTTGCGTCAGTCCCAACTTTTGTACTTATCATTCATACATATTCTTTCTCACAAATATTTGTTTAAGGGAAGAAAAATGACCAATAATAGTGCTTGTTTAAGAACCAAGATTAAGGCATGTAACAAGACTGTTGTCTTCATATTTTTATCTAGGTTTTTGTTGCCTAGAATTACAATTATTGCTGAGAGGGTTTGTTTTGAGAGGGACTTTTTCCTAGCCTCTAAAAGAGAAGAGGACAAGCTTGTGTTCAACCTTAAGGCATTTTTCAGAGTAGAAGCAACTCCCCAAACAGGAAAATATGCCCAAGCATTCCAGTCAACTTCTTGTGGAGTCCTTGGAGAGAGACCTCATGGTGCAGATCTTCACTGAGACGATTTAAAGCACTTTGAGAGTCAGATTCTTCTTGAAAGCCCAAGTCCAAGTTTTTGGCAACAGCAGCTAAATTAAAAGATGACTTTTCAATAGGATAATTGTTGGTTTCTTGGGTATCACTTTTACACAGAGGGTGCTCCAAATCAGCATTCGCTTTCTCTATATATTGGACATGTGACTTCTCCTTCTTTCTTCGTAGTAGGTTAAGACCAGGAAATGAGAAAGTCAGTACAGGTGAATCAGGAATAATTTCCTCCACAGGTTCTGCTACTTGATGCCATTTCTTTTCAATTTTCTGATGTAGTTGCTTTAAAAGTTGTTGTTTTTTTGTTTGTTTTGTTTTGTTTTCTTCTTGTGAGGCACTCTTATCATTCTTAAGTTTGGTTATAAGTTTAAGATTTTGCTTCCGAATATTTTCAAATTCTGGTTTTTCCCTCTTGTGTTCTTTAGTCACTGCACAACGGTCCCATAATCCTGCTCTTAACAAAATCCGTTCCTTTTTCAGCTTGGTTACTTTGATCTACAAGGCTTGTACTTCTTTGTCATGACACTTTCAGTTTTTCCCAGAGATCTTTAAATTCACTGTTTCTGCCAAACTGGGACTTCCACAACTACTTGCAGGAAAATTCATTTTGCTTTCTTTTACCCCCAGTCTTCTGGGAGTATACGCTCCTGAGGGGGAAAGGGGTGCTTCTTACTGCCCGACAGGGAAGTAAGTGGGGGGAACTTAGGATAAGAGGGACCAAAAGTCCTTTGAAACTCGAGGACGTTGGATTCTATATAAAGGTCTCTGAGTGTTGGTGGGACCAAAGAATCAATCGTCCCAGTAAAGAAGAACCCCTCCAGAAGCTGGAAAGAGGTATTCTCTCTTTCCACCCCAGTACAAACTGAGCAGTAACCATAGGTATCTTGGCTCTGGGGCCAGCCCAGGGTTTTGTGGGGGAGGGAAAGAAGAGGACTCTGATTTTTTTTTTAATTGAGCAAAAGGGAAAATTCAGAGCCATGGCTAATTATTTTGGAATCTGGGAAAAGAAGCACACCAAAGTCATCAAATCAGCTTTTTTTTTT
>NC_058133.1:415989842-416038450 GCF_016433145.1 Gracilinanus agilis | reverse complement strand
AATGTCCCAATTTTGCCACATCCCCTCCAACATTCATTACTCTCCCCTTCTTTCATTTTAGCCAATCTGCTAGGTGTGAGGTGATACCTCAGAGTTGTTTTGATTTGCATTTCTCTAATTATTAGAGATTTGGAACACTTTCTCATGTGCTTATTGATACTTTTGATTTCTTTACCTGAAAATTGCCTATTCATGTCTCTTGCCCATTTATCAATTGGGGAATGGCTTGATGTTTTATACAATTGCTTTAACTCCTTGTATATTTGAGTGATTAGACCCCTGTCAGAGTTTTTCGTTATAAAGATTTTTTCCCAATTTGTTGTTTCCCTTCTGATTTTGACTATATTGTTTTTGTTTGTACAAAAACTTTTTAGTTTAAAATAGTCAAAGCCATTTAAAAGAAAAATTCAGTTAGGAATGGGAGAAAACTTCAGGGAAAGACCTTGAATTTTAAGACACAAAACCCTGTGGAAGGAGAGACTATTGGCCACTGCTGGGGAATAGATATATTGGGGCCAAGCCAGACAGTAGCTCACCTTGGGTGTTGGGATGAGTGTGTGTGTTGGGAGGGGGAGCATAATAACTGATATTTTACTATTTTGACTAATTATTCTTCTTAATTTGTCATTAAAATTGATTGTTTTTACTTGATAAAGGTTATATGTGTTGCCAACAACATGTAAATTTTAAACCCTAGGTAAAATCTCCAGTCTCCCTGGCCTAATCATGGTTTTGGTAAAATTACAACTAAAGTTTTTTTTTTACATTAATATCCATAAAACTGAATACTTTATTATTAAACAAGCACTTGTGGCATATTTAAGAATGTGATTATTTGGAGTTAGCATGTCCTTAATTAAGTTTACTAAATTAATTTCTTCTGGATTTGGGACTGGGCTATGAGACATATATATGTGTATAAATATTTTCCTATATTTCTATAGGTAATTTGCCATGTCCTGTAATTATAATCTTCTGTACAAGATGAGAAAACAGAAGTTTGATGACAGTATAAATAGGTAGATATTTTAAACTGGATATTGTAGAGACAAGTTAAACTCTAATAAGTCCACAGTGGAACTAATTACCTTTCCCTAAATCTTACCTTTTATAAACTTCCCTATTTCTGTGAAAGAAGCGATAATCTTTCCAGGGTGTTAAATACATTATCTTGGCACGATTCTTAATTCCTCTCTGTATCTCACCACATATAGTCAATCACTTGCCAAATCTTGATATTTCTATCTTTACAAAAACTGCCTCATCCTACTGTTTCACTCTACTCATACAACTACCAGAACTTCATGATGCCTCATCTAAATTAGTGCAACATTTTCCTTATTTGTCTTCCTGTCTCAAGTCTCTCTTCAGCATGATACATATTCCATATTGTTGCCAAAGTAAGCACTGATCTAACTATAATTTTCTCCTCCTCAAATAACTCCATTGACTCCCTTTGCCTCTAGGAAAATAAAATATACACACACAAACATATATACACGTATATGTATAGAGAAAAATATGCTATATAATATATAAAATATATATGTTACACACGTCAATGTAAAACCCTTTATTTAATTTTTAAAGCTCTGTATCATTTGATTCCAACCAATTTTCTCCAACAACATTGGATATTACTATGTGATCCAGACAAACTAGCCTATTAAGTCATGGTATCTGTGTCTTTGTTTTGGCTAGTCTTCATGCTTCTTTGGTCCAGATTTCAGAGTCTTTCCCATCATTTAAGAGGGAATTTAGTCTAGCTTTTTAGAGAAAACCTTTTTCCAATCTCCTAATATGCTAGTGCCCTCCCAAACTACCTTTTATTTTCCTAATTTGAATATATCTGTAAAATATATGTGTATACATATGCTCATGTTTGTTATTATTTTGTCTATGTTATATGCATTTTATATGTACTTATTACCCCTTATTAGAATGTGAGTTCATTTTAAGAGGGAATTTTATTTTTTAGTTCTTTTCTCCTCAATGCCTAGCACAGTGCTTGGCATATAGTAGGAGTTTAATAAGTACTTGTGGATTGATCAAGTAGACTCACAGATGTCAAACAATTGTATTCAATACATGTTAATGAAAGACAAAGTAAGGGATTAACAAAAAATAAAATATTTATAAGGGTTGTGAAGGTAATTAGGAAATGTCTAAAAGGCTTTAATGTGCAAGGGCTTATTTGCAGATTTTCCTGAATGTGCTGAGTCTGAGATTAAGACGCCAATTCCTATATTGACAGCGTTCACAATTACTAATATGTCCCTGTACATTTCAGAATCATTAGAGCATAATCTTGACTTTGTTACTAAGAAGCATGGTTGCCTTTGGATTGTGAAATGTGTAAGTGAGAAAATCAGAATGTGGAACATGGAATATGAGTCTGTAGAGATAGAAATTAGTATGTGCTAATTGATAATAGCTAATATGTACATGGTGCTTAAAGTTTGTGAAGTGATTTACAAATATTTAATGTCATTTAGCTCAATATGAAATTCTGGCCATTTATATGCATATATGGAGTCTGAGGAATGAGTTGGTAAAGGTACAGGAGTGAGAGAAAAAGGGCATGACTAACTGTGACCATGAGCAAGTCATTTAACACTTTGTGCCTCAATTCCACATCTATAAAATAAGTAGGTTGGACCAAAAGACTCAGATGTATTGCCCATCTCAAGATCTGGGCTTCATTTCTTTCTTCTTAACAGTCCCCACTCACCAGCTGTCTGTCTTCTGATAGAGTACTGACAAAGCTTGGCAAGACTGCATGATTAGATCTCCTATTCTGGTGCCTGAATACTGATTTCTTCAGTTCTCATCACATATTGCTCACTTGGACACAGTGTTATGCCTGGAAGGGGTTACAAGAATATAGTTTTAACAAACAATTATTCTCTGAGTTTTAATAGAATGTGATACTTTCATAGTCTAGGTCTTCTTGACTCCAATTCAAGAGTTCAGTATTAACCATTAAGTAATGTTGACACTAACAATAATACCATACTAACCTGGATACTTCTCTATCTCCCCTAACCACCTTAAACAGATTGCTGTAAGTGGTAAAACTCAGAATCTCAATATAGAAAATTGCCTTATAGAGCAAATGGATTACTTCCCCTAGCTCTACAGTCATTTCCTTGCCTATATTCTTAGGATAGAATGAAGCTTAATTTGGGTAACATTGACAATGGGTTTTTAGAATTCGTTGATATAATACTTCCAACTGAATTGGTCTGGGTGACTTTTTTTCTTTGTAATTTGGGGGACTACATTGGATCAAGTTGTGCTATAAATGAAGAAAAATAAGCTGTTAGTGTGGAATTACTAGCATTTCAAAGTGGAATTTAGGGAAATATTCAGCTTTTTACAGAAGGCATATCAACTAAGTATCAAGTAGCTGGAATAACAGAAGTTCAGTATTATGTGAAGTTTAAGTCATGGAAGAAAAATTCTTCTGAAAATTTTAAAGTGGCAACAGAATATAAACTCCATACTACCTCTCAGGGTACCCTGCCTGTGATTTGATGGGTCTGGTAGTCATGTTCTTCCCAATGGACAGAAGGGTATCCCAAAGAACAAAAGAAGGGATAAAAAGTGACCAAGGGGACTAGGAAAAGAAGGGTGTAAAGGATAGAAAAACAATTCTGGGGCTGATATAGTTGAGGGACCCAGTCCAGCTATCAAAAGTCAGTACTATCCTCTGTTTTAACTACGTATTTCAAGAAAATCTATCCCCTTGGTATTTCTAGGGCTAGTTTCAGGTAAGAGAAAGAAAACTTGTGGAGAAATAGCAGTAGAAAAATCAACTAGGGGTCAGACTGAACCCTTAAATCATCAATTATACACACATATTGGAAAAGCCTTACTTCAAATTTTTTATGTAGAGGCCTAGAGTAATGGATCACTTAGTGTTGACAATACAACCAGGTCACAATTAATGCAAATAAATTGAATTCTAGGGAATAGTCACATTATTCAAAGTTATAATATATCTAAAATATAAAAACTGTTCTAGACCAATAGTAACATTTGATGTGAATTAGAATAATGGGGCTATTCTACCTCCACAACATTTTTCTAGTATTTTCCTTTGTTTCCACTTGCCAATAAAACTTCTGGATAAGGCCATTATTACTTCTCTTTTAATACAATATCCTCTAATAGGTTGTCATAGTCTGAGATTCTTATCTTTTGAATACATCTTCCACTCAACTGCCAGAACAGTCTTTATGAGGCACAGGTTCAACTATGTTCCTCTTTTACTCAAAAAACTTCAGTGACTTACTGTCACCTCTAAGAAAAAAGTATCATCTTCTCAGTTTGAAATTAATTCTCTCCACATTAGGATTCAGCCTACAACAACTAGTTTTTAGCTGAGTTGGATGGAGTTAATATCATAAACAAATTAACATTTCCTTAATCTTTGCTAGCTTCTATTAGCAGAATTTAGACTCACTCTTTACTGACTTCTATTAGTTGAGAGGTGGGACTATTGAGGGGGTTTGATTTTCCCTTTAAACAACACATCTACTTTACTACTCACTCAGACCTAATAGCTTTCAAAAAAGAACAAGGAGAATGATCATTTCCCACAGGAATAGAGTACCCTTGCCTCACTCTCTCAGCTTCATTTTTATGTGATATCTTTCTGCTTTAGATTGTAAGGTCTTTGAGAGAACAAATAACCTTTTGCCTTTTTTGTATTTCTAGTGCATAGCACAATCCTGGCACGTAGTAGGTGCTTAAAAATGTCTTTTGAATGAATAAAAAAGAGAGTAGTGAACTTGTCTGTTTCTTATTCACTCAATCTCTTCTCATCTATCAATGGCTATCACCTTGAATTAGCCTGAGTGTAGAAAAATCTGTTAGCCAACTATACTCTACTTTAGAGTCTATTAAAATTTTATAAATTAAAACTAGACTATATTTCTCATTTGGATGAAGCTACATAAAGAAAAAAACCTGGAACTTTAAACCAAAATTTAAACCTCTTTCCCTTTTTTTGGAGTTTTCTATGTTATTATTTCTTTGCTGTCTTTAAACCAATATATTCTCAATATATATGTATATGAATATATATATATGTATATATATATATATACAAACACAGACAAATAAAAATCAATTTTGATTGATTCTATTTTATTAGACAGAGAATGTAGATCACTTAAACAGAAAAATTGCAAAGGTAATAACTTTAGAGAGGAAAGATAGACTTTGGATCAACTTCTCTCCCTCTAGGACAGTGAGAGGGAAGATGATAAGGTATGTGACCATCTCTTTCATATCTCCTGGAAAGAGAGCTCAGCAAGTCTGTCTATTCCAAACATGTCTCTCATTAGGGTCTCCAGCAGCTGTAGAGAGCAGTCAATAAAACCAAGCTGCCCTTTTGCCTAATCTTTAGTCCTATGATACAGCTTCAATTCCTACATCAAATAAAAAATGAACCAGTTCAAAATATCATTGTTCCTACTAAGGTACTCAATTCAATACTCTCTAGAGAAGAAATAATACAGTCTGGATTTTTCAAAAGCTTTCAAAACTAGTCTTTGCAATCTCACTGTCCACATAGATTTATCTCCCAAATGCTTCTTTCCCTTCCACATACTCTGAAATCCAGTGACCTTGGCCTCCTTGTTATTCCTTACACATGATACTCTATATTCTCACTGGCTATCTCTTATGTTTGGATTTTCTCCCTATTCATCTACATCACCTGGATTTTCTTTATTCATTCAAGTGCCAGCTACAATCCGACATTTTATAAGAGGTTTCCCCTAAGATTTCTTAATTTTAGTGTCTTCCTTTATTGGGAAATACTCAGTTTTTCATTTATACATCTTATCTGTATCCAATTGTTTGCATTGTTATCTCCCCTATTAGACTGTGATCTTTCTGACAGCAAGGAATGTTTTTTTGCATTTCTTTGTATCCATAGTGCTTACTTAGCACAATGCCTTGCATGTAATAAGCATTTAATAAATGCTTACTGACTTATTTTATGAAAAATTGCTGTTATCTTTCCAGGACTATCTCATCATATTCCCCTTTCTGGACTTTCTTTCTAGACAAATTGAAGTACCACTTTAGTTGCTTTCTGAACCTGACATTTGATCTCCCACCTCTGTTCCTAACCCTAATGCACTGAATCAGCCGTTCCCTCACCTCTTTCCATTATACAGAATCTCTCCTTTCAAGGATCAATTTAACTGCCAATTCCTCTGTGAAATTTGCCCTGACTACCATCAGCGTCTCCATCCCCAAACTTTTTAGTCATCTCTCCTTCTCAAATTGTCATACTTACTGTTCGTGGAATACATTGTAATTTCTCTGAGGAAAAAGGTTTTTGTTTTTGTCTTTGTATTTTCTACCTACTGCACTTGATCTTAGCCAAAACGCTACAAGTATCTTTAATAATTGATTGGCATTTAATAAATATGGGTGAAATAAGCTGAAGAGTGAATATGCAAGTAAATCTCTTACTCCTTGAGAGGACTGGGGACAAGGGCTAGAACATGGAGTGGAGAATTAATTAATTAACATGTCAACACTTTGGGGGCAGGTAGGTAGCGTAATGGATAGAGCTCTAGGGCCTAGAGTCAAGAGGAACTGTATTCAAGTTTGACCTTTGTCACTTCCTAGCTCTGTGATCCGGCAAATCATTTTACTCCAGTGCTTAGTCTTTACTATTCTTCTGCCTTGGAACTGATAAGTTAGTATTTATTCTAAGACTGAAAATAACATTTAGAAAAGTTCATCTATTCATATTTCCTGAGAGGGGAAAATGTCCTTAAGAGGAAATATTTCCTCTGAGAGTGTATGGCTCCTCTACTCAAAAGGTAAAAATCATAAATTAGGATGCTATGCCATCACATGAATTTTTTTTCTGTCTCCTATAATTACATACCATTACATGAGGACACCAAAATGATCTGGCTTAAATGATTCATATTTTTTGATTCACAGACTCTATTCCTAAGTTTATTTCATAACTAACTTGATTATTAAGAGTAATAAGTGACCAATATGTCCAAAACATTCAGAGAATTATTATTTGCGATAAAAATATAGAAATAAAATAAACATCTAGCATTCCAAGGGTGGCTGAAAAAATTATGGTTTATAAATTGTGAAATATTATTGTACCTTTAGGAATGTCAAATATGAAAATTTTAGAGAAACGGGAACATTTGCATGCAGTGATGAGGAATTAGGAAAGTAGAAGCAATAGACTAATCATGACAATAGCAATGTGAATAAAGTCACCTTGGAAAGATGATCATTGTAGCTATCAATCTTAGTGTGATACTGTAAAAAATGTAAAGGTATATCTCTACTTTTGGTCTATTACCAATTAACTGGGCTCTGAGGAAAATATATTTTGTTGGTAAGTGCCTCATGTCAAAAACATGAATTTCAGTATTTTTAATGAACTAATATAAAAATATCGAAGTCCATCGTTCTCTTAACCTGATAAAAGAATATAGATGTCACCAAAACAATGGGAACAAGACATTTTTTTAAAAATGACTCATTTGCTTCCAGACCAAGTCCATAGACCTCTGGGAAAGACTCCCTTGCTTCATGTAGCTGAAGGATTTTTCTAATATATTAAAGGCAAATTGTAAAAATCTTACAAAATATTTATCAGAATCTTCAGAAGCCCAGATCATCGTCACAAGTCCAATTTTCTGCTTTGGATAGGTTGGTAGCTGAGTAGAACAGAAGCACCTAATAGAAAGCCAGACATTTCACTCTAAGAACCAGATAGAAACACAATTACTGTTCTAACAACAGTAGATGGTGGTCTAATTAGTCTGGAGACCATCTGCCATTCCCTAAACTTTATCACTGAAAACAGAGGTTTCATTCTAGTCTTAGAAATAGCTCCTATTAGGTTTAAACAACTGTTACTTTGGATACATTAAGACAATGTCTAAGGTATATGCCTCTAATTTTCCATAAGCTATTCACCAATAAATGTATTTATCAATAAGAAATAGGTGTCCAGAACTGAGGGAGACACTATGAGTGATTAAAAAACTGTTGTATGGAACGCAGTTTTTGCATTTAATTTGTTTGTGGGTTAAATCTAGTTTGACTGAAATAGTAAGAAAAGCATTTTTTTAAAGTAACATCCTTTATGAAGAGAGACAGTCTGCTGTAATAGAAAGAAGATTGGACTCAGAATCAGTAGACAAAGGAATAAATCCTGGTTCCTTCAGTTATAGGTACTGTTATGTGGGCAAGTCACTCAGCTCAACAGAGTCTCAGTCTCCTTATCCATCAAATGGGGCTCCAATATATCTGTCCTGCCTGCATCATAAAGTTTGTATAAAGCTCAAATCTGATCATGTCTATAAGGGACACCGTAATCATAAAGAGAGAAGCATGTCATTTGTGGAAGTTGTACCCAGATGTCACTTCAAAGTCTATCAATTTGAGAAATCAAAACACTTCCACAAAAAAGAATAGGTTTCAGTGAATCAAATTTACTAATACTATTAAATTTGCATCTGAACTTGACAAAGTAGGCCAAGGCGATGAATCATTGTTTCCATTTCTATCAGGCTGTGTGTGTATAAAAGACACCATTTGGAGCTGCACTCTTGGTAAAATATTTTCTGTTAAAATGGCAGTTGATTACCACTGACAGTTTTTAATTCCAAAACCCATAAGGTAGAATTGTTCTAATTCACCCACAAAAATTGGCCAATTATAAATGCATATAAAGCACTGCAATATAAGCTTACATATTTTGTGCTTGGTAGCCCCACACCAAATATAAACCAGGAGTTTTCATGGTGATTTTGGTAATTGGTTCTATCTTGGCACTTTTTGTGCTTATATAATATGCTGATGTAGTATAAAGCTTTCCTACATCAAATTTTGACAATGGGAATAGAGTTGTTAAAAGCAAAGCATTATTGTGCCTGCCATCTTTCCACATCAGGGAGTCAGAAAAACCTAGATTCAAGTTCCAGACCTGCCACTAATTAGTTGCGTGATTTGGGAATAATATACTACTTTGGACTTCACTTCTTAAATGTAAAATGAAAGGATTTGGACTAAAGCTTACATAGATGATCTACTCAATGGTCAGGCAGCTTCCTTCTTGGTCTTTTAATGTTTTGTTAGCAACAGAGTGACAGCACTCTTGTTGTCCATCTGTTCCTTTTCACAAACTACCCTTTTCAGTTACTCTCTCTGACAGGTCATCATCAGTAATATGCTGCAGCATACTTATACCCACCATGTATCTATTCATTGTCTTGGAGTCATTTGCAAATATAATTTTGTCCCAGAAAGCATAGCTATAAAGCATCAGTAGAAAATATTGGAGCTAAAGCATTGGACTTTTGAGGGCAGCACCATATACAGATGGCATCAAGCCCCAGAATACAACAAATCAACCCTAGTTGAGATACAATTCCCTGAAAGAAAATTGACCTAAATATCCACACAGGGAAAATAAAGACACTGAAAAATGACTATGTCCAGATGCATATGCAATTGAAATTAACTTTCCAGGACATCTATTCTGAAGAGATATTGCAGTTCTCCATCAAGAACACTATTATTTATTTATAGTTATGCTTTATATAGTGGCAAAAAATGGAAAATGAGGGGGTGTCCATCAATTGGGGAATGGCTGAACAAATTGTGGTATCTGATGATGATGGAATACTATTGTGCTAAAAGTAATAATGAACTGGAGAATTTCTATATGAATTGGAAAGACCTTCAGGATTTGATACAGAGTGAAAGGAGCAGAACCAGGAGAACCTTATACACAGAAACTGAAACATTGTGGCACAATCAAGTGTAACAGACTTTTCTGCTAGTAGCAATATGATGATTCAGAATATGATTGGGCTTTTGGTGTTAAAGATTACTTTATTGAAAATATGAATAATATAGAAATAGGTTTTGAACAATGATACATATATAACCCAGTAGAATTGCTTGTCAACTTCAGGAGGGGGAAAGGAAGAGAGGTGGAAAAGATCATTAGTCATGTAACCATGCAAAAATATTATAAATAAATAAATAATTCTTTCAAAAGAGAACACCATTATTCTTCCAGTTCACTCAGATTAACAATGTCCATATGAATTTCTGTTTCTCATTCTACCTCAACTAACATATAGTAAAGTAATAATAATAATTTGGGAAATCTAGGTGGCTCAGTGGACTGAGGGTCAAGCCTTGAGACAGGAATCCTGGATTTAAATCTGACCTAAGATACTTCCTAGCTGTGTGACCTGGAGTAAGTCACTTGACCCTACTTGCCTAACCTTTTCTGCTCTTCTGCTTTTGAAACAATACTTAGTATTAATTTCAGGATGGAAGGTTAGGATTCAAAACAAATAAAACCCCAATAATAACAATTTAATTTAAAAAGCACCTTAGCTTCAAAACATTTTGGTTTTGTTATCAAATTTTATCTTTATAATGATCCCAAGAGGTAAATGCTCTTACTATTCCATTTTTTCCAAACAATAAACTAAGGTTGAGAGAGGTTAAATGATTAACCCAAGATCATATAGTTGTGTCTGAGGCAGGATTTGAACTCATATCTTCCTGAAACTAACTTAACTGCCTACAACTTGTAATTCCCCCATTTTTATTTCCATTATTATATTTGTACTCTTATTTCTCATACAATCATTACTTTAAAGCCTCATCACTTCTTAACTGAGCTATTATGGCAAACTCATCATTTGTCTACCTGCTTCATAAATAAATAAAGAAAGTGATAAGAAAACACAAACACAAACATACACAGAAAGTTTTGTTTTGTTTTAACCACAAAGCTCCCAAAGTGATACCCACAAAGCTAACACAAATATACTATAACCCACTGGTCAACTTTCACCCCAAATCACAGCTAATAAGGACCCTGTAATGAGTATAATTTAGCAGCTAACCAGAGGCCATATTAGTCAAATGAATTAACATAGAAAATAATGTGATAATAAAACCTCTTCTTATATCTTCCCAAAAGTTTTTGACACCTGTAGTGGAGAAGGACACATAAGCAAGATAATATATTAAATATTGAGGATTGTGGGGCCAGGCAATGTGGATGATAGGTAAATATGTAGGGATATTATATAGCCATGGCAACTAACATCTCTAAAGGGGCAGAGCTGACAATGTCCTCTTGTGATATCATCACATTGCTTTCTTCTGGAAATTGAATTGGATTGCTTTCCACTGTGCAAAATGTTTTCTCTGTTGGGCATCTCCACTACTCTCATCATACAGTTAATGTTTTTCTTTTCCTTATTCCTGAATTTCAGCTATTTAAGTACTTCAAGACCATCAGCTAGTGTGAAAGTGGCTAAAAGACTATCCCTGACAAAGCTGCTTTGATGTACCATTGCTGAATATTTAAGGACTATGAGCCAGCACACTTAGATAAGCAATCAACAATAGCCTTATTGTATATTTTTACAGATTTTTCACTAGTGCCAGCTTAGAGTCCTTGGTCCAAGATAACTATACAACTTGCAGTAAGACATTTACTTTTTAGTTTCTATTAAATTTCTAATTGTGTAAGATGTGTTACAAGCCATTGTGAGATCTGGTACAAGTCAATCAGAAGTCAAAGTTTGTGCCAAATAAATAATGATGATGTTGTTGATAAAGAGAATGATAATGGAACAGCATGGCAAAGAAAGTGATAAGAAAACACAAACACAAACATACACAGAAATGACTAAGGAATAATCATGGAGGATACACATACAGGGAACACATATAGCCATTGAATAGCCATGAAAAAGATATCTTTGAAGACTTATGAATATATTATAAATTGTTTCACATAGAAAACAACTGTAGGGACATGTAGTCAAGGAATAAATGGGAACAAATCATGCCTCTAGTATTGCAAAGCCTCCTAAGTTATATGTCATTATAGTCTTCTGAAAAGCATTGGTTTGGAACCTGAAAGGATTGGATATTACTTCTCCATAATGTTTTTGGGCGATAAATTGATTCTCCCAAGCATCTCTGCAATTCTTCTCATAGTCTTCCAGAAATTTTTGTGTTTCAGCTATTTTCATGTCCAATTACTGTTCTCTGCTAGTATATGCCTAGGTATAGTGACTATAAAGCCTCTCTCTTTATCGGGAAAAAATATAGCTCTTTTTCAGTTCTTTTAACAAAGTCAAGAACTTTGAGTTACCACATCTAGACCTTCCAGTATCATATGATGAATGTAGTTCATTGATCTCAGACAGCTATTTTATTATGAATGAGTAATTTCATTTTAATTCCAGATAAAACTCTGATTATTAACCTGTATTCTCAAAGCTCATTTCTTAGAACCTATTTTAAACAAGACAAACAAGCAATGAAGAACTTTATTGTATCGGGAAATGGTTTGTTTGAGATATCCTTCCAAGGCTTAATCTAAACTATTAACTAAGTTCTAATAAGTCAAAGACATACTTTTCTTTTTCCTAAAGGAAAGTATGAGCCAATGAGCCGAATGTGCGCGCGCGTGTGTGTGTGTGTGTGTGTGTGTGTGTGTGTGTGTGTGAGAGAGAGAGAGAGAGAGAGAGAGAGAGAGAGATAGAGAGAGAGAAAGAGAGAGAGAGAGAGATACAAAGTTAGAAACATAGAGGCACAGAAAAAGACAGAGATAGAGACAGAGAGATAGTGTCTTTTTAAGTTTATGTTTGCATTTCAATAAGATGTGACAAATCTATGCCCCAGATGAAAAGGGAAATATTTTAGTGGTGATCATATGAGGAGAAATGCTTGAGTCCTGATGTCACTCATTGCAAGAGTCCTAAAAATATGCCAGATACATAAATAGAATGAAAGGAGTGTTGTAGTTGTAGTCAAGATACTTGCTATTTATCACAAGGCATCTCAGACTTAGGTTCTTCATTTATAAAATGAGAATAATAAGACCTGTAGTAATTATGTCAAAGGGTCATTTTGAGAATTGTAGAAATTTAAGTAAAAAAAACTTTGTGAATCTTAAAGCACAAAATTATTGTGATCATTCATACCTATTCTAATATATTTTATAACTTTAAGATAGAAACAGTGCTGGAACAAGCTAATAATCTACTATTATGATTCTATGATTAATGTTCTTCAACCCACTAGAAAGGCAGAAAAGATAACTTTTTCTAATAAACTACTAGTGAGATTGAATTTAATCATTAGACTCATTGGATATACCTTCTTTGTAGGGAAAAATTTGAATATTTGAAGAAATTACTTTTACTATACTTATCATAAATCCCATTCTCATCATTTTCAGTAATAAGATAGAAATGGTGGAGGGTAAAGTCACTCTCCTGCTATGATTTAAAAAAAACTAAGTTATGTAGATTATTTAATAGGTGCATAAAATAATTATAAAAATATTTTGTAACACCTTGAAATCATTGGGATTTGAGCCCATCTTATTTTTTTATTTATTTTAAACTCTTAACTTCTGTGTATTGGCTCCTAGGTGGAAGAGTGGTAAGGTTGGGCAAGGGGGCCAAATGACTTGCCCAGGGTCACACAGATGGGAAGTGTCTGAGGCCAAATTTGAACCTAGGACCTCCTATCTCTAGGCCTGACTCCCATCTTATTTTTTAAAATAAGTTTTTACTGATACCACTATATAACATAATTCCTGAAGATAGCTATCCCATATGACAAATAATATTTTAAAAATACAAAGAAGAAAATATCCTTCCAAATGATTAATACAATGAAAATATATTTAATGCACCACATTCATGGGCCTCTCAACTTCTACAAAGGGATAAAGTGAGGGTATCCTATAACCCACATCTTCTTCTTTGGATTACGCTTATTCTGAGTAATTTTTAATGTTCACTTTTTTGGTGATTGTATATTCTTTTGTTCACGTTTACTTCACTCTGCTTTCTTCAATTCATACAGATCTTTTCATTCTTCTCTCTTTGTAATTTTTTATAGCACAGTAATATTTACACAATTCCTTTATCCATTCTCCAATTAAAGGGCAATCATTTTCTTTCCTATTTCTTTTTGCTATATTTTCATGAGTATGGAGAATTATTTATTTTAATGAATGACTCCTTTGAGGTGTGAGCATTGGTATGTAATTCCAGTACTAGAGTCCTTGAGTCAAAAAGAATGAACATTTTAGCTCACTTTAATAGTGTATTTCCAAATTGCTTTGCACAATGTTTTTACTGATTCACAAATCCATCAACAATGAATTAATGTGTAGTTCTTTCCATAACCCTACCAACACTGTCTTCCCAAGCATTACAATCTTTGTCATTTTTCAGGGTGTAAGGCAAAATTTTGAGGTTGTTTTTATTTGCACTTTTTATTGGTGATTTAGAGCACTTTTTCATATGCTTGATAGTTTATAATTATTCTTTTAAGAACTCTTTATAAGTTTTGACAACTTATCTTTTAAGTAATGATTTTGGAGATACACATACGCAATTACACATGTGTGTGTTAATATACATATGTACAAACATATAAATGCAAGTAATTGTGTACATGCTCACATATAGATATAGGATTATATGTAGAAAATGCATACATATGTTTTTTGAATATCCTTTTTATTTTTTAAACCCTTACCTTCTGTCTTGGAGTCAATACTGTGTATTGGCTCCAATGAAGAAGAATGGTAAGCTAGGCAATGGGGGTTAAGTGACTTGCCCAGAGTCACACAGTTGAGAAGTGTCTGAAGCCAAATTTGAACCTAGGACTTCCCATCTCTAGGCCTGGCTCTCAATCCACTGAGCTACCCAGCTGCCCCCATATCTTGAATGTTCTTAACTGTTTATATATATTGCATAACAAGCCCTTATCAGAGATATTTGAAACCAAGACTCCTTTCCCCATTGAACTACTTAATTTCACATCCTAGATGCTTCCTTTTTAAACTTTTCAGTTTTATATAATCAAAGATTTCTATATCACCTTTTACAATTGCCTCCCTCTCTAGTTTGTTTAAGAACACATCCTCTTCCCCCATTTAATAAATAGGCAAAAGATAAGAATGGACAATTTTCAGATAAAAAAATCAAAACCATATACATATAGATATATAAAATGTTCTAAATCACTACTGTAATCACTATGAATCTAATTTGGTTAGAGAAATGCAAATGAAAACATTTCTGAGATATCATCTCATTCCCATCATATTGATTATGATCACCAAAGAGACAAATGACAAATGTTATAGGGGATATGCAAAAATAAAGATAATAATACACTGTTGGTAGAACTGTTAACTGATTCAATCATTTTGGAGAAAAAATGGAAATTACACTCAAGAGTTATAAAAACTGATTCAGCAATTGAATTGCTAGGTCTGTTTCCCAAGGAGATCAGAGAAAGAGGAAAAGAGTTATATGCTCTAAAATATTCATAACAGCTCTCTTTGGGGTGGCAAAGAACTAGGAATTGAGGGGATGCCTATCAATTAGGGGATGACTAAGCAAATTGTGGTATACAATTGTGCTGGAAATCTATTGTGCCATGCAAAAGGATGAGCAGTATAATTTAAAAAAAAACTTGGAAAAATGACATAGGATAATGAAAAGCAAAATTAGTAGAACCAAGAGAACATAATGCACAGCTACAGATTTAATACTTGAAGAAAAAAATTTGATGTAAACTCCAGAGAATGAAATGAAAAGTAGAAACATGAAAGACATAACTTATATATCCATATCTGTCTCCCAAATGATGCCTTTGATGATGTGGAGAGGGAAGGTAAAGCTGAGACACTGGTAAATTAATTCTATTAATAATACAAGAATAATAATAATACAAGAACACATCTCTTATGGGGCATCTAGATGGCTTAGTAGAAAGGGAAGTAGGAGTCAAAAGAACTTGAATTCAAATCTTGTCTTAGAGACATCCTGACTGTATGATCCTGCATAAGTCACTTAACCCCAGTTGCTTAACTCTACCACTCTTCTGCCTTAGAAACATTCTAGCTAGTATTAATTCTAAGAAAGAAGATGAGATGGTTTTTTCTCACTATATCTCTTAACCAGAGCTGTAAAATCCATATGGTCAGTTTCTCTTCTAATATTTTTATTATTTTATATTCAATGTTAATGTTTGTATTTAGATGGTACTGACATAAGCCTAATTTCTGCTTGCCCCCTTTCCATGCTTTTTCATTATTTCCCTTGATGTTCTAGATTTCTTATTTTGTTCCAAATTTTACTCTTTAAAAAATTTCTTGTTGATGTCTTTGTGTTTTATGTCTACTTCTTATTAGTAATGGGGTGTTAAGTTGTTCTTTCTTTTCTAATTATTTACTTTTGTAAATTGAACTATTTAATGTATACAACTTTAAAGTATTTAAGTTAGGTTTATGTTTTACATCATGTGATTCTAATATTGTTTTTGCCAAATTAGGATTTTTTCTCTTGTCCTCCATAAATACAGGAGTTATTTTGGATTAATACACTTATGGCCACCCTCTTACCATAAGCTATCTCACCCTTTTTCTACATGTCTCCTTTCCTTCAACTGATTTGTTATCCCTTTTACACAGTTCTGTGATTGTACTTAGTTTCTTTTTTCGTTGTTCCTTTCACCACTATTCAATCTTCTCTTTTTATTTTATACCCAGTAAAATAAATTTACTCCCAAGAAAGACCTTCCTTTCCTTCCCTTCCTTTCAACTTGTTCATTACAATATTTTATTCCTGTTTTCAGATTTTTGTTTTTTTTTCCTAAAATAAGATTTCTTTCTTTTGTCTTCATTATTTATCTCCCTTTACTGTCAGTATTTGAATGTTTATTCTTTGATTCATAGCTATTTTATTAATCTCTTCTTTAACCTCATTATTGTTCATGAAATTAAATTATTAACACAGAGATTTTTCGTTCCCTTTTCTAAAAAGTTTCCATGTTATTGGCTCATATCTTCACCTTTGCCTTGACTCCTCCCACCTTCTTTTAGCTGTTGTTTCTCACTCTTAGAAATGCCCATTTCAGTCTGTGTTAGGTATGACAAAACTATTGTCCCATGGTAGAAATTTATGTATGTCACTTATTATATTGTTCACTACTACCCTTTGCTCTCTCCTATAAAAGCTCTCCCATTTGCCATGAAATCCACTCTCTGTATTCATGCTTGCCCTTTCTCTGGATATCATTGGCCTCAGGAATGGTGATCCCCCTTCTCCTGAAGCATAATGAGTGGTTTATCCATGTATCAGTTATATTGTTAAATTCTCACCTAATGTGACCTTTCAGATGAAGACTTGATTCTTTTTCCAATCTTCACAATTACTTAAGCCTCTGAAGGAATTGCACCACAAGAGATAATAACAATTTTATATTTCTCCATGGTCTGTCAACAAGATCATAATAAGGTAAAAACTTGATAAGCTAAAATCAGAGAAAGTACTCTAATATTCTTATTTAACAACTGTCTCCCATAAGCCACCATGATCTTTCAGGGGTCTACAAGCTAATGCATGGGATTGCAACAGAATTCAGTTCTTTTGTTCCTTTTTTCCCTGTGCCACAGAAAATCAACCAGAAGCTTGATCTGACTGGAACAATAGTGTGGCAAGGCTCTGACTATCACAGATCTTAGACAGGCAACTAAGGAATAGAACTGGAGAATGATACCAGAATGTGTGACTTTGTGGATCTCCACTAAACTTGAGGGAAAGAATACAGTATTCAGACACAGACAGCTCTGTAGCCTCCATCTCCATCTGGTAGACATCATGGTGGGTAAAGACTAAAGTCCATGAACCTTAAACATCTGACAATGGGAGAAAGCAGAGCTACAAATTAGAGAGGTAACGTGGATAAGATTACTGGACTTGTGATCTGGAATAATTGGGTTTAAATCCAACCTAATTTATATAGCTGTGCAACCTTAGGTAAATCATTTAACTCCTCTCAGCATCAATTTCTCCATCTGAAAAATGATCATAACAATAACACCCACTTCCAAAGGTAGTTTGGGGGGGGGATCAAATGAGAGAATATACATAAAGTATTTTGTAAACCTTAAAATGTCATACAAATACCAGTCATTGTTATTATAATAATTCCTAAAGATAAACTACAACAAAAGATTATAATGCTGAGCAAGAACCATTGGAGGTGAGAATTGAAATGTGTGATAACTTAGAAACTGTGGCAAGAAAGGCCAGGAAGGCTCAGGAAAGAATCATAGCAAGAGATAAAGGGAATGGAATTAGAGGTGGCAGCCATAATGTGTAGATATTTATATGGCAGAGAAAAGAGAAAAAGTGGAATGTTACAACTGTTATGGAAACCATCTGTGGGTTTTTTTATTATTGCTCTTTTCCAAAATAATAGGTAAAGTTTTTTTATGATTTCCATTTCTTAACAGTTCCCCTTACAACCAAAACATATTAAGGCCATCTTCCTCTATTAAATGCAATGAGTTAAGACTGTCAGCAGAAATCCTATAGGGTGATATTAATATAAAATGCAAAAAAGTCAGTCTTTATGAGATCCAATATCATATATAAATATTCATTTGGATGTTCTCTCCATCCTGATGAGATGATTAAAAAAAAACTTTCCAAATGGATCATTGCTGTTAACTGAGCCATATTTTTTTGCTCATTCTATTTTTTGCTATTGCATGCCTAAGGACTCTAGGATTGGTATTGTCCTGAAGTGTTCTAGGCAATTGTCTCATATGAGAATTTTCCAGGGTAGTAGCAGGTTTTGACATCCATTAAATGCCTCACCCCTAGGATTTTGGCAATTAGACCAGAAGTGCATGAGCCAAAGAGATAGAGAGTTTATAACCAAAACTCAAAGAATTAAAATGGGGGAAAAAATCTGTGACATATCTTCAATTTTGATGTCACATTAGAAAAATGAAATGGTCCTAAGGACAAATCTAATTTAGGTCAGCAGATGAACTATATCAGAAGTAAAGACTCAGAAACCTGTTGTGTTCATAAATATTCTTTAGTAAAGGAGTTGATCTGATCTTCTACCATTTCCCACCTTCCCTCTATACTTTACTCGTTTTAGTGGCATTATTAGAAGCTATATCATATAGCATAATAGGTAAGGGTTAAAGAAAACTCCACTCATTAAAGCCACATTCTTCTGAAAGTTTAAACCTTTGTTTACCTTCTTGGGCAGATGAGCATGCTGAGTAGCTGCCAAAGTCCCTGCCTCATGATGATAGCAAATATTTTCACATATATAATGAATAAAATTTAGAAATAATTATATTTTCCTACACTGATATACAGTAAAGAACATTTCCATCATGTTGAATTTTTACTTAAAATACTTAACACCATATACCAAGGAAAATTAAAAAACAGATACATGATTTTAGAGATAAAGGGTGAATCTATAACAAGTTAGTGAAGCATGAAATAGTTTACTTGTTGGATCTATGGATAAGAGAAGAATTTATGTCCAGACAAGACATAGGGAACCTTATGAGATTTTAAATATATCACTTTGCCTATATTAATTGAAAAGTCTTTATACAAACAAAACCAATTCAACCAAGATCTTAAGGGAAGCAAAAACTGGGGAAACATTTTTATAGCAAATGTCATTAACAAAGGCCTCATTTCTCAAATCTATCAAGAAATGAGTCAAATTTATAAGAACACAAAACATTGGGAATTATCAGATAAAGAAGTTAAAACTGTTTTTAGTCATGACAAACTCTCTGAATAACTTCTAATTAGAGAAATGACAATTAAGACAGCTCCGAGGTACCAACTTACATAACAGACTGACTAATATGACAAAAAAGGAAAATGATGAATGTTGGAGAAAATATAGAAAAATTGGGACACTAATACACTGTTGGTGGAGCTATGAACTGATCCAACCATTCTGCAGAACAATTTAAAATGGTGGTCAAAGAGCCATCAAACTGTTCATGCCCGTTGAATGAATACTACCACTACTGGTCTGTATTCCAAAGAGATCAGAGATAGGGGGAAAGGACCTACTTGTACCAAAATATTTATAGCAGTTTTTCTCATGGTGGCAAAGAACTGGAAACTGATGGGATGTCCATCAATTAAGAAAATGACTGATCAAGTTGTGGCATATGATTATAATGGAATATTATTGTGCCATAAGAAATGACAAGCCAATTGATCACAAAAAACGTTGATCAATTTACATGAAGTGATGCAAAGTGAAGTAATCTGAACCAGGAAAGCATTGTACACAGTAACAGCATTAAAGTTTGTTGTTCAATTGTAAATTACAGCTATTATCAGCAATGCAAGAATACAGGAAAACAACAGATTCAAAATGAAAAATACCATTTATTGCTATAAAAGGGAAAGAAAAATCTGAATGTAGATTGAAGCAGGCCATTCATTTTATTTCCTCTATGATTTTTTCTCTAGGGTAAGCAATATGTCTTTCAAAACATGATGAACATAGCAGTAGATATTATATGCTAGCACAGGTAAAACTTTTATTGAATTACTTGTGATCTCAGGTAGGGGGAGGATTGAGAAAAAACATGAATCAAAAAATGTCAGAAAATGATTATTGGAAATTGTATCAACATGAAATCTCGAAAAAATAATTAAAAAAATAATAATTAAGTTCAATCTAAAGTCATTGTCCAAGATAGCAGCTGGACAATATATAATTTTGATCAGTAGCTTATCCAGAGCTTCCATATATCATATAAATACACTATAGTATGTAATATTACATACAATAGACTCTACTACTATTATGAATTCTTCCTGAGAGTGCCTGAAATCAGATAAGACCACCAATAAAACCCAACTTTATACCAAAAAATTAATTTTGACAAGGATATTACTAGGTTATGTTATTCAAGCATAATAAAAAATATATGACCAATAGAGAATGGAGAAACCATCTCTTTTCTAAAGACATTCCAGCACTTCATTATCATGATCTCAAGATCATGCTAATTATATCTGAAGGAGAAAAAATAAAACCAATTGTACATAAGTAACCAAAGTCTGAATACTTATCATAAAAATTCATTCTTTTCCTTCATATAAAAATAGCATTTATTTACTATTTTATTGCAATAGTTAAATATTCAAACAATGATAATAACCATAATGACCTAGATTAAAATATGAACAAAAATAGTTCCTTTTTGGTCCAAGCAATATTTCATGTGAGAAAAATTAATGAGCATGAAACTCACTGGGTAGGCAATATTCAATAAATATAGGATGAAGATGCCTCTTGCTTTCAGATTTCTGGTTGCCAGGGCCTTTGCGATCCCATTCACTAATATCCTGAAAAGATTAAAAATTCTACAGGCATCATTTGCTACTCATTTGGAAAAAAAGCTCCTAGTATCAGAATATTAAAAGAATCTATCACTTCAAAATAGACACTGGTCTTTGTAAGCTCTGTAGAAAAATACAAATGAGGAAAAGAGTGGGGATTCCATAAGAACTAAAAAGTTACAAAGAACATATATCTAAAGAACATCCCTTTGGAAATGAGGATAGCTGAAAGACAAGACATTTAAGAATGTCTTTATTTCAAAATTTTTCTATTCTTCCTATCTTATATCCAAGTGTTATAATTATTGAAACAACATTGGTGAAATCAATTTAAAAATTTTGTATTAAATAATTAAAAATTCAGTATATTTTAAGATCCAATATATGGAATATATCCAACTTTTACTTTCTCTCCATGTCTCTACAGCTTTTCATTCTCTCCTATCCTTTTATCCCTTCTTTTTCTTCCTTCCTCCCTCTTTCTTTCTTTTAACAAATTACTTGTTTTTTCTATGTTGAAATTACTGTGCTAAACCCTGTATGGGAAACAGATAGGAATTATACATAATTCCTCATCTCAAGAATTCAGAATTTGATGGAAGGAACACAAATAAATATAATTCAAAATAGGATATGATAAATATTGCAATGATGAATATAAATAACATGTTATCTGGACTAGAGGGTTGAGAAATCACTTCCAGTTAGAAATGACAGAGAAGATTTTATGACAAAAGTATCATTTGGTTTGTGTTTTAAAGAATAGGCAGGATTTTAATATCTAAAAATGTAATAAAAGGACCCAATCTTTTACTAAGGAGAACTAGCCTGGGCAAAGGCATAGAGGTGAGCAAAGTGCGGTTGATGAATAATGAAAAGTTCTGTTTGGCTGGAGCATGACACATCTAGAGGAGTAATGGGTGATTCAATTTAATTCCATAAAGATTCATAAAGGACCCATGTACCAGGTTGCTATCCTCTTGGAATACAAATACACTTCCCTACTGCACAAATCTTATATTCTATTGGAGGCATATGAAACCTATACCAGTAGGTACAAAGGATCAACTAATGTAACTCCAATAAGGCAACGTAATAAATGAGGACACCAATAAGGACCTCATGAAAGATGTAGCACTGAAACTATAGCTTGAAGGAAGCTTGGATTCTGTGAAGTAGAGGAGAAACATTTCAGTTACCAGTGACAACTTGGAAAAAAGGTATAGAAGGCTATAAAGAAATGTTCTAGGGAAAAATCAGAAGGAAAAAATTATTGGAACAGAAATTATATTAAAGAAATATTATTAAATAAAGCTGAAAATCTAAATGTGGGCCATGGGATCTAGGCCTCAAAACATCAGACATTTGTTTATTCCAGAGATAAAATTTTTGAGTAAGAGTAGTGACATGCTCAGATCTTTGTGTTAAAATATCCCTAATACTGAAAATGTAGATTCTATCCATGTTGTGGTAGGACAGGTTAAATAAATTTGTGCTTTACTCAATTGATCATGGGGACTACAAAACCTGGATTTCAATTCTAATTCTATCACTGTGTCACCTTACTCAAAAAGCATAATCTCTCATCTTCACCACTCCCTCTCTGCAAAATGAAAGGATTGACCTAGATAAACTTGAGGGTGCTTTTCATCACTATCATTTTGTTATTCTTGTGTTTGGGGAGATTTTTTTCTAGCATTTGTATGCAAAATGCACAGAATTATAACACTTTAACTTAAATTAGGACTTACAGAATTTACCACTGATTGGAAATGAAATATCCTAGCACTTTCTACCAGCCAGTCAGTCAAAAAGCACTGTACTAATCATTGGCGATTAAAAAAAAAAAAAACAAGGCAAAAGACAATTTCTGTTCTCAAAAAGCTCACCATCTAATTGGGGAAGAAGATAAACAAAAAATTAAGTATCAAAAACCTATGTATAGGATAAGTAAAAAATTATTAAAAGATAAAAGTGATTAGAATTGAGAAGAATTAGCAAAATCTTATAGAAAGGTGTTTTAGTGACTATTTCAAGGAAACCAGAAAAGTCAGGAGGTAAAGATAAGGGAAATCATTCCAGGTATTAGGGGATAGAGAGAAAATACCCAAAGTAGAGATTGGAAGTGTCTTGTTTGTTGAAAAAACAAGAGAGTCAATATCACATAAAACTGGAAAGTACAGGGGGTTAGATTAAAATAGGTTTTTAAATGTCACACAAAAGATTTTGAGTTATTTGATTAGGGGATAATATGGTTAGACCTGAAATTTTTCATGTTTCTCATATATTTTATCTACAGGAAAATTGAGTTAAATGAATTCTAGACTATCAAAAGCATATATCTTTAAGTCAAGCAATTATAGTCACATCATATAGAACAGCATATATGTTCATCTCTGGACTCTTCATTTTCTTGCAAAATGCACTTCATTATCTCTCTCCAGGCTCTCTATTTGCAAATATGCTGCAACTGTGTCTTTTCTGGTTGGATGGGGGAATTCAGGAGAATGGATGATCCTTAAGGACAGGAACTTCTGATTTTTCATCATTTTATCTCCTTCCTTACCACAGTAGCTTACAAAAGGTACAAATCTTATGAAGTGTGTTAAATTCAATCAATTGAAATATCCTAGAAATTTGTTCTCTACGATCTTCATTACTGTTCTTGCCCATTAAACAATCAAATCTTTGCCAACTATGTGGCAATTAATCTGTTACTCTTCCTCCATACAACACAGGTATTGAGTTGTTGGCACATCTTTACTCAGTTCAGACCTATGATTTGATGAGTTTAAGGAATTATAATTGATCTTTAGCTTACTGTCTCACAAAGTTGTTGGGTTTGACCACTGAGAGGTTAAATGATTTGTGTGTGATCACATGGTTTCATTCAGTTCTCATCTGAAGTCTCATGTTCTGCAAGAACCCTTTCCAAAACTTCTTTAATTTTTATATCTTTGCTCTGAAATGGCCTCCAGTGGATTCTGTTATCTGTATTGTTTATAAATAAGTTGTTTTCCCACAGTCTATCCCATCAGACTATTAGCTCCTTGAGAGCAGAGACTATTCTTTTTATGAAAGGAAAGGAGTGACTGTTGTATTTTCCTACGGTGTGAAAAATAGTAATGTACAAATTTAATTCCCCTTTTAAAGTAGCATGGAGTTTCTGATGCAACAAATATGGAAGGAACATTAATTTATAGTCACATGCCCACTCTACAATGCTTCAAAACATCATCTTCCCTCTAGCTTCTTCTTCCTATTTTCATCAATAAAAAGCAATGTTCACAGTAAAGTACTGTGAGATTCTTCATGGAGGTTAAGATATACAGGGAAAGCTATAAGAATAGTGGTCTCAAACAGAAAAAGATCCCTATAGTGGCATATTGACTTAGAAAAGCATAAATTAACATTATCTATGTTGACCTGTAATTTTTTTTGGCTAAACAATTCTCAATTAAATTTTAATCTGATTATGGCTATAAGTGAGACTTTTGTAGGCCTCTTGAATTAGACGCCTTTTCTCTAGAACATAGTCTTACCTCCCTAGCTTTGGAACTCACTCCCTACTATGGGTATTGTATGAGAAGTATCAAATTCTGTAACCACACTGTGATGGCAGCATTCCTAGAGTGCTATCTGAACCAGATTAAAATAGAATTGGGAATTTTTTAAATTTTTATTTTGAATATTTTCCCCTAGTTAGATATTTCATGTTCTTTCCCTCTCCTCCAAAACCTGCTAACCCCCTTAGCCGGCACAGAACTCCAATGGGTTTTACATGTATCACTAATCAAGGCCTAATTCCATATTATTGATAGTTGGACTAGAGTTATCATTTAGTGTCTACATCCCCAATAATATCCCCATCAGCCCATGTGTTCAAGCAGTTGTTTTTCTTCTGTGTTTTTCCACCCACAATTCTTCCTCTAATTGTGGCTAGTTTTCTTTCTTGTCAGTCCCTCAGCCTTGTTCTGGATCCTTGCATTGCTGCTAGTAGAGAAGTCCATTATGGTCAATTGTACCACAGTGTATCAGTCTCTCTGTATGATGTTCTCCTGGATCTGCTCCTTTCACTCTGCATCAATTCCTGGAGGTCATTGCAGTTCACATGGAATTCCTGTGGTTCTTTATTCCTTTGAGCACAATAGTATTCCATCACCAACAGATACCACAATTTTTTCAGCCATTCCCCAATTGAAGGACATTCTCTCATTTTCCAATTTTTTGCCAGCATGGCTATAAATAGTTTCTTGCAAGTATTTTTTCTTATTATCTCTTTGGAGTATAATACAAGCAGTGGATTATACTGGTTAAAAACTCAGATAGTCTTTGAAAGCCCTTTGAACATAGTTCAAAATTGCCATCCAGAATGGTTGGATCAATTCACAACTCCACCAGCAATGTATTAATGTCCCAAGAATTGGGAAATTTTTAACAAAATAAGTTTAAAAATCACAACAGAACAGATAATATTAATGTAGTTTTTAAGACAATGTGCTGCTATATGTGTGGCCACCATTTGTATTTGAGTTTGATACCAATGTGCTACATGCCACAGATAGAAGCATTTCTGCTCTCATCACTAGGCAGTTGTCTTATTCTTTAAGTAGTATGTATTGAAGGACAAAAGAGAAAGAGCCTTTTTATTCCACAATGATTTTTCTAGGTACATTTCTGATGCCTTGTATATCATCATTAATGTCTATTCATATCTGTCATTTAAGATATTACATCCTATAAAGTATATATTCTGTAGGGTAAAAAGGGGTAGCATGAATAATATATTATTCTTTTTAAACATCATGCTTTAATACTTTAGTGTGAATTAATGTATTAGTCCTCAGACAGCAGTATGATATAGGGTAAGATAATGGAAAGAGGACCCTACTTGGAGACAGAAAATCTGGGATCAAATACTGTTTCCCACATTTACTAGCTTGATGTCAATAAGCAAATCATCTAACCTCTATCATGTTCAACTTTCTATTTGTAAAATACAGATGATAATACCTACTGTTTTTATCTTTTAGAATAGTAGTGAGACAAGTGAAACACTTTGTTTAAAGTACTTTCCCAATTTTAAAAGTTAGGGATAGACACTGGATCTATGATTTCACTGGTATAGGAAATCCTGATTAAGGAAACTTCCTTTACTAATATAGATTGATTCTTTGTGTAATTTATCATCTTAAATTATCTGGGCCATTTGGAGGTCGAGTAATCTGCCTTGGATCATGTAGCATTAATAAGAATCAGGATCTGAATCCAGATGTTTTTGGCTATCTGCTATGCTATGATGCCTCAAAAACCTTAAAACACTAAAATAATAAATTGTCATTATAATTTTTGTTATTTCATACAAATAGTTAGTTGATAACAGATTTTGTTGGGCACTGCAGGAAAAGAACAGCAGCACCATAGGAGATTGGGGTTAAGGAAAGACCATACAATATATTATCCTTATACTTTTTTCATTAAAATTGCAATTCACAGGTGAAATCCTTCTTATCAATTCTATCTGAATATTTCCCCCTTTAAATTGGGTTGTCTATAAGATGATGGAAAATTTGGTCCTTTACAACTTATGGATCCTATCAAATTGGGTTTGTGGTCACATCAAATTCATATGTGCATATGTGTATATGTATCTACATGCCTCCACAAAACATATACTTACAATGCTCACACCTACATCTATACATATGTTGCAGTATGCAAATAAAAAGACACTAAATAGCACTTCAGCCCCCAAATTTCTAATCGTATTGTTTGTGTACTATAGACAAATAAAGCCATTATTCCTAAATTTGGGAATATTTGCATCCTATCTAGCTCCTAATCAAAGAATATATTCTTCCCAAATTGTGTGTTCTGGAATGATAATTGTGAAAAATTTGAAAGTAAGCTAAATTTTGCATTAGCATTTTTGGTTTGTAGAATGTAGACAGCCCCTCTTACTGGTGGGTATTTTCTGATGATTCTGATGGTACTGATGAAACTGATGGTCCATAATGTTTCTTTTGGTGGTTCTCTTGATTTCTGTATTTGGGCATCAATTTTTCTGTTTAAGTTTGGTCTTTTCTTTAGGAATGCTTAGAAATCTTCTATTTTATTTATTTTTTTTTGTTTTATATTTTTAAACACTTAACTTCTGTGTATTAGTTCCTTGGTGGAAGAATAGTAAGGGTAGGCAATGGGGGTCAAGAGACTTGCCCAAGGTCACACAGCTGGGAAGTGTCCGAGGCCACATTTGAACCCAGGACCTCCCTTCTCTAGGCCTGGCTCTCAATCCACTGAGCTACCCAGCTGCCTCTCTTCTATTTTATTAAATGACCATACTTTCCTCTACAAGTATATAATCAGTTTTGCTGAGTAGTTGATTCTTGGTTGTAGACGCAGTTCCCTTGCTTTCTTGAATGTCATATTCCTTGACTTCAGGTCCTTCAGTGTAGATGCAGGGAGGTCCTGTGTAATCCTGATTCTCGCTTATATTTTTTCCTTGGTTTGGAAGTTCTTGAACTTGGCAATAACATTCCTGGGCATTATGATTACAGATTTAATGTAGGAGGTGATCTGTGGATTCTTTCCATCTCTACTTTACCCTCTTGTTCAAGAATATCAGGGCAGTTGTCTTGGATAATTTCCTGTAGAATGATGTCCAGGATTTTTTTCTTTGGTCATAATTTTCTGTTAGACCAATAATTCTTAAATTGTCTCTCCTGGATCTATTTTCCAGGTCTGTTGTCATATCAATGAGGTGTCTCATATTTTCCTCAATTCTTTTCATTCTTTTGATTTTGTTTTAAAGATTCTTGCTGCCTTGTGAGATCACTCACTTCTAATTGCTGAAGTTCCTGAGTTTTTCCTTGGTGTTCCTTGATCTTCCTCTGTTCCATTTGTTCTTTGTTCATTACCTGAATAGAAGCTGTCAATTGTAATTTCTTTTTTCTTTTTCTATTGTTTATTCGTATTTTTTTTATTTTTTCCCCTTCTTTATTATCTGTATTCTTGCTCCTCTGTTTGCTGGATCTGTGACTTTTGGCTTTTCTGTCCTGAAGGGACTTCTTCTCTGCTCAGCTGATTAACTGGATTAGGCTAATGGAGCTGACCAATTGTATTAATGTGCCCTGAGGTCAGATCTTCCCCAGCTGCTAGCAGAGGATGAAGGTAAAAGTGAAGGTGTAGAGGCTAAAGGTAATTATCTTTGTCCTACTCTCTTCCTTTTTGCCAGCTGCATCCCTACTGGCTGCCCAGTTAATGTCCTGAGTTTCCTATGGTGGTAGCAAGATACTCCATCCTAGTTGCAGCCTTCTCCCTGGGATCCAAGTCAGTGGGATTCCTACTGAGAGTCTCAGTGCAATATTGTGGGGGTGGGGTGTTGGATCTTTTCCTTATATCCTAGATTTTTACTTTATCTGTGTACCTTTCAGGTGGGATTAAGCAAGAGATCCATGGCTCTGTCTCACTGCCTAGAGTGATTCTCTGTCAACTCTTCACCCTTGCTCCTCTGGTTTTCTGCCAGCTCCATGAGACTGAGTCCCTCAGATTTCTGCAGGCTTCTTCTATTCCCAAAGACTATTGCTGCCTTCTCTTATGTCTCCAATATTTAGCACACTGCATGAAATATAGTAAGTAGTTAATATATGCTAGTTAACTAACTTAATGAGTTGGTTACACTTCTGTGCAGGACTGTAGGACAAAGTAAGTAGGACAAAGTAAACTAACAAAATGTATTAATATGATATATGTTTATTTACATGATATAAATCTTGCAACATTCTATATCTTTAAAAGCATATAATGTAAGCTGTCTCCCTTTAATTTCAGTCACTTGTTTTACAAGATTTAGTATTGAGTTCAACAGATTGACATAAACTTTAATTATGAAACCAAAAATTTTAATAAATTATGTATTAATAATACCTTTGATAAGCAGTCAAGGTCTGTGCATAAATACAACTCATAGTTTATAACAAGGTTTAAATCAAATGGATTCCAGGATATTTAAACTTAATTTAAGATGGTAGCAATGGTTATTAGCACAATAGATGTCAAACTTCTAGACTGAGTAGGATCAGTTCAATCAATAGTTAATGTTACAATGTTTATAAAAGCAAGCAAGATGGCCTAATATTAGATTATATGGACCGTTTTAAGGTCTTATATTCATTCTATACTTTGAAAATCAATGATTTCATAAGTGCAGGTACTCTTATCACAAATTTCAACCACTCTTTATCAAAATACAGTGGCACCTTGTAACAGAAGCAGCTTAAGTCATGAGCAATTTGAGATAAGATAAGTCATGATCAAGATTTTTTAAGTCATGAGTAGATATTTGAATAACAAGCTCCATCCATGAGAGGAGCCAGAGGTGGATCAGGTAATCAGTATAAATTAAATTGAGGAAATATTGAGGATTTGGGAAAAAATTAAACAAGGTTATTGAAAAGACACATCTAGAAAAAGTTGCAACAGGTTTTGTGTTGCAGTTGTGTAATAACATTTGTTTCACACATTATTGAAATGTTCTGAAAGGGAGGAAGAAACAAACTTCCATGGAAATGTTTTTGTTGAAACTGTCTCTAAGTGAAATTGAGGAAAGTGTGGCAAAATGGCCAAAATTCAATGAAGAAAATGATAATAATTTAGTAAAGTAAAAAATAGCAATTAAGTTGAGCAATAAAGTTACATATCATAAATAATATGCAAGGTCAATTTTGCATTTAAATGTGCTGTTATGTATGTAGAGAGTAAGTTATGTTAAGCAATAGCCTGCAAAATGAAAACTTTCTCTGCCAGTATCTTTGCCTGACCTTGTAGGTAAATACCATTGCATAAGCAAGTTTATTTCATTACATTCTTTCTTATTATCTATAAACATATTTGTTTGTTAGTTATGAAGTACATTTTCATATATAAAAGCATATAAAACCAAAAACCTCTGTGTTTTGGGGGGGTCAGAATGGATTAATTGCATTTCTGTAATTTAAATGGGGAAATTCTATTTGACACATGAACAAATTGAGTTAAGAGCTTGCCCATGGAATGAATTAAACTAGTGTTTCAAGGTACCACTGTAAATAGTTTTATGAATTAGTGTAGAAAAAATAATATCACTTGTGGGTGAATCATTTGTTGTTGAGTCACTTTGAAATAAACTGGTCTGGTCCTCAGAAAAGAGAAAAGTGTTTTTCACTCCTAATTTGTTTGATCAATTTTATTGAAAGAAAAGTCTTTAAAAAGTCATTTATCTCCATGTCATGATGAGGAATTAGATTGAGGCTTCAAAATACTAAAGGTAATGATAATACTTCATGCAATGTTTAACATATGGATATGCCCAGAAAAGTACTTGTATTCACAGGTGGACAAGCTAAAAGTAGTTGCCAACAGGTCAAAAAAGCCAATTGTTATATTTTTTGATGTGAGCATTTACACTGCATAAGTTAGCAAATTTTTTTTAATTACAAATGGGGTTCCTTTTATTTTTTTTTTACTTAAGAAAGTAATAGACAAGTGCTAATAATGTACATTAATATCAGAACTATATCATGTATATGTTTCCTCCAAAGATAATTTTTAAACATTTACTAGCACATTCCAGCTTATTTGTTTTTCAATATGATGTTAACTATATTAATTTACAGCCTACCTCAGCATCTCTGAGGCAACCCAAAGAAAACTATTATCATGTTCTTTACTAAGGAATTTGAAGTATCTTCCACTGTTTATATTTGGAAAAAACACTATGCTCAATGTCTATATGTGTATAATATTTTAGGGACAAAATCTGAGATAAAGGTTTGCAAGTGTGCTGATTTAATTTCTGTAGCATGTTTAGCACAAGGTACTGTAGTGCAAAAGGGTGCATATCAGCCCTGCAAAGCCTTACTGCAGTTTCTGACAGTTGAAAAGGGTTTAGAATCTTGAGGAGGAACAGTTGACCCTGGAGACTTGATGAGATTAGGAGGGGTCAACTGAGCTCTATCTTTGGATTGAAAACCTGGCCTATATTATGCAGCTTTTCTCTTAAAATTTGTTAGCCTAACTATTTCCTTTGGACCTCCCTAACCTTCCATATTCCCAATCATCATTTTCCCTTCCTGAATTTCTGTGAGGTTTTGAAAGGAGGGTGGATCTGGGTGTTAGCTTTCAAACTTGGTAGATTTAGTTTCCCCATAATCAAATAGGGCTTACCCTTGTTACAAATTATCTCTTGAATCATTGTATCCAACTTTCTTAACCCTATAGGCTACAAAACCTCTCTGGGCTGAGTTAGACAGGTCCTTTCTCAGTCTCACATTCTGGTCTCCCTACCCCACCTGAAGCTTTCTCTAGGTGGCTATTAGAGTTACCTTGTATCCCTCCATCCCTTCCAATCAACCCTAAAACTCAATAAACCCTGTTTGTCATTTAATCAAACCTTTGGCTAGTTCATTAGTTGATTGATAAAAGAGGGAGAAGGGGAGAAAGGAAAAATATTCTCTCTGAGTCCTGGGGGAGTTGCAGGCGTCCATTTTGAGAGGAAGTGGTAATCCCTATAATTACTCTGGACTCTTCCTTTGTGAACCTGAGAAACTGACTAGAAAGCCCTCTAGTCAGTTTCAAGCCATTTCTCGCTGACCCTAACCTTTGTCTGTAGAAGTGCCCTTCCTACCTGAAGGGCACAGTCTGTTTCCCTTCAGTGTTTCTATCTCAAACCTGTGTACCCAGTCTGTGTCTCCCTGCTGAAGATGTCTGCCCAAAATACCTCATCCTCTCCCTTGCAACTCTATACCTCCGTGTTTATATTCCCTAAACACTGTCATTCCCTTACTTCTCCTACCACCTCAATTTACTACCTTCACCATTGTACCTTCCTTATTCACTTTATTGAGTTAGGGATCTACAAACCCTATCCACAGTACCTTATCCCCTATTCACACTATCTTCAGTCCCTTACCTGCCTTATTCCTTATTACAACCTTACCTCCAGCCTTAATTTCCCTATTACCTCTAGCCTATTCCCTTATGACTACCAGTTTATTACTCTATTAAATTTATTCCCCTATAACAGTACTTAGAGATATAATAAAATTATGATGATGACCATACTCTCATTATCACATAATCACTGTAGCAGATCTGGAAAGAATGGAGGAAATATTGTGTCCATGTGAAAAGCAAATTTATACAGAATTAAATATAACAGAAATTTCTATAACTAAATGACAAATAGGATTCAGATCTCATGTCACACAGTTCACTAGTTCAGTGCTAAATGTAATAGATGATAGTATAGTGTACATTATTATAAAGTGGACATCTAAAATAATTTTTCCTAGTGGTTGTTTTTGGTATGTAAGTAGCCTGGTTTTCATTTCAATATTATTGAAATATTGTTAAATAGGAGAAAACAGCATTCTTTAAAGAATGTAAACATTTCAAATGCCATTTATATTCAATGCTTGAGGAAAATCACAGCCATCATTTTATTTGTTCATGTTGTTCTTAAGTTTTATATCTCCTAGGCATCCCTTGAAAATTACTGTACCAGGAAGAATAAGGGAATGAAGCTAAAGCTAATTGCTGCAGGCTGGAAATGAGACATCCTGAGGGCATTTTAAGAAACCTACTGACAGTTGACTTCATCTTTGGGTTAGCTTACTAAAAGCACCACAATATATCCTCATTTCCAGTGGGCTGGGATCTTACTTGCATTTACAGACTAAGATTATTTTAATTGATCACTACATGATAGGGAGACTTCTAAGGATCTACTTACGATAAAGGCAGACATCGTATTATTTAATGAGCATCCTATTTTTCATGATTGAACACTATCAGGAATTATGCTCCCTAATGAGTTGCTTGAATAGATAGGAAGGAATAATGTACAATAACTTGATAAGTTGTGATCATTAGGGATTTATGAAAGAATAATTATAATTCATTGAAAATGCAGTGGAGAAAAGGGGTAAATCATTTAAAAGTAGCCCATTTAAATTGCTAGAAAAAAAGAAAGAACTGAAGTATAGAAAACTTTAGTAGGAATAGCTAAGAAATTAAAGGGAATACTAATTGGGACTACTAAACTCATAGAAACAGAGAGTTTTAGAGCTTGATGAAATGTAGAAATCATTTAGTATAGCTATTTCATGATTAAGAGCAGGAAAATTAAGCTTCAGGAGAGTTAATTTAATTCAATAAAATTATTTCAGGTTTAGATATGTTGAATTTAAGATGTGCTTTAATTTAAGATGTCCAACTGGTGCCTAGGCATGTGAGACTATAGGACACCAGATAAGTGGAGTCAAGATGGCAGCTTAGAAGAAGCAGAAGTTGAGACCTTTGTGAAAACGCTTCCACATCAATCAAAAACAATGTGCTTTGAGGGGACAGAAAATCAAATCTAACAAAAGCACAGAGAGAGTGGATCCTCTTATTTAATTCATCTTAAAAAGTAAGTGGGCTTAAGGAAAAGGAAGAAGGAAGGTCCCCTCCCCCATCTACTGTGCTGGGATTCCAGTGGTTGCTGGAACCTCAGTCACTGGGATCCTGAGGGGGCTCTAGCCAGGAGGGAGTGCCTTACTTCTACAGTTGTACCAGGCTTAGGGAACTGACCACAGCCAGCAAGGAAGTAGCTGGAAGAAAGTTGCAGACAGAAGGACAGCAGGACAGTGGGTCCCAGCCATCACTCTCCATCTTGGCAGCCACAGCTTCATGGGGTTTTGCCCTCAGGGCATGTCCAGCTCCACAGATAAACTCCATACCCAGATTAATCTAGGAGATCAAGAGGGTTGTAAGTTTTGAAATTAATATTCAATGCCTCCAAAGTATGATATTTATAAGGATTTTATTTAAAGCCCTGGGGAAGAATCCTAACTCACCCTTCACCATGTCGCCTCCTCTCCAAAAAGGTCCAAACACCACGCACCCCATCACCATATCAAAACAGCCCATGAAACTCACAACCAATAGGAAAAAGGCTTAAGAAATTATGGGTATGGTGAAAGGGAGTCTTGGTAATGTAGTTTTTAAAAGGGGTACAAGGTCATTTCAACTTTACATTCCCCCCTGTGATCCTTTGGGAGACAAGTCTCCCCAATGGATCATGAAAACATAATCAAATTAAAGTTTACAATAATTCAGAGATAAAAGGGAAATAAAAGGGAAAAATAACAAAACCAATATTGGGTGCATTGACAATAAGCCATTTAGGGGGCAGTCACCTTTTTCTGGCATAAAGTGTCCATTCAAAATAAATACATTCAAACCCCCAAAGTTCAAATTCTCCATGTCTCCAAATTCACTCTGGATCTTTTGGAGCAGTGTGTGGTCTCTGCATGCATCTTCATGGCGTCTTCTGGATTCTGGGAGGAAGTCTTCTGTTCTAAATTAGGGTCAAATTCAAGTCCAAATTTACAGAAATAACATAGTCACCCAGAGGAGAACAACTTTACACTTCCCCCCTGAGGAAAATACAGGGATACACATGGGAATCACACAAGAATACATGGTCAAGGCATAAGGTATATGAATCAATTCTCAAAACATCAAAAAGTCCAAAAAAAATAAAAAGGAAAAAGAAAGGAAAAAAATAACCTCTGAGGAAAATACAGAATATTAAAAAAAAATGAAAGGAAAAAATTCTAGGAACAAGAAAAAGGGAAAAAAATTCACAAATCAAAGCAGGTTCCTGTAGCAATCCATGTCCCATAAGCTTTATAACAACAATCACTCACTAACCCAATTTAGCAGCCTGGACTACAGTAAGTTGTCACATCATAAAAGAAATGGAAAAAAGGAGACTTGATCTCGAGACAAATGGGAAATAGCATTTTCCGGTGCAATACTTTTCTTCACTTCAGAGATAATGGAGCCAGAACAATCGATGTTGAGTACTTGATATCAAGTGTGGTACAAGGAAGTCCTACGTCTTAACTTATGCTTAGCATCACAACCTTGAGTCTCACACAGGATCAAGTCTTACATAGGATGTCATCAATCCTTGTAGGATTAGTGCAATCTCTTTCTTTTATGTGCTCATTTGCACTTTGCAGGTCAAAAACTCTGTGCTCCTTTGTGGTCCGATTTTCCTTGGATTCGACATAGTCATCAAGCAAAAGTCTCATAATAGCTAAATAACTAGTGGCAGGTTTCTATAGTCCAAAGCTTTTTGGGTATAAATTCATATGATAGGCAAATGGGCATCTTAACTTATTCTTAATGCAAAAATCAAAACAGTCAAGAGTCTATTTAATGCTGGTGACGTCCTCAAAATGTAAAAAATGAGAGAAAAGAGAAAAAAATCAAATACTGTATTGCACATGTAGGAAGCAAAACTAAAAACAACAAAAAAGTGTAGTTTTTACACAATCACAGAAGTAAAGAATAGAGATTAATTTTCAAGAGATAAGATTCATTCCCTCCTTAACTTGCCATGATCCACAGTGTCAGTGCAAATGAGGCATATAAAGCAATAATACATCCAAGAAAGTACAAAAGGAATGACAAAAGGCATAAAATGTTTTGAAAGGTGTAAGAGGGAGATTTTTAGGTATTTTATAAATATATATTTAAAGTGTGGCTGCCAGGAATCAACAATTCAGATTGATTCCATAATTAAAATAGACCCAAGTCAGCATCCAGTTTAAGGTAGTTTATTTACAATTAGGAAGGTAAATGTAAGTAATTAGAGAGAGGGAGAGGCTGGTCCAGGCCTGGAGAAGCCTGGACGGAGAGAGAGACTTAAAAGCCTACTTAAAGCAGAGTTTGGAAACGCCAAGATAGGCCAAGGAAGTCAGCTTAACTTACTCACATGACAATTCAGAGTAGAAGCATTCTGAGGTCTCAGCTGAGCACCTCAGCACCAAGTCCAAAGCCGGAACTCCTGAACTCCAAAATTCCTGAACTCCTTTCACTCTTCAACTCCCTGAACTCACTAAACCAGGTTGTAACCCATGTATTTAAAGAGTTAGCATCTCTCGTCATTTCCTGTGGGCCACCTCTAATTCAAGTGAACCAATGGCAGCCTCTACACTGATTTGTACTGCTCAAAGGGCAGTCTCTTGTTCTTAATTTGATACTTATTGTCACGTGTGGTTAACTTATCTCCACTTCCCCGAGGGAGGTGGGGATGATAAAATCTAGATGCCTAGGGTAAGTAGATTTTTGACTATGAATGGGCTAGAACTAATTTCATTTACACAAAGGCACATCAGGTCAATATAGGTCACTAATACAGATATTATGTTGTGAGGTAGTATATGTTTCGTTCAAGTACAAGGATCAATCAAATAAAGTGCAACAAAATAATGCAAAATCCAGCAGTAGAGCACTCTCATCTCATCACAATAGTCAAATACAATCAATAGGTTAAATATAATAGGTGCAGATAATAGTACTTAGTACAGAGAATTATTCATTATCAATAGAGGGTACTTGTTTTACATGACTGCAATGAATGCATGAGTCTCTCTCCCCAATTTTAATGACTATTGGTGTAGTTAATAGGAACTGGAATGGTCCATCATAAGCAGGTTCAGTTGACCCAGTACGTTTGAAATTCTTTATGTACACACTATCACCTGGGTTCAAATCATGAAGGGAGAAGTCTAAGGGGCCTGCTTGAATAGCAGCTCCAGAGTCATGGAGTTCTCGCAATTTTGTTTGTAATTGTCTGATATAAGTGGCAATGGTTGTATCCCCTCCTAACAATGAAGTATAGGCAGGGTTGAATGGTTGTGCCTGAATAGGTGGATGTCCAAATAGCATCTCAAATGGTGAGATGTGTAAATTACCTCTGGGTCTGCTTCTGAGATAAAACAAGGCCAGAGGTAGAATTTCAGGCCATTTCAAATGAGTCTCTGTGCATAATTTGCCAATCATAGTTTTAAGTTCCTTATTCATCCTTTCAACTTTGCCAGAGCTCTGGGGATGATATGGTGTATGAAATTTAGGAGTTATCCCCAAACATGAACAAATTTGTGATAAGATGGAGTCAGTAAAGTGAGTTTCTCTATCAGAATCAATACATGCTAGCAGGCCAAAATGAGGAATAATCTCCTTCAAAAGGATTTTGGCAACAAAAGCCGCTGTGGCCTGAGCAGTAGGAAATGCTTCAGGACACTTGGTCAGTTGATTGACTATGACCAGGCAAATTTATAGTGTCCATCTTTTGGCATAGAGATAAAATCAATTTGCAAATGTTCAAATGGTGTGTAAGCTAGAGGACGTCCACCAAAAGCTTTTTCTCAAAAAGTGTGCTGATTAAAGGCCTGGCAGGTGGGACAAGCTGTACATATTTTGGAGGCAATTGTAGTTATTCCAGGTGCTATCCATACTCTTTTAACAGAGTCTACAAAAATGGGTGCCAAAATGACCATGTTTATGGATGGAATGACAAATTTGGTTATTGAAAGCCCTAGGGAGCAGGGGCTTGTCTTTAGATGACAGCCATACTCCATTTATCTGTTTTGCTTTAAATCTCTGCTTCCATTTTCCCACCTCCTTGTCATTATAGGAAAGGGATAGATCCAAATTATCAGTAATTGTTAGTGGCATAATTAACTCAGGTCCTTCTAAGGCTGCTAGTTTGGCTGCAGCATCTGCTTGATCATTTCCCCTGGAGATATGGTCAGTGCCACCTGTGTGTGCAGAGCAGTGAACAACAGCTATGGCATTAGGGAGTTGGATGGTAGAAAGAAGTTCAGTGATAAGGTCTGCATTGGCAATATACTTTCCAGCTGGTGTTAAGAATCCCCTTTGAAGCCATAACATGCTGACAGCATGACATATGCCAAATACATAACAGGAGTCAGGGTAAATTGTGACCCTTTTGTTCTGTGCAATGATACAAGCCTGTTTTAAAGCTGTGAGTTTTGCACCTTGTGCACTCACATGTGAGGGTAAAGAATCTGACCATAGAGTATCCAATTCTGTAACTACTGCAGCTCCTGTTTAGCGCACACCCTCTCTCATAAAAGAAGAACCATCTGTAAATAATATTAAAGGAGGATTATCTAAAGGGGTGTCCAGTAAATCACCATGAGGTTTATCAACAGTGGACACCAAAGATGTGCAATCATGTAAAAGTTCTCCAGAAATTGGCAAGTCAGGGAGAAGGTTGCAGGATTAAGAGCTCCACAGCATTTTAATGTGATATGTTCATTATTCAGTAGAGTTATCTCATATCTCTTAATCCCTTGATCAGTAAATTCCTGAGTTCTATGTCTTAATAACAATGCCTCTACCTCGTGTGGGTACATTATGGTTAGAGGGTATCCTAGTACTAAATCAGCAGATTTTGTCACTAATAAAGCTGTGGCAGCTAATCCTCTAAGGCATGGTGGTGCTCCTGCAGCTACTGGGTCCAGCTGGGCTGAATAATAGGCTACTGGATGTTGATCAGGTCCCAAAAGTTGATTTAGAACACCTGAGGCTACTCCTTTCCATTCATGGACATATAAAGTAAATGGTTTGTCATAATTTGGGATACCAAGAGCAGGGGCAGACAAGATAGCATGTTTTAAATTTGAAAGAGCTGTTCGGTGTTCCTTTTCCAATTTAAGTGGTTCAGGAACTGTGTTTTTTGTGAGTGCTACAAGGGACTTAATGATTTCTCCATAGCAGGGGATCCACTGCCGACAAAATCCTGTTGCTCCAAGTATTGCCCTCAATTGTTTTTTAGTGGTAGGATGACTTAAGTTTTGGATACTTTCAATATGTTGTGGAGAAATTAAACAGGACCCAGCAGTTAAAATGAATCCTAAATATTGTACTTTTGGGAGACACCACTGAACCTTTTCTTTTGATATTTTGTGGTCTCTTTTATGTAATTTTAAAAGATGTTTACTATCTTCTTGACATGTTGTGGCATCTGGTGCGGCCAATAGTAAATCATCTACATATTTAACTAACTTACTGTTTTTAAATGTAATATCTGTGTCTTGGCTCAATATCTGTGTAAAAAGGGTTGGGCTTTTGACATACCCTTGGGGCAAACGTGCCCATGTCCATTGGAAACCTTTCCAGATGAAAGCAATGATATGTCTGGAATCCTCATGTACAGGTATGGAAAAGAAGGCTGAGCACAAGTCTATTACTGTAAAGTATGTAGCTATGCTAGGATTAGAAGAAATTATAGTATTTATATTGGAGACTACAGGGTGTCTCTTTATAACATGATTGTTCACTGCCCTCAAATCCTGGACAAATCAATAGAGATGCTCGCCATCAGCACCAATTTTGGCTTTTTAACAGGCAGGATTGGAGTATTGTATTCAGATTTACAGGGAATTGTGATGCCTTGGTCAATTAGTGAATTTATCACTGGGATAATGCCCTCTATTTTCTCCTTTGAGAGAGGATACTGAGGAATGGAAGGAGGTGGGCTAAATTTTGTTTTAATTCTGACAGGGACAGCTTATTTAAGTATCCCAACATCAGAAGGTGATGTGGCCCAGAGAGACTCAGGTATATCTGTTGGGATTTCAAAAGTGGGAGACTCCTTCATCTCATGACTATCTGAAAGAAGCACAGGGAGCAAAGTTAAGGATTCTTCAGGCAATTCCAGTGACATAGAGCCATCTGGAGAGCAATTTATTGTGGCTCTAAGCTTGTATAAAAGATCTCTCCCCAGCAAGTTTATAGGGGAGCCAGGCATCAATAGGAAAGAGTGCTCCACATTTAGGGGCCCGATGGCTACTGTTCTAGGGGAAAGCTTTGGTACCATTTGGGGTTTTCCTGATATCCCCACTACACTTATTGATCCTATGGAATTGCAATATGTGTCTGGTGTACTCTTCAATACAGATCTGGAAGCTCCAGTGTCCACAAGACAGTCATAATAGGCATTACCAACATTTAATGTTACATAAGGCTCGTCAGTATTTGGGGGCAGTAGATTGGGACAATGGGCAGTAAGGCATGAGGGTCTGGAAAATCAAAGGTTGTATCCTTTGATCCCTGTGTCTCAACCCCTCCCGTACACCTTCTTAATCTTTGGGTGGGCCCATGGGCTCCTCCTTGAGGGGCAGTAGCACCCTGGGTGGTTCTGGGCCAAGCTCCACTCAAGATATACTGCTCTGGAGTCATTTGGTATGAGTTATCAATTGCCTGATCCATATACCTCGATCTGTTACTAGTCCTAAAGTCACAATCCCTGAAATCATTGTTTCCATTGTTATTATTTCTATAATTTCTATAATCATTATTTCTATAATTGTTATTATTTTTATAATTATAATTATTTCTAAAGTTGTAATTTCTGAAGTTATTATTTCTAGATGCCTGATTCCAAACCTACAGTTCATCATTACATGACCCCTTCTTCCACAGAAATGGCATACAAGGTGCTGAAATTTAGATTCATGGAGAGGGGCAATTGCCATTGGTTTAGTAGTAGACTCTTGTAGTCGTTTTTCAACTCTATCACTTACAACAGAGTCAGTTAAGGAGTCTAGTCTCTTATTAAACATGTCCATATTCTTTTTAAATATGTCCAATAAACTATTACTCTCTTCCTGTTTCTCTTTATGGTTGTTAAAGACATAAAGAGTAGTTCTCCTTAACTCATCAAGGTCCATTTCAGGCCATATAGGGCAATTTGTTTTAAAATGATCTACAATCTCTTCACGAGAGTTATGGACAAATTGTACCTTTATTTGCCTTACATCCTTTTCAACAGAAAGGTCAAGTTCCATGTATCTATTTCCCATTTCAATGAGCCTGTCCATGAATTGGGTGGGTGACTCAACATCAGATTGTATAATGCTTTTAAATTTGGTCCAGGCCTGAGGTTTCTCAGCGCATGCTCGCATTGCTCGTAGAAGGGTACCCCTAGCAAGACGTAAGTCTTAGTAGTCTTTGCAATCATTAAACTGCCAGTTAGGATCTTCAGATGGCCAGCGTATTGCATTGCGTCCTCAGGGTTGTTAGCATGGGAGAGAATTTTAGTCCTTTCCTGTTCTGTTAGGAAAGTCTGGAGCAATTTTTTTGTGTCTTTATATGTGGGCTCATAATCATAGAAAATATCCTCAATTTTTTTTAATTACTGTTAAAGGTGCTTCTGTGAAGGACAGGCAACTTTCTTTGAAATCTTTTATGTCCTGGCTTATGAAAGGCTTATATTGTTTCAATGTGACCACATCCCATTGGGTGCTATTGTGGACATTTCCCTTAAGGGAAAAAGGCCTGCACAAGAATCATTTACTGACTGTGGGTAGGCCATGTTAGCCAGAATTTGCAGAGCATGAACAAATTGGTTTAAAATGAGAGAGAAGAGTTTCTGTACCTGAGATATAGTAGAGGGACCTGGTATTCCTATGTTAGAGGAAATAGGTATGCAAAAATCAGGCCTGTTTTGGGGAGAATCCTCTTCTGTCGTTTTAGCTTGTAAGTGATACACTATCTGGTTAAATTGAACTTGCATATTGGCTTGCATTCTCCTCATTTGTGACCATCCAAACAAGAAAAATAAGAAACCTACAAGCCACATATAAACAAGGAAGTAATTAAGAACTCTATAAGTTCCTAATTGGGCAAAAACTGCAAAGGTATCTTGTAGGGTGGCATTTATGCTGCTGAACATTATGATAATTAATAAAAGGCAGATTAAAGGGAAGTGGAAAACAGAATAAGTTTTAATGTATATATTGATTTGTTTATTTATTTAATTTGGGGTTATGGGCAAACTAAAGGGTATTGTACATTATTATTATTTTTAATGGTTTTTGTTTGAAGAAATTAATTATAATTTATTCATGTATGTTAAATATTATAATTTGTTTATAGTATATAGTTTATAATTAAATTAAATTTGTAAAAAATGTTTCAATATTAATTTAATTTTTTTAATTAAAAAATTTTTACTGCCTTTATTTATTTATATACTTATTTGGTGTTGTTACTCAGCAGGAAGAAGGGGGAGAAACACAGAAAAGCAAAAAAATACATTTTTTTGCTCTCTATTGACCTCTGGTGGCTAAATGGTCACACTACAGTAGAGAAGAGTAGGAGTGGCAACCAAGGGGCATGACTATGTTTGCCAGAAACCAAAATGGAGGATATGGCTACAAAACAGGGCAGATTCACTCTAAAGCCTTCACAGTCAGAAACTGGGGGTTGAAGTAATTATCTTGCTTATTTTTATACCTGTTGGGCAGGGAAGCTAGAAAGCAGGTTGGGGTGGATGAAAAAAAGCCAGGACCTCCCCACACCAAGGCAAAAAGCCCAGTAAAGATTAGGGGTTTCTGCAAGGTAAAAGGCTTTTTCTCACACAGGGGCTAGAGGCTGCAGGGTGTTTTAAAGCTTACCAGTCAGATGAGTAGTAGGCAGGTCAGCTGGACAGTCTCAAGAAGGTTTGTAGTAGCAGGAAACCACAATAGTAAATAAAGCAGCTTAAGTCTGGTGCTGGCTGCCTCTTGGGGCTGAAAAACAGCCGTAGGTTTTAAAAAACCTGTCGGGCCAGGCAATCAAGAAGCGGGAAAAGCACTTGGGAGGAGCCAGGAGTCTGTAGTGGTCTGAGGAACCAGCACAAGGGTGGAGTGGTAGAGGTGAGGAAGGCGTGTGAAAAATGCCTGGTAGGGAAAATGCACGGATGGGGGAAAAAATGGGAGGCAGCTGCTCAACAAAGGTTTTTTTAAAAATAAACCGCAGAAAGCTGTGCAGCTGGGGGAGGGGGGGAGGTCCAGCTGGGAACTATTTTTACAGGGAGTTCGAAAATCCCTTCTTTAGGTTGCCAAATGTAAGTGTTGAAATTAATGTTCAATACCTCCAAAGTATGATATTTATAAGGATTTTATTTAAAGCCTTGGAGAAGAATCCTAACTCACCCTTCACCATGGCACCTCCTCTCCAAAAGGTCCTGACACCATGCCCCCCATCACCATATCAAAACTGCCCACGAAACTCACAACCAATAGGAAAAAGGCTTAAGGAATTATGGGTATGGTGAAAGGGAGTCTTGGTAATGTAGGTTTTAAAAAGGGTACAAGGTCTTTTCAAATTTACAGGGCAGCTAAGAAACCTTAAGAGGGCAGGGAATCTCAGTCCCAATATCCTTCCCCCACAGACTGTGCTGAGAGTAGCTATAAGAATCCAGCTGCCTGGGATCCCAGGGGAAAGGCTGGCAGAATACCTTGCTAACAGGATGGGAAGCCTAGCTCCCTTCACCTTCTGCTGCCACCTGGGGAATATATGACCTCAGAGCTCATTAATATTTCATCAGCCTAATCTAGTCAGTCAGCAGAGAAGAGAAGAAGCCCCTACAGGACAGTATAGCCCAAATAAACAGAGGAGCAAGATTACAGCCAATGACAGGGGTGAAAGAAGGAAAAAATATGAGCAAACAAAAAAAGAAAAAAGAAATTATAATAGCTTCTATTCAGGTAATGAACAAAGAACAAATGGAACAGAGGAACACCAAGGAACACCAAGGTAATATGCAGAAGCTCCAGCTAATTGGACATAGGCTTTGGAAGAACTGAAAGCAAAATTCAAAAAACAATTAAGAGAGGCTGAAGACAATTGAGAAAAGAACTTAAAAAACAAGATGTCATCTGGAAACAGAAGCACATAAACTAAAACAAGAAAATAGTCCTTTGAAAGCCAGAATTGACCAGCTTGAAAATGAGGCAAAGAAAGTGAAAGATGACCTACAAATAAAATCATACCAGAAGAAGATGACCATAAAGCCTGGAATGAAATCTAGACTTTAAAAATTAGAATCCAACAACTAGAAGCAAATGACTTTACAAGGCAGCAAGAGTCTATAAAATGAAGTTATAAGAATGAAAAAATTGAGGAAAATAGGAAATAACTCCTTGAAAAGAAAACAGACCTAGAAAATAGATTGAGGAGAGACAACTTGAGAATTATAGGACTGCTGGAAAATCATGACAAAAGAAAAAGCCTAGATATCATTCGATAGGAAATTATCCAAGAAAACTGCCCTAACATCCTTAAAGAATCCACAGATCACCTCCTATATATAATCCCCAATTGACAGTGCTTAGGAATGTTATAGCCAAATTCAAGAACTACCAGACCAAAGAAAAGATACTATAAGCTGCTAAGAACAAACCATTCAAATACCTTGTTACCATAGTTAAGATAACACAGGACCTGGCTATATCCACACTGAAGGACCAGAAGGAATGGAATATGATATTCTGGAAAGCAAGGGAACTGGGTCTAAAACCAAGAATGAACTACCCAGCAAAACCAACTATATTCTTACAGGAGAAAGTATGGTCATTTAATAAAATAGAAGACTTCCAAGCATTCATAAAGAAAAGACATGACAAACAGAAAATTTGATGCCCAAACACAGAACACGAGAAAATCACCAAAAGGTAATTAAGAAAGGGGGGAAAAAGAACTTTTTAAGGGATCCAATAAGTTAAAATGATTTGTATTCCTATACTTAGAGGAACAGTGACAAACTTTATAGAATGAAATGTAAAATATATATTATATTTTACATTTCATTCTATAAAGTTTGTCATTGCACACAGGACACCGGAGACATTGGGACAAAGTAAGTAAATAAGTACAGAAATGAAAATAGAATCTCTGTAGCTGATGGAAAATTATTATATGAAATTGTATAGAAACTAAAGAGAAGAGAGTTCAGAACATATCCACTGTGTGATACCCTGGTTCAGTGGACATAATCTGTATGAAGACCTAGCAAGAGAGTGAATCCAGCAATGAGAAGTGATCAGAAGGGTAAGAGGAGAGAAGAGACTCATGAAAACATAGAGAAGAGAATATCAAGGAGAAGAAGAAAAGGAGACAAGAAGGATGAAAATTAAGAAAAAGCCATTTCAGTTGTTATTTCATTGTGTCCAATTCTGTATTTGGAGTTTTCATGGCAAAGATAATGGAATAGATTGCCATTTCCTTTTCCAGAAAAAAACAAGATCCATTAATAATTTTGCAGAGAACAGTTTCAAGTTGAATAATGAAAGCAAAAAATAGATTGTAGAATCCTAAGAAGAAAGTGAGAGGAAAGAAAATGAAGGCACCCATTATAGAGGATGTTTTTAAATAGTTTAGACAGCAAAAAGAAGAGATATGTAGGAAAATATCTAGTGTGTATGAATGGATCTATTAAAGTTTTTTGTGAGTGGGGTGATAGATATATTTACAAGAATTAAGGGTCACACATTTTGATGTGAGACCCTTGGTTTAAACTAAGACAATAAAGTCCCTTTGCATCTTGCATTGGTGGTTCAGACTCAATTACTGGGATAATTCTCTGGGCACATCACATGTAAATGGTTGTTTCTTTCCTTCCTTCTTTCCTCAATAATTGTTGTTGTTCAGGTCTTTTAATCCTGTCCAACTCTTCCTGAACCTGTTTTGGATTTTTCTGGGTAAAGGTATTGGACTAGTTTGTCATTTTCTTCTCTAGTAAAAAAAGAATTAAGGAAACAGTAGATAGAAAGAAATTGAATACAAATGGGATAGAATGAGATCATTTCACATATAGAAGGTATCATAATGTTAAAGAAAAGGCTCATCTCTTTGTATGAGATGGGGGTAAAGAAAGGGTTGGAGGCAGAGGGAATTTGGGCTCATTGAAATGAAGAGAAGAGAAAAAGAAGAGAACTCTCCGCAAATGGCCTCAATTTTATAAGTAAAAACATGAACAAACTTCTCAGTTAAGAAGCTGAGAGGGGAAACCATGGGAGGTGAGTATGGTTACCAAAGTTTGGAAAAGCAAATGTGATGAGCAGGCTAGTGAATTAATTGGAGAGGTATAAAAAGATTGCCTTATATCAGTGAGAGCTCCCTTGAGGTTATGTAATATAAATTTGTAGTATACTCAGAACATTTATGTGATTCTCTCTATCTTCATTCAGCATCACATATATAGAAGTAATGGAAATAGATGGTAGAAGTGATCCAAGGCTAAGGTTTGGAAGGGCAAGATCAATAGTACAAAAAAGAAGGAAAAAAAAATGGAGTTAAACTGGTTTAACAAAATGAGAAAGGAAGTAGAATGTAACTAGTGTAGGGCTGAAGGCCTGGGCAAAAAATTGAGGGATAGAGGGACAAGTAGTCACAGGATAGATGAAGAAAAAGGTTTGGGGATTCAAAGGAATGGTGTAATGACAAGGTATTTTGTTCAGGTAAGGGAATTAAGACATTATGAACATGGAAATGGAGAATTTGTGGATGATGGTAAGAAAGAATATGATCATTTTTGTGCATGGCTGAGATAGGATTGAGGAATAGGTTGTGAAATTAATACATTGAGGAATTATGAGATTAGCGTGTATGAGATAGTATGAATATGTATGCTGACATCTACTATAAGGGAGGAATTGGAAAGGAGAAAGATGCTGAAGTCAGGCTGAATTTTTTGAGGAAAAAAGGAAGTGTTCTCAAGGTCAGTAGATGGCAACTATCAAAATTATGATTTCCTGGGAAATATGGACTGACTAAAACTTAAAGGTGGAGAGATAACTGAATGATGATGGTTAGGAGAACATAGAAATATAAATGAGGATTAAGGGGTACAGACAGTTCTCACTTTAGGCAAGTGGATCATTCTGAAGACTTCTACCTAAAGCAATTTTACATAATGCAGATTTGTCCCTACATATTCATTTCATTTAGCCTACATAACAAAGGCATGAAAAATCCCAATACTTTTATGTGTTATTAATTCTATTAAAATACAGATAGATTAAATACTACATCATGATACTAAACAGAATTATGAAATGAAAAGTCAAATTAATGCTAAAATATGAATAGTATTATACAATAAATTAATAATAGGTATACAATATGTTGTCCTTTCCCAATCTACCACACCTAAACTTTATCACTGGTGATTGAGCAACAATTTTTTATGAAGCTATTGAGAGATATTTGGATAGTGGCTCTTCCTGCCTTCCCCCATATATCTGATGATAGGAAGCAATATTATCCTCAACTTCTTTTTGAATTTTTAAAAATCTTGAAGTATGTGAATCCATCTAAAAAGAAAAAAATAATTGAAAAATAAAATAATAACTCAAATGATGAAATGCTTCCACCAATTTTTCATTATGAGCATTTTGAGTTTGACATAGGGTTTCTAAGTTTCCTTTTTTTGTTCCTCCATCTTTTAAGTAAACAATTCAATCAGATTTTCATTAGAAATTTCTTTGAAATGAGACCCAATCAACTCTTCTAGGTCCTTTGCATCCACTTCTGGATTTGATTCTTATGCTAATTTTACAATCTTGCTACTTGCTTCTTAATATTTTACATTTTTTCAAATCCATGAAAATTTATTACAAACTGGGGCATGCTTAATATTCACATCCAGAGAAAGAATTGTGGGAGTAGAAACACAGAAGAAAAACAACTGCTTGATCACATAAGTCAATGGGGATATGATTGGGAATATACACTATAAGCAATCACCCTAATGCAAATATTAATAATATGGAAATAGGTCTTGATCAATGATACATATAAAATTCAGTTGAATTGCTCATTGGCTATAGGAGGTGGATAAGAGGAAGGGAAGAAAAACATGAATCATATAATCATGGGAAAATATTCTTAATTAATTAATTAATTAAACTTAAATAATTGAACTTACCCATTACTTGTGATATGTATCCTTATTGCTAAACTTAATTGCTACTTTTTTACTTTACTTAATTATCATCATTTTGTTTATTGAATGTTGGCTGTTTTGCCACTCTTTTCTTGATTTCACTTGGAGGTAGTTTCAACGAAAACCTTTCTATGGAGGTTTGTTTCTTCTTCCCTTTCATAACATTTTGATAATGTGTGAAATAAATGTTGTTACATAGCTCCAACAAATGACCTATTGCAACTTTTTCTTGGTGTGTCTTTTCAATAAACTATTTAATATTTTCCCCAAATCCTCAATCTTTCCTTAACATTGCTTGTACTGATTACCTTATCCACCTCAAGTAACTCCTCACTAATTTCCTAAAAATTCTCTGTATGCCATTGTCAGGACCCATGGTTAGAAGTTAAGAAATTTGCACTCAAAAATGATAATAAAGACAAAAAATAAAGAAGAAATCAGAAGCAATTCAATACAAATGCTCACACAGCCAGATAAATACTGAACTAAATGAGACAGTCTCATGGAACTTGTGAAACCAAACATTCAGCAGGCTATCTAGTGAAGGGTGGAGGAAACTCATGATTCAAATATCTGCTCTTGACTTAAAGCAAAAATTCCCAATCATGACTGCTTGTATCTTAAACTGCCTGTGACTTAAGGTGCTCAGATATCAAGGTACCACTGTATATATATATATATATATATATATATATATATATACACACATA